>NC_024309.1:10424050-10428772 GCF_000523025.1 Cynoglossus semilaevis | reverse complement strand
TAATCACTTCTTTAAAACATAGCTATATGTTTTAACTTGCTGCTCACACAGTTTTAAATGCAGTTTGAAAGAACAGAACTGCCCAAGGACACATCAGCATATAAAGCAGCAGAGTCAGGGACTAAACTCTGTCCTTGTTAGAAGACAACATACCTTCTACAAATGCTGAGCCAAACATTTTGAATGTAACTAAGGATTTCATTCATATAAAAGCCAACAGTTTTAGCCAGAATATAAAAACAACTCTCCTTAAATTTGTGTAATAATATTTTGTTAACTAATATCTTTATTGAGTACTACAATAAACTGGAATAATATTATTATGACTATTACTCTACCTATATACAACTATAATCTGGTGCAAATTCTTATGCAATTCTTTTTCCTGTAATATCTTTTTTTACACTTCCCCTTTAAGCAGCTCCAATTATAAAGTACTGCAGAGCAGAAAAGTCTGTCCGGTGTATGACAGTAGCTTAGAAAAGTGCTGAGTGCACACAGTCATACCATGAATCCTTGCAGCAGTGTTATTCTGTCTTTCTGTCAGGGAGGAGACGTGTTGTTAGGCTGGTACAAAGTCCCATCAATCAGCATGTGGTCCTGTCTGTCGTCTCTTTCCCGGGTACACGTTGCTGTCATAGTCTTATCGACAAAAGAGAAATCACACAGACGAGAGAAGTGTAATTATAATGGTGGAATGATCTGTCAGTTTCACCTCCCAGTGATGGAGGAGATGCTAAAAGTTAATTATAAATGTTGCTCCACTAACACCACTGCTGACCTCCAGCTGTGCTGTCTAAACAAGGCAGCCAGTATTCACTGTGCTGTAAGTCATGACAGATGTGAGGCTGGGATATGGACCAGGTAGGAGCAAATAAGCAGAGTCTGCAGTGTTAAAAAAAGTCATGCTGGAAATCAGTCTGTCACTTCAGCAGAGTGGGATTTCTGCAGATATTTTTAAATCCCTCTGCTTACCTCCTCTCTCTGCTCAATAATAGAAGACTACGTAAGCCTCCTGTAATGAATGTGTAAATTTCAGCTTCAGCGTCTGATAGGCTGCGCAGCTGTTGGTCATGAAGAAAAGAGCAAACAAGGTCCACGAAGAAGACGAGAGCCTGTGCTGCTGTGAGTATATAAACAGTCACGGAGAGCGCAGCCATGTAGCCGCCTGCTGCTGCGACTGTGAGGACCTGGACGAAGCCTGTGACAGGTGAGAGGCAACTATCTGCAAAAGCTGCCAGGCTGCTATAAATAATTCCTTCTCTATTTCAATTTTCCTTCCTGGTCAGAAATATCATGAAGCTGGAAATGGTTGTCACAACATTAGAGTGAGAAATTCAAGTCCTTATTTGGATGAACACTAATTGTGCTATTAACGGCAACCAAGGCCATAATCTGAGTAAAGGTTTATATGAAGACCAGTTTGAGCATTTTCATGTTTTAATCCCAAGTTTAAAATCTCAAATATGTCCAATTATTTCAGTAAGATGTTGGTATAAAACTATTGTCTATCCAGTTGATTGGACCCATGACAATGTTCATACACAAAGACAAAGGAGGAGATGGCTTATACTGCAGAAATCCACTATGTGACCAGGATGTTTTGGTATCATTTTTCAAATCTGTCACCTCATCCATCTTTATAAACAAATACTCGTCACATACACTTCAACATGAAGAGTGTGTGACACACAAAGTGAGAACCATCAAAGCAGCAGTGTGATTGATGACATCAGAGTTTATTTTGTGTTTCTTGTTTTTTCAGATTTGCTAAATCCAAAATAGTTTTTACGTCTTGTAGTTGGCTTCTTGAAATAAATGGTGGGACTGTGTTTGGGTTTTTGTTTCTTGTTTTTTCAGATTTGCTAATGTGGTTAAAATTACACGAGTGTAACTCACAATTATTATAGAGAAATGTGAAAGTATGTGTTAATCCACCTGCAAATGTGACATATTTTAACAAGCTGAAGACTGTCACGTTACTAGAGGTTTTTGAGCCTATCTTTTGCCAATCCCTTTTCTCTGTCTTCTACAACTCTGTCTCCAAAATAGTTTTTACGTCTTGTAGTTAATCCAGCCCTTATATTATTTTTATTCCTAGGTTTCTAAAGAAGGAGTCTCAGAAACCTGAATCCCTGTCTCGTGTAACAGCAGTGGTCTCCGACAGGATACGTGTACCATGGCTGTGGGGTGGAGCCCAGAAGGTGGACCTGTCCATTGTCCCTCCTCTCATTCTCCTTCCTGTCCTGTTACACATCGCTTCCATTCACTTCCTGCTGGGCATAGTGGTTCTGACGGCTCTGCCCGTGCTGGTGTTGTGGTACTACTACTTCACCCACCGCAAAAAAGGACAGACCTTGTTCTTCCTGAGCCTGGCTCTCTTCTCACTGGCCTACATGTACTACCTGTTCATCACTGAGGTTTTGCCCCGCGGGGACATCGGCCCCATCCAGCTGTCAGTGATCACTCTGGGCGTTATCCTTACGCTGGCAACTCTGATCCACTCCAAGAGAGACCCGGGCATTATATCGCCGAATTCAGACTCAGTCCACAGTACAGTGACATATTATGGTCTTCAAGCCGAGAGTGACCCAGCTGTCAGCAGTGGGAGGCAGGATGTGGCCATGACAGTGTCCAATAGGGCTGCACCATCAGATAAGTCGGTGAAGGACAGTAAGAACTGGTGTTCAGTGTGCAAGGTGGAGCGGCCTCCCAGGACAGGACATTGTCGGATCTGTGGCGTCTGCGTGCTGCGTCTGGACCATCATTGTGTCTGGTGGGTCCATTTAAATTTGCTCCGTCTTTCAGGGATGTTATTACTGGTTGTTACGAGTGATTCTATTTTTATTACGTTTCCTACCTGATACATTACTGTGTCCAAGTCTGCAATGTCTGTGTTTTTGTAAACTCACCTGGTTTAGGATCAACAGCTGCGTAGGGCAGGCCAACCATCGCAGCTTCCTTCTCACACTCGTCTCCTTCCTCCTGACATCTGTGTATGGGATCAGCCTGGTGCTGCAGAGTGTGTGTCCGAGACAACACCTCCTGACCTCTCTGTTGTACTGCCCTGGGGTTTACGACCAGTACAGGTACTGGAAAAAAACACCTTAAATTCATGAGAGCAGCTGTGTGACAGCATCATCAGTTATTGTTTAGCAGTTCAGTTTGAATATTCTTATCAAATCATCACAAATTCCACAGTGACATAAATCTCATAAACTTGGCAAAGACATGGATCTAAATTGGTGTAATCTGCAGGCTGTCCCCTGCATCATCAACTGTGATGCCGCTAATTAATATCATCATTTGTGTAATTTTTACCCATGCCGATGCTTCTAGGAAAGTAGACATGAATGCTAACATAACTTCCGCAGGAGATGTGACCTTGGTCCAAGGTGGTTTCCTTTGTCTTGTGTGGGGAAAAATTATCCTATATCCTCTTCTAGTGTTAGAAAATAATCCTAATTATGTTTTGTGTAATCCAACCAAAAATACATCCCAAAACCTGCTTTGTCCATCCAAAATTAAGGCAGCTCAGATTTTCAATTACAGATTGAGCATTTATTTTTAATTAAATAATTTAAACGGCTAAAACATTTAGTAACCATGTGGGATTATCTGTCCAAAATAGATGCATGTAAATGATATTACAAAGACTTCATAACTGTTTTTGATTACTAAAATCCCACAACCCGCACCGCCCACTCAGGAATTATACAAAGAGTAATAACCTTGGATGCTTAAAACATGTTGGCAGCATTGTGATTCATCGTTTTGTTGCTGCAGGTTTTTTATCATCTCGTCTCCTTGTTTTTTTTTCCAGTTCTGCACTTTGCTTCACCTGTGCCTGGTACAGCAGCATTGTGACTGCGGGGCTGCTCCACCTGCTGCTGGTGCAGGTCATCAACGTCAGCTACAATGTCACAGAGCGGGAGGCGCGCATAGCCCTAAAAGAGAAGACTGCTCACAGGGCATTATGGGGACTTGTTGTGGACACTGGAGTGTACTCCAGAGGTCTACGCAACAACTGGACCGAGTTCCTCACCATGGGGGACAGAGTGAAAAATCCTCCACGCTCTGCCCCAACAGACCTGGTGTAGTCAACTTGATTCAATCAGTCTTGGCCATCCTTTCAAGGAGGTGTTTGAAGCCCTTTGGTTCCTGTCCACTGGATGGCAGTATGACCCTTTTTACATTGACGTAACTTTGGTGGTTGTTTTCTATGAGCTGGGCTGCAGAGTGATTTGATCTCAGAGCAATAATTGTGACAAGGCCAAGAAACATCCATTCAGTCCTCTCTGACAGACTCCAACCTTCTTCTGTGCAGCTACATCCACACAGTGCTGCCTCATTCACCAGTTTTCTAAAAGTCTTCTTTTCACTGACTTCTTACTTATTTTACATTCCAGTGCCTTGGTTGAAGCCATTAAGAAAAAAGAAGTGTGAGAGTGAGTCAATAACATCGATTAATGATGTGTCATTAGGTGGTACGTCTTTTTTTTTTTTAAACACATAGATCAAGATTTTCCTGACCTCACTTGACCTTCTGGAATTCACCAAAAGTATTTATGTAGTGGTTAAATTAAGGTGTGTGAAAAAACTGAACTTTATGTCTACTGAGTTGAACAACTGTAATATATCTTACTCACTTTCATATGAGAAATATTGATTTTGCAGTGCTTCACTGAGTTGTGGAATTAAAAACAAATCTTTCTTTATGAG
>NC_024309.1:10312087-10424015 GCF_000523025.1 Cynoglossus semilaevis | reverse complement strand
TTCTTCTTATTCTTTGTATGCATAAAACTCCTTATCTCCCTCAATCAAACTCCAAGTTTAGTTTGGCTTTTTGTTTGTGTTTTGCGTTCAAAAGACTTCTCTGTGTCCTCTGCATTACGGTGTAGTTCACCTGCAGCAGCAGTGACGTTTCCTCCTGCAGGTGTTAGGGTGGATTCAGGCTGAAATCGGGCAGGACCTTTAACACTGTTCGCCCCAGCTTCTTGCGTCGCTCCTCCTTCTCCTTTTCCTTTCGCAGCACACGTGGAAGCTGCTTCCAGGCCAGGAGACAACGCTGCAACACCCGTCTGAATTGCAGGCAGATGGAGGGACAGATGGAAACAAAGCAAGTGAGCAATGAGAAAACTGAATTATAGGGACCTGTGAGTTGACAACACCTAATGAGATTTCACATGGTGTTACTGGAGGCTCATTGACATTGGCATTTGGGCAGCATTTAGAAATTCACCTGCGGGATGAACCCCTTCATCTGACCTCACCTCACAGCTGAAGAGCACAAACAATCACCCCTACTCAGAATGGAGTAGTCATTAACTGTGGCTATTATGGGAAACGGCACAGACTGCTGTACAGCAATGTTCCACACAACCAAAGCTATTAGCATCCTTGTCCGCCTGTGTTGTACTGTGTATTTAGGATCTATTGCATGCTCTCAAAACAGATATTAACAAGGCAAACTTTTGTACTTGCTCATCATTAGCGTTGCGTCGCTGTGCAGATGTCGTGTCCCTAAAGTTTGCTTTTGGTACAATTCACTTCCATGCATGAGCACAGCTTCAAAAAGGCTGACAGGAAAAAAAACACACACACTCTTCCAACTGTCAGAAGCAAATTACAAAATTAATTGAGTATGAGATAGCCAGGAGGAGAGTTACTGCTTCAAATCCAATTCTGTGTTACCTGAGGTCACAAGCCATTTAGTCCAGAACAGCTCCACTACGCCAAACAATTTATCCATATTCAACATTTCTGGGTGGTAAAACCCGTGTCATAAATTCTAATATAAAAAAGACGCATACAGCTGACAGCAGATATGGAGTACTTCACTGGGGGTTAGAACCTGATAGTGTATTTTTCAACCTAGTGCACAAGAATTGATCATAAAAAGGACAATCAAATTGTAAATGTAGCCAAAAAATGTGTCGAATCACCACTCGTATTTCATCAGGTTTCATCGGTTAAGTGTCTAATAAATGCTTAAGCAATGCTCGTTCCTGCTTCTGCACATTGTCATAGTGTCTGGTATTAGGGCAGGCTGATAAATCGTGTTCATGGTTTTTAAAATGTCCTGACAAGTCTCTTATGAATAAGTGGTCGATGTCCTAGAGGACTTTGTACTTCCTAAAGAAGTCAGGTGTGTAGTTAATTTTCTCCTCTGCTCAAAAACATAAACCATGTTACTCCCTGTTATTGTTCTGCAGAGTGTGCTATTTATGTGATGAACTTCTTTAGCGTCACAGACTAAAGAAACAGCTGATGACATTTGCACACAAAGGTCAGACCTAAAACCTACCAGGCTGTAGAATAACTTCTTCCTTGGTAAACTTTTTTTCTCCTGTGCCTAATCGACCTCAGACAGTAGTGCTGGGTGTTTTAGAAACAGCCTCTATTCTCCCGTAACGCTGGTGTCAGATTAGATATGGCTGGTTTTGCACTTTTGCAAACTGTTAAACTTAATATGACACCTTATTTACTTGGTGATGTGAGCGGTGGAGCACACTGCAGCCTCCCTGCAGCGCACATATGGCCAAGTCAGTGGGAAACAGACCTGTTATTGTGTTCATGAGCCAGCTCCTGGCGGTCCCATTGCACCAGCCGCTCCTGGGTCACATGGTCCAGCAGTGCCAGCAGAAACCTCCGCAGAGTGTGTGTGCGGTAGAAATGCTCGGCCTGTTCCTCCTGTGTTGTCCTTAAATCTACCAGCTGAAGCAGAAAACCCACTTAAGCTCGGGGTTAAAACCAAATATAGTCGGTGACACAAACATGATGTGGAAACTCATTTGCATATGTTTTGTCTTGAGATGTTACAAATAAAAGGAAGGAAATAAATATCCTGCTCAAGGTACTTGTGTGTATTTTGTGTGGTGCAAAACGTATACCCACTCTCTTCCAGCTGCTGAAGCTGCTCCACAGTACAAAGCGCCGGTGCAGTTGGTCAGCAGCAGCCTCTTTCTCTGACAGCGACTCTCTCGCTGATTGCTGCCAGCGTAGCGCACACTGCTTCAGGAGGAAGCGATTATAATGACTCTCGGCCAGCTGGCAGGGATGGGGAAGAAAAGAAAGTCATGACGGATGCATCCAAATACAATCACATGTGCCAGGTGGAAAATGAAGGAGTGATGTGAAGAGTTGTAGCCTCCAGAGGACTTCAAATCTTGTTGTGAAAGCATGCGTGTCTTTTTCTAATGTTGGATTTGACAAAGAACAGGAGGGAAATTTGGAAGATGAAATGACAATAATGTCAAGGGAACTGAGCCGGAAAAGTTGTGTGCACTTCTGTGTTGAGTCGGTGTTTGAGTGCGTGGCTGGTATTTGAGCGTGAATTCCAAGACTGCATGTCATGACAGTTTTTGTGTGTGTTTTGTAGCTCAGTTTGGCACATGGAGTTTGATTTTGATGCCAAGTGAGTATTTTTACCAACAACAGTTTGCTTACTGCACACAATTATAAGACTAATAAACGTGTCTGAGTGGGATGCCTGTGGATACGCAGTGTGTGGCTTTTGGTTCTTTATAAGAATTTTGTTTAACACCTCAGAGATTCAAAACACACAAGTGTGTGTCATCGTCAGGAAAATAGCATATTTCTGTGAAGCAGAACAGCAGTGTAACAGCAAATCAAAGCCATGGCAATTATACACGCAGAGAATAAGTCAGTACAGACTCAATTGAAAAAAAAAAAAGAGTGTTTTTAAAAAATATCCATCAAAAACCTATTTTAAATAAAGTCTCAGACTGCAGTTGGAACATTCAAACTCAAGGTTTTACATTTGAAGCATTGATTACACTTTGGGCTCTTTTGTGCTCCTTCTACACCTGGATGTAAAACTTTTTTTCTTGTGTTAATCTTTTTGTGTGAGCTGCAAAAAGCCCCAAAAAGCAATTTTATCTATTTGAATGAGCTTGCCATGTGCCATTCAAGTGTAAGGACATAAAGCAGCCTTTGGCTTTTAGACAAGTTCTTTAGGACTGAAGGCTGGCAGAGTGTATTGTGTGAACTAATACAATGCACATGGCAGGTGATTTACCTCAGTGTTGGCTTCTCTGAGCTGAATGAGACGTTTCCATGGGGCCAGGCCTCGACGGAGCAGCAAGGTTCTGTTGTAGTGATTGCAGGCGAGCTTCAGGCACTCCTGCAGCCTTTTCAGCTCCCTCTGCTTTTCCTCTTCCCTCTGTTCACAAACAGAGCATGACATCATTTTTTATCTCCTGCACCACCCCTATAAGTCACTCAGGGCTGTCCAAAAAGTGGCAAACTAAAGATACCTGTGGGATATTGGCTGATGATGTGAATTGGCTTCAACTGGCCTCCAGATTTAATTCTAAGTTGTTAGGGCACTAATTAAGGAGCTGTGAGCTGGACGAAGTTTACTGAAACTAGTTAAATGTATTTTTGCACACAAATCAATGTAGTATATTTGCCAAAAACCAGGTCCACCAGTTTACTGAAGGTTATTTGGAGAATAACCGTGAATTTGAGAAAATTAAAGTAGTCAAAATGGTTAAAATACCTAAAAGAATTGTGGAAAACTATTTTAGGCCCAGATAGAAATTATGATGTTATGCTGTGAGAGAAGCAAAATTTGTAAATGCTATGCAAAACTGTAAAACTTTGCCAAAGGCTAGTTCAGTATTAAGTCCATATATTGAAACTCTACTATACAGAACAGTAGAGATCCCTGTCCTCTGTGGCTGCTCAGAGTTTAAATATGCTCAGATGGATTAAATATGTAACAGCGCTCACCTCTCGTTGCAGCCTTTTCTCCTCTTTCCTCTTTTCCGCCATTTTGCGTTTCTCCTCCAACTCCTCTCTCACTCTCTGGTCCTCTGCAGCTTTCATCTCAGCCTGGACATGTTGGAGTCTTTGGTTAATTTTTTTCCTGGTTCTGTGTCTGCGTTTGCTAATTACAGCATGCAATAATCTGTCAAAGCAGCTTAGCGGTTTTTGAACACAACTTCCAAATGTTGGTCAGGAACAGAAACAACTGCATGCATTAAAAGTGAATAAATAAAGATTGAGTCTCTCAGCACAACACAAATTTGCCAACGTCTTACCAACTTCTCCTGTTCCTTCTTCCTCTTAAGTTCTTCAATCTCTTTTTTTCGATTGGAGCGTTGATGTGCACGGGCCTCCATGGCTTGAGAGAAACAGAAAGGTGAGTGCACTGTAAAATTCTTTACGTAAACCCAAATGTAATAATTTTTCCCTAAGAGCCAGATAAAGATGAGTTCCATCCATATCTTCTACAATAGTCTCCACATGATTTATGTGGAGACTAAGGTTAGTTTACTGATAAAGTAAACACTATTAAACCTCCATATACCAAGTCTTTGGAGACTATTTCTATGTTTTACCCACAACAAGTTATTTTGACCCACAGATAAATTATTATATAAAAAAGTTGCTTTGGTTCCAGGTAAAATTGGTTTCCCATAGAACGTAATGTAAAACTTCTATTTTTCGGTTGCCTCTGGATATGTTGTTTAAAGGATGTTTTATATTAACACATTCTGGAGATTGAAAATTACAGAGCAAACACACACAAACACACAAAGACTGAAGAACTAATTCTACAGACTGTAGTTGTGAATTATGCCCGACACTGTACCCTGTCAGTGGAGATCAGATGTCATGGAGCGCTCAGTCAGACACAGACTGACCTGAAATGATGGGATGAGGGCTGCCCTGGGGTCTGACACATTTTCTCTCTTGTGACCATGGAATATCAGGCTTTTCAGAATCTTTCAGCGTCCTGCAACAGATGCCAGCACAGTCAGAGGCCATGAAAGAACGACATGTCACAAATGGATTCAATACAACCTTATCCGTGCCGGGAAAATTCTATGAGCACTTAAGATGACGTGTGTCAAACTGCTGTTAAATCAGTGAAGGCGTCTGAACTGAGTGCTTTTTTTTTCTTACTCTGGAAACATTTCAAATCTCTCTGTAAGGCTGAGCAGAATGAGAACACTGACTTCACACAACCTTTCAGAGTCAATGCTGTTCTTCTGTTCTGGTAATAATTAGTTTCTTTGTACCCGCTATGATGGGATTTGTCTTTAATACAGTCAGTATCTATTCTTGCTATCTGGTTTTTGCTCTCTGTCCCCACTGCAGAGAACCACCATGAAGACCATTCATCTTCTGGAAAGAGTTTTCAAGCCAATAGCTCAAATGGTGTGTGTGGAGTTGGAGAGTCTGAAGTGTAAATTTAAATTCAGTGTCAACAAGGTTCTTAGCTGAAGGCCAGTCTTTACACTCTACACAGTCACCTATACGCATGCAAAGATTTCATTACATCATTTGGGGATTTTCTGTTACCAAGCTATTTGTTCAATCAATAATTCAGTCAATTGAGAACCCCACCATTGTGGGATGAATACAGGACTTCTTAATTGCTGCCGTTCCCCTGTTCCTACAAACACTTGTTTGTGTTCATGTTTGTTTTTAAAGGAATCACTTTAATATTTTGGAGGATTCAATGGAAGTTTTAAATGAAAGAAATACTCATTATGACTGCAAATTCACTAATAAAGAGACCATAATTTAAAAAATAATAATAATTTTAAAAAAATGTTCAAAACCTTTATTTACCTACTGTTTCATTGCAATTTATTCTCCTTTGGGTCAAATGTTCACTCAACAGGAATGTTGGTAATTGTAACATACTCTGTTTCCCAAGATAAATCAGGCAGTAATTACTTGGGAGGAAATGTCAAATGTTCAGTTACCTTTCTATCGTTACTTATAGTAGCTGCTCACTGTTTTAACTGTTTTGGGTTTATTTTTAATCATTTTTAAAAAATTATTTCGTCATCTGAAACACATCAATTTTTTTAATGGATATAAAGTTATTTGCTGAAACATTTGATTCTGTGTGTTAATCTGTGAGACTGTGAATTAAGTATGGGATGTTAGCACAGTAATCAATACCTCTGCCCTTTGCTATCAGGGTTGTGGCTCCTTGCTTTTAAGCCTCCTTGTTGCAGGACTTGCACATTTTTCATCACGCTCTGCTCCTCCTTCAGCCGAATGATCTCCTCCTGCTGCTCCTTCAGCAGCTTCTTCTGCTGCGAGATGATCTGCTGCTGGGCAGCGTGTCTGTTCTCAAACCTGCTACCCTTTGAAGCAGCAGTTTTGGAACAGTTGCCCTTGAATTTCTGCCTCACATCATTCAGCTCAGCAGGAGTCGGTGCTGCCTGCTTCCGGGTCACCTGCCACGGCTCTGTGGGCTGTGGGTCCACAGCGTCTGCAGGGGTCTGATCCAGATGCACTGCGGAGGCGTCAGGAGTCAAAGATCCTGACCTTTTGTTACTGTCCTATGGCAAAAAAACCCACAGAAACGTATACATAGTGCATATATTTTAAATTTTCTATACCTGTCTTTTTGGACAGGTGGGATCAAAATTATATTTTCTGTCTTTTTGGACAGGTGGGATCAAAAGCTCACAAAACGAAATATTTGCAAATTGGCTTGTCCAGGGTTGGGCAACTAACTTTATAACTGGCCATTTTGATTATTCTGATTAATCCATATATTAAATTCTTGACAAATTCCTGATAAAAACTTTTTTTTCTGTATGCGTGCAAATGTTGAGGAAAAGAAAATCTCTTCCCACATTGACTGATTAGGAAAAGGAACAAGAACAGGCTGTGAGATGTAATTTGGAATACAGTGTGAGGGCTTCAGGGATTACACAGACTCAGGGCAATCTGATTTATAAATCCATGTAAATTAGGGAATTACGTCTTTTCGCCCCGCGGTACCATGATCTCTGGCTCTGTTAGACTTTTTTCTATCTTTAGCTACCTGCCTTTCTGTACTATACATTTACACAAGTGATTTTTCTAACCCCTCACTTTTGGGCTTGTGAATATTTCATTGGTGAAGTTTTTTCTCCCTTGCTGATGCAACAAGAAAAGTTTTTTTATTCAGTCAAATCTCCTTTCTTAAATTACCTCAGTGAATTGTCCTTCAGTTTCTCCTGCCCAGAACGGACCCTAATGTTTTAGTCATGATTCTATTGGTGTATCAGACTCATCTCACTTTTAAAATAGGATATATGATGATCTACAGGTACATTTCTCACCTCCTCAGTGGTCTCTGGTTCATCTGATGTTTGGGGTGAGGAAGACATCGTTGGCTGATAAGCCTGGTCTTCCGTGGCCTTCAGTTTGCCTGTTGATACGGCGAGAATTAAAGCAGCCATCTTACGACGGATTTCCTGCTGCTTGGAAAAAAGCTCTCGTCGTCTCTTCTCTGTCCAACAGCATCTGTGCCACTCATTGAAACACAGTCGCAGCAGACGTCTGCGGTTGCTGTCCACCGCCAGCTGGCTTTGTCTGCAGAAGGCAATTGCTGTGGTTATATTGACTGATTCAAGTTGATGAAAACAGATGTTCAATAGTCAGAAAGATTCACAATTAAATGAATGAATGAATGCAAATAAATATATATGGAAATGAGAAATAGATTATTGTAAATCATTGTAAACATTTTGATTAAACTTGTATATTCTTCTCCTGTTCTTTGAGCATCACCATTCCTTTTTTTCCTCAAGTCTAGACTAAAATCTCTCGCTTTTGCCAAAAACCTGTTACATGAGACAAAAAAAATCTGGTTTTACGGTAGAACTCATTCTGCTCAACTTTGCATTACAATCATAAATAATATTTTTACATTTTTCCCAGTTGTAGAGCTTTAAAGAAGGATATATTATATCTCAAGTAAATCTGAAGGTTGACCTTGTCTTAAAAAAATTACTGGTGAAACACACTCAAGGTCAGTTTACTGGATAGCTAATAATTAAGACAAGGTATTTTCAGGTTTAATCTCATCTTGTTTAAAAGCACTATCTGCTAAATACACAGAGAGTTAGAGAGGTGAACCAAGAGTAGGACAGGTGGATGGGTGACGGAGGAATGGGTGGAAAGATGGAAGACATAAACACGCAGCAGTCGAATAAACACTTCATGTCTACAGAGGCCAAACAGAGTAAATCAGGGAGATTGTCCTTCCTTCGGTTCTTGCCTGCACTCAGTTTGAAGCTCCTCCTTTATTCTCAGCACTTCTTTGTGTTTTTGTTCTGCCCACACATGTAATCGCCACACTCGCCATGCTCTCAGCTGCCTCTTCCAGTTAGAGAGGGCCGTGGCCTTTCCCATACGAAGCCTTTGGTCCAACACTACTGAATACCATCCAGAGAAATGCCTGTGTAAACACTTAAAACATACACAAAGGCAGTCACGTGTAAGAGAGTAAGTGTGCAGAGAAGTTACTGTAGTTAACTGTAATTACACCCACGCATATGCAGCGATGGTCCCAACCTTAAGGTTGTTCATTTGAACGATGCTTTGAATTTTCTGTTTTCTGTGCTGTCGCTTTGTGACCTGCTGCTGCTGAGGTGAGGGTGTGGGTGTTGGAGTGGACTGGAGGTCACCTTCTGACCTCTGTCCTGTTCTCTGCCTTTCCCTGTAGAACAAACAAACAAACAAAACCTCAATCCACTGGGACCCAAAGATGAATCACACATATTAATGAGTCTAGATATTTCACACTGGATGCCCTCTATTATGCAACAATTCCCCCTGGTTTTGGAACTTGGACTTAGGCTCCCAATGGCAACGCGTGACGAGAGTTGGATGTTGAGTGTCATTATCAATATTCAAAACTTTGTTGGAATATAAAGGCCATGCTGGTCCACAGACCTTCTATAACTCTATAACTATGGTATGTATATTTTTTACATTTCTGTATTTTTCTTTGTAATTATTATTCAGTATCTCAAAAAGGCCAATCTTGGCATTTAAGAAGTTAATCTTTATTCCTTAAAGGTAAAAGGGAAGATTTTCTTTTTTATGATGAGATGTTTTTACAGTTGTGACACTGAATGATTGGCACGACAAACATTTGCGGTGAAAACGGCTAAAATAGCAGCAGCGCCTGTTCAAGGACTGGTGTTGCAATCTACAGGGACTCTTCCACAACACTTGGCTGTCTCATCACAGGTGCACTTGTCAACAACTTACCATTAATCCTTCCCTTCCACTACAGGAAGGTTCAGCAATCAGGCAGAAGTCCTGAGGATAATTTTAGGTATGAAAGTGGAGGGAGAGGAAGAAGGATTGTTGATGTAGCCACTTCAGCAAAGAACATAAGTCCGTACCTCTGTCTAACCAGCTGTTTCAAGCGTTTCTGCTCCTCCATCTGGCGCCGCAGTCTCACCATCTCTTGCTGTACCATCTCCTCCTCTCTGTGTGCGTCCTGATTCCTCCTCTTCTCCTCCTCTAGCTCCCTCCGCTTTACCTCCTCTCTGGCAGCCCGCAGGGCCTCCCTCTCTCTCTGCTGCTTCTGTCTCTCAGTGTCGCGCTGGGCCCTGTTCTCTCGCACCTTTAGTGGCAATCAGGAGTAATTAGTGGAAATAAGAACATAACTTTGGTGCCCTTTGTTCCGCTTGATTTACTCAGTGAGGCTTATGGTGACAGCATTCCGACTCACAGCCTCCACATCTCTGATGTGGTTGGAAAGAAGTGAGACTCACGTACCAGCTGGTGTCTTGCCTCCATGGTGATTAGAGGGTCTCTAATTTTCTTCTTTGTTTTTCCCACATCCAGTGCCAGTTCCTCCATCATCCCAGTGTCCAGCAGATCTTGCTCCATCAGGTCTTGTAGGACATTGTTAACAGTGATGTGCATGTCCTCCTCAGCCAGGCAGTTGTAGAGATCTGATTGGTGAAGTCAGGAGAAAGGTATTCAATAGGAGGAATCAAAAGTTAAATTTACATTTTTAGTTAGATGTAAATTGATCATCTTTAACTAAAAGGACCATTTAATTCATTATTAGCATTGATTAATGTTTGCTTAATTTGCGTAGTTTAACTAATACCTCAGCCTTGAAGATGATTTGCATGAATAATGTATTGACTACAAGTAAAACAGGTTATTCATTCAGTGCACCCCAAGATGATCAAACACTGGGAGGAAAAACGTTGAATTTAATTCTAAAAAGACACCAACCAGATCAAATTAAAGTGATAAAACGCCTGGTGAGATCAGTCAACCTCTTTTTACCCTCTAATGACAAAAAATTCAAACTCATCAGGTGTCCGGAAGGGAAAGGAAATTAATTTTAAAAAAAGGATTAAAGCACTTAGGAGAAGATACAAAATATGGTCCAACTGTAATATTATATAAACCATACAAATTTCCTACTTTGATCTCAAACTCTTAATAATTTGTGAAAATCATCATTTTGGTGGCTGTTGCCATAACGTTAGCCAGAGAGAATAATGAATAAGCAAACACATGCCAGAATGGCTTTCTGATAAATAGACCATATACAGAGTGCCGCTGGAAGGAATTGCTCATAAGAATAGATATATTGAGTGAACTGAGAGGGTATGGGTCATCCAAAAAGCTCAATATTGAAATTATCTGGGTTTGAATTAGACAGAGCTTTGACCTTCAGGTTGGAATACTGACGGTAAGCCAAGAAAAGTCCCTTCTATTTGACTTATTTCTATAATAATTTACTGGTATGTCACCTAATATATTCTCCATCTTCTCCATTATTATTCACACAAATGAGCCTTGATGGATTACAATGATAAAGCTGTGTGGATATCAAAGTTCTTTTTACATACCCTCAAAGTTGTCATAGCTTGGTGCAGTGAGGTGAGAGAAATTCAGTGCGGGTCTTTTCCTCCGAACAGAGCTCATAATGTCATCTACCTCATCCATCTCAGCCTCCATCTGTAAGTTACTGCTCAGCCAATCACCAACCAGAGCCTGGGCTACAAGACACAACAGCTAAATGTCAATGTTCAGCTACTCAGTGGTATATATGGTGGACACTCCATACAGGCATCACTGTGTCAAAATTGTCGTGGCTGTTTGGATGACCCACCTTCCTTGTAGGCTTCATCATGATCTCGTAACTGTTCGCTGTGTTGCAGAGGCACATTTCGAGCGCTGCTTCCTGAATAATGTTTCTTTGGGTACAAAACCTCAGATACGGCAAATTCAGAAGCCTGCTCTACTCGCTAAATGGAAAGAAGATGCAGAAACAAACGTTCAAGGTTTTAAAATATTACAATATACAATAAACATTACAATATATATAAATATACACCTATTCATTAAGCTTATAGTATTGTAGTCTTAGTATGAGTAGTCAATATCTGTAGGCTGTAGGCAATATCTGTAGGCAATAGTCATAATCCTATCATTTACAATATATATATATATATATATAAGCACAATTGTATAATTTATCTGTGCTACATGTTTTTGGACTGTGGGAGGGAACGCATGCAAAAAAACATCAGTTACTAACAGGGATTAACTATACTCTGTATAATCTGTAACCAGTCTTTCATTGTGTGGCCATTTTAGATATCAGTAAAAGAAAAACATGTACATCATTTAAACAATTCATGTGGATTCAAAACCTATATGAATAAACACACACATATAAATCATCTACAAACACAGAGATTGATGTCAAAAGAAACATCTTCTCTAGAATAAAACAGAAGCTGAGAAATGAGCTGAAATCCAGCGTGATTAAAACAAAAATCGGTTTGGTTGAATGTCCGAGATTACAGTGATTGTTCACCCACAACAGTTTCCCCAATTATTAGCATCTTCAATCATACAACCAGTCATCCACCCCATTTTAAAATTAGCTTCTTGTCATTCCTGTGGGCACTGTAATGATCATAAGCAATGGAGAAAGGTTTTCTGAGGGCAACGGGAAGAAAAACATCCATCATCCAACTACAAACCAAACCATTTTCACATCCTATGTTCCCATGCTCACAGTTGTAAATCTTAAAGTATATATACTGCAAACATATGTCTCAGATGAAACTGCAAGATAATGGCACCCATTATCAGAAAATTAGTTTGTTCACACTTTACAACCTCCCAATTGTCTGAAAACCGATTACTGATTTGTTTTTGTAATTTGCCACCTCGAGATCAATTAAGTATATCTATCTATCCACACTTTTTTTCAATGGAATATATTTAAATATTCATTATCACCTAATTCTAGGTGTCTGTTGTGTTAAATAGAAAGTGCGAAGAGTGGAAGCAAACAGCACATTTCCTATTTTAGAAAATGATAGAAAATGAATGGAAACAGTTTCTTTTCTTACATAAAACCAGCACATGTTCTCCTTACCTTTCTCCATTGATCAATATCACTGATCTCTGTCTGGACCTGTTATTAAAAAAAATTGAGTGTTGTGTTGAAACAGTTAGTAAACAATGGAATAACATTCACATGGTTTGGTTTGGAAATGAACAATGAACGATGGGAATAGTGTGAAAATTGAGCTGCTGAGCACATTCCCGAAGTCTGTGGATTATTTTCCAGGAAAGCTTAACCCCTGCCTTCAACCAGCAGATTATTTTTCAAATCATTTCCCAGGCGTCTGTAAAGAAGGTGTAGCGGTCCAGCAATCACCCTCTGAGGCTATAGGATTGTTGAAACCAAACAATGATCATCCTTGATATTTACACAACAAGCCAAGAGTCCACAGGTATTTGCTTCACAAATCCAGGACATGTTACTGTTGCCAAATAAATGACTTAAGGATGCAGACTTGTGTCCAGAAGGCTGCGGGTTTGAATTCACCAGCCACCACTGAGGTGCACTGGATTAGGAACTGTACCCAAACACAGCTCCATGGGCAGAGGTCACATTTGTTGTGATAATGTGGTTTGTTACAATGACAATTTTTCACTACACCTCACAATATTATTGAAAGCATAGCTATTTGGCTCTTGGTGAGTGACTTTACTAACATTAACTAAAATGACTTTGTTTTAAACACGTAAGAACGGCATTCATTTATAGCCAATGTAAATTGTAATATAGTTCATATTACAAATAAACATGTTTTTAAGAACAAACTTACTTTTTCTCCGTTCCTGTTGAGACTTCGCCATTTAAACACATGGGGAATACGACTTGGTGACGTCATCGCCTGGCTAACCTGTCTGTCACCTACACTATATTATCGAAAGTTTAAATTCCGAAAATACAAGTTACCGTTTTTTGTTAAGCTGCCGTCAACATCAATGCAGTGGCATTGTGACCTCGCGCTTCTTTTTTTGTACTTATATTCCTTGTGTCGTTTAAATTACAAGATAGATACAAGAAGAAAAAATACAAAAATACATGTTTCTGTTTGTTGAACGAAATTATAAAATAACTTTCCTTTGGCATCCACGATACTCATCACAGACTTCATACGGAAACTGAAGAGTAACATGTTTTAAAATGCCCCATTCACACGCCTAAGTCACATCAAAGCACAGAATCCGCACGAATAACCGCTGCAAGTGTTTACTTTGGGTCGCATGGGGTTATGGGTAATATAGTTCATAAATGGCTTATCTTTGTCTATTGTTGCCAAGAAAGAATTTTTAAGACTACGTAACCCATGAGGCTTTGCTCTTCTTTAGTAACTATAGCAACTAAGGTTAAATGAAATAAAGGTGTATTGTAGCGTGTTAAAATATAACGTTTAAAACTTTAAAATGTCTGTAAGGATAGTTTGTGATGTCTAGTATTTCCTAATATACATTTAATAAAGCAACAATTTAAATACATTAAACAACAATAAAATAAAATCAACGTAAAATTAAGTAATATTAACAACAGAATTTCTTTTGAGCTTTTTGTTGTTTTAGTCGGTTACGGTATTGTCTATAAGATAGTTTTCCTTATACCACCATTCACATAGTTTTGCTAGAATTATATTAGACGACTTATTGTGAGTAAAAGTCTTTCACCTAGGAATAATGTATTTGTATAAATACGTTACTATTAAAAATGTATTAAAATAAAAAATATTTAAATGTATTTTGGAAAGGTTTACGAGTCACTAAAAAGCGCCAATGACGTCACGTCTCAGCGACTTGTGTTTTTCTTTTTGCAATTGACGTCACTTCAATGGAATATATCTTTATTTACATTTACATTGGCTATAAATGAATGCCGTTCTTACGACGAAGTTGTTGTCAGTGTCAATTTTTAAATAACTAACTTCTTAATTGTAATTAAGTCATACGGTTTAAGCGGAAGGCTAGTTAGCAGCGTGGCTATTTCACGTGGTATTTCAGAGCCTCTAGTTGTAACCGGCGTTAGCGCTGTTGCTCCAGTTTTACAAGACAGAGGATTTTTTCGGTGTATTGTCTGGTATGGCAAGCAACAGAATGAAATTGGAATTGTCCCGTGTAGTTCAGGGAAGAAGTCGGCTGGGTGTCCTGACAGGACTGGGTAGAACGTCACAGCACTCACTGGAAATCCCTGGCTGCCTGCTCTACACGCACTTGGGCACAGTCCCGCATCTTACACAGGACACACTGCAAACACTGAGAAACATCCCCTCTGTCACTCAGGTCACCCTGAATCATATGTAAGTACACGGTTATACGCATTCGCGTTTGCAATAGTTTTTGCATAATTAAAGTCCATTTACTGGGCCAGTCTGGCTAGTAACAGCTTTAACCCTAAACTGAGTTTTAAACCAGACATTAAAGGAAGACTATTCAGGAATTTTGTGTTAGATTTGGCATACACGTTTGCCAAATATATATATAACATATAATATATAATATATATATTGGTTCTAAACATACAATATGAAAAGAAAAGCTTACATATGTAACTTTAATAATTTTAACTTTTCACAGATCACACACATACACACAAAAACTCAAGTTCTTGAGAAGTCTAATTTGCATTTCCTTTGCTTCTCTCATTTAGAGCAGAGCAGCAAGAGGTGTTGGAGGATTTTAAGCAAGGATTCACAAAGTTTGCAGGTACTGAAGTTCAATCTTATTTTTTATACATATTGTCACTGAAGCATACCTAGAAATAATGACAACTTTTCTAAATACACCTTTAAACTGAATTTTACCTGTTCTATAACAGAATTGTTATTTATATTGCACTGCCCCTTGACATGTAAACTCCATAGGACTAGGGTAAAGTTTAAAAAAAGAAATAATTATTTCTGAAACTTCTGAATATATTTGCTTGTTTTTGTGTAGTTTGGACAAATTCCAGAACTAATCTGCAGCAAGAGTTTGGAAACACGCACACACACACCATATTTAAATTAGGCCTGTCAACAAATTTGCATTGTGGGAAACTGTAGCATTAATTCAATTTCTTAAGGTTGTTTGAGAGCATCGTATTACCATGGCAGTTCCGAGGCTGTCAAAGAAAAGAGCTGTAGAAGGATTTTTGAGATTTGTCCTAATGTATTGATCGATGGGTTTCTGCTGCAAACCATTAGAGCTGGAATGTTCTTTGTTCAGGCTTACACTGTGCTTTGTAGGGATTTCATTTGGTGATCAATTAAAACACATTAATCCTTCACTTTTTCAAAACCTCAGGTGAAATTTAATTTGAACATGTCTTTGTCCTTTTGAAGGCAAATATCAGTAGGCTGTGAAGCAGTAAAAACATTGGGCTTTATATTCTTCAGCCCCATTGTGTCATTTAACCTTCAGCTTCAGCCATTCATAATTAATAACCATTTTAAAAGGGAACCTCAAAAATGTTGTGCATGCACAAGGCACGGTTTGAACATTTTGCTTTGATGGGTAAAAAGTGAAGAAAGTGGAACAAATTGCAACGCTGTTAAATATGCATTGCTCTCAGTTCAACGCTGAAAAGCTGATTAGGTGTGTACACTCAAAACTAAAAGACTCATCCTCTTCTGAGTCGCATTTACATGAATGCTCTGGATGAGTGGCCTCATTTGGCTTTGTTGTACATCACTTGTGGTGGCACTAAGCTTTACCACACCTGAGGCAAACAAAAGTTTAATTAGAAATGTAATCACTTGTTGTTGGCTGTCAAGGGAATATTACAGGCTTTCTCTGAAGTCTCAAAAAGAAAGAGTGGGGATTGCTCAATTTTAAATAATAACTGCTTTTAAGGCTGATGTTGTCTTACCTTTTGATCACACCTCTCTTTTCTGTCCAGTAATGGTACATTATTATGTAGTAAGGGAACATCTCGTGCCATCACCCTGCTCTTTGCACTTTCTTTGCTGACGAGATTTTTTTCCCCTTCAGATTGTATACTTTTTGTTTTTTAACTTTTTGGAGTGTTTTGTATTTTGCAGGTCTGCATGACACAGTATTGTATTGTTCACTTTACGACCCTGCAGCCCCCTGTCCTACAGGTTTCAACACCAACAAGGTGAGATCGGATTTCTGTGTTTTTCTTTTGCTGATTGTAAACTACCAAAAAGCACATGCTAATAAAAATGCAAATATCTGATATGGAAAAGTACTTGAATCATTATTCTTACAGGCAAAAGGACAACAATTTCAAAACCGATTTAGAAAGTGTCACCTGCAGCAAACTCTTAAATAGTTGGGAAAAAGAGCAGTTAACAACAACAAATGTTTTCATGTGAAAATGTCTCGTCTCTGTTGTTGTCAGACTGTGTCAGTGTGGGGCAGCAGTGGGCGGATCGAGCTAACCGTTGATAAGTTCATGGCTCTTCAGAAGACAGTGCAGCCAGACTGGTACCAGACTATGGCAGACGGAGAGACCTGGCAGAACAACACTTCTCGCAAAAGGGTTCGAAAGTCTGTGGACCGGACTCTGGCACATTTGGACGAGTGTCTACTGCTACACCAGAAGTCTCAGGTACACTCCCTACACTGAACATCAGATCAATGTTCCGTATTCTTGTATCAATGTTTGAATCTGAGCCTAAGTCGTCAAATAAAAGTGTGATAACAGTCTATGCTTGGTCCTCAGTGATTTAAGTCAGAGCGAGAACCACAGACCACAAGTTCCATTTAAGTCCAAGTCAGGTTCTCAGAAAAGTAAGAGCTGCCAGTATTGTAAGAATCTGAAAAACTTAATAGAAAAAGTAATATGTCGTGATTTAACAAGACAAGAATTTTAATGAAACTCCATAGCACAGACCCTTCTTTACCATTGCTTCAGGTCTTTTTTCATAATTAGAGGTCTTTGAATTTTAATTAACTTCTAATTTTAAAAATATAATGCAGGGATCACGATATAATACTTTATCAACAAAAGAAACACCCATATAGCATTTAATAGAAAGAACTCAACAATGGAATATTTTTTAAATATAGATAAGAGATAAAATGTGTGTTTTTGTGACCTTCAAGCAAATGTTTTTGTGGGCCATGAATCAGGAAGTCCTGAAAGCAACTACTTTTTCTCAGTTTGACATTTTTCAATACAGTATACTCTATGGTATGTATATAAAAAAAAAAATTGAATCATGAAAGGTTAGAACTGTAAGGACGTTACATATTCTGTTTTCCTCTCAGTGTTTTGCCTGAGTTTGGCCTCTGAATTCAGTCAACAGCACTTGTTACTGAAATGCAAATGTGCCAGGAATAAAGCCATGTCTGACTCTGTCCTTGCCAACCTTGTCAGTCACTGTGTTTGGTTGGTAAATGGAACTGTAATCTGTTAAACATCTGTGTTAGACTTCAGCAGCAATCTTCTGTGCCTCAGTCTTTGCTCCCAGTCGTCCCTGCTATCTAACAGAATCTCCTTCTCTCTGTGTTTAATCACTGACCTGCCTGTCATTGACAGGAACTGGAGGGAGCCGAGGTGTTTGGCGTGGTGCAGGGAGGAGACATCCTGGAAGAGAGGGAGCGTTCGGCCAGGGAGACAGCCAAGAGGCCCGTGGCAGGATTCTGTCTGGACGGCTTCCAGTCAGACTCCATGGATCAGTCTCTGAGGACCCAGCTGATTGCTGCTGTGTCTAGAGTGCTGCCAGAAGACAAACCCAGGTTAGTACAGTCCATTAACATACAAGAGGTACAGCAGTTTACAAATGTTGTCATGGACAAGAGGTTTTGTTTTCCAGTGAAAACAAGACAAAATGACAATTATTACACTGTAAACCCTTCAGACATGCATAGAAATTCTCCTACTTCCTCTACTTATAATCAATAAATATTCTCCTGCTATAAAAAGACAGTATGAACATTTATGTTGCTATTTGGCATTTTTAAAAAGAATCTCTTGAATTGTTTTTTTTTTTTGTTTATTTTTGTTGTCTTTGTTCATGTGACCTTAAAAATACGTATTTGTTTGCTACACTTGTATTTAAACCCTATTTAAAAATATTGGGCTGAAAGATAAACTGCCATGAAATTGTTTCTTAAACTGTATTGACTATTCCAGCTTGTGTCCCTAACACAGCTGGTTGACTTTGACAGAGCCTCCACCACCGCTACTGAGAATTGAAAAGAGTCTTTGTCTTTTACAGCTGTCCTCAACCACTGGATCAATCAAAAATTCCATTTGTGATCCCTGTGATACAAAAACAAAAGCTTTACAGAACACTGAGGACAAAAACACAAACATGCACTAAGACGGAGATGAAACAAAATATCAAATTGAGTGAATTTATTTGCTGTAGGCGATACATTTGCTAAGATTGTTTTCTCCACCCTTAAAAAGTAAAATAAATTCCCCATATGAGATCAGTTTGACACATTTTTAGCAAACACTTTTGTTGAACTAAACAAAGGCTTTTCCCACATTACTTCTTCTAAGAAGAATTTCTGGTCTGCACCCATTTACATTTAGGCCATTTCTAATGAGGCCTTAGAGAAAAGTTCACAGGGCAAGTAAAAAAAACACCAGATTTTTTTTTCTTATTTCAGTCCTTGTTCATTGCGTGTATGTGTGTGAGTGTGTGTGTCAGGAGGAAACCACTCTGAATGCACAAGGGAAATAATGGCTCTGAGACTGACTGAAATTTAATTAATCTAATTAAGCAGACAATGTTTGAAGAGCTGCTTTGTTTATCCTTCATAAAGACTGACGAACAGTTACTATAAAGTGAGTTCATAACGATGTATTTATTGGGTTCTTTAAGGTAAATTGGGAAGGAAGCTGAGTTTAAACTACAGTAAAGTTTGCGTTGATTTGTTTTTCATCCAGCTATCTTACACACTTACGTTGTGTGAAAGAGAAATAGGTGCCTTAGTACTCTGTAGGAGTAATTAGTGAGCGTACAAACAGGCTGTTCTTTATCAAACATTTTCTTTCATTGGTTAATATAAGCGTGCATTTTAATCCCTCTCAAACATGTACAACAGAAGCTTAAAAAACATACATATCAAATGCCAATATGTAAAAAACATAAAAATAAAAAAAAAACTTTTTTTTCCTGCTTGGTGTCCCCACTGTAGTATGTCAGCCTATTATGCACAGCCACGTATTTTGCAAAAGAGGTTAAAAAAAATCTATACAGTGATGTCAGGGTGTCTTCTTCCACCGTTGGTCACAAAAGCATTGATTGTGAGCATGGCTTTGTAAAAACAGTGTTTCTGGGGGAGTCAGTGAGTGAGCGCAGCCGGTGACTCTTTCTTCATCAATTAATTATTCTGCTTGACTGATTACAAGTGAAAACAAAGCAGCTCTGCTGTTTTTTTTCAATCGCCCGCTGTTTGTTAGCAGCCTTTACTTCAGCTGAACCACAAAGGATGCTGTGTCACTTAGCTCTTTGTTCTTTTGACTACTCTGCACAGCTTTAACAAGAGGTAAAAAAGACAAATTTGAAAAAAATAAGTTATGTTAAACACAATTCAAAATGACTCAAGACATCCTTATCTTTCAAGCAAAGGAAAGTAACAATGGACTTTTTAGTAATAAACTAACTCCTATTAAAAAAGAAAACAGCGGGACTCCAGCCGTGCTGGTTATTCATGTTGTTAGGACAAACCGCTGCAGGAGAAAAGAGTGGAGCCATTATCCAAAGCCAAATTGAGCTTGACCTTGTGGCCTGCAGGCAAGGACTATGATGAAGGCAGTTGAACTCAAATCCCCTGGACCAGGGAAAGCACAAACCTCCTCATGACTCCTTAATAGAGGAGATAAAAAAAGTGGTGCCGTTTATTTTGTTAACGTATCAATGTTAATGAGGTTTGAAGTTAGTTAATGCCGTGTTTGTGTTTGTCTCAGGCTGCTGCAGGGAGTCGGACGACCTGACGAGGTGCTGGACTGCGTGGAGGCCGGCGTCGACCTGTTTGAGGGTTTCTTCCCGTTTCAAGTGACGGAGAGAGGCAGTGCTCTGTGCTTCGACTTTGACATCTCGTCTAACCCGGAGCGCGCAGGTAGAGCGCCCCCTGCAGGTGTGGTGTATAACTAGGCTAGACAAGTTTTGTATTTACAGATTCCGTCATATTTTATACTTACATTTATCACTTACAAAATCCTAATATAGGAACAATTTGTTTATTAACAAAGCACTAAAGGGCTAAGTCACAGAAAAAAAAATGATTAGACACAATATATTAGTCTATGTAACAACAATGTGGCTGGATACACATAAAATATTTTGCACCAACAAATACAACAACAACAAATAGATGAGGTAAATGAAAAAAAAAGGGCTAAAAGAAGATAGAAAACTAACGATTTGGATAAAAATGTAAGAACCTTATCTTTGACGTTCTTGTGGGTCTTCCAGTTCAACCATCAAACGCTTAGTTAGGACCAATAACACTGAAAAACAGAAAAATAAAATTTAGAAAACAGAAAGGAGAAATTCTATTAATCTCAGACATCAATGAAAGAGAAAGTTTTCTAAGTTTTCTTTTTCATATAAATTAGAAAAATGGATGTTGGATCAAAATTATCATTAGAAACTATATATATATATGTTTAAATATATATATATAGTGTGTGTGTGTTTGGTCATTCTCTGTGTATCTATTTTTCCCATTGACTATCTTCATCTACATACTTTAAATATTTATAACACAGACGTGGAGCTCTATCCTGTTTCACTTCTGTTGTAATGCTCCTCTTAAAGTTACATAAACCCAGCTCTCCTATTATGAATGACTATATAATTTATGCTCTGCAGAGAAACACATGCTCTGGAAAAACAGCCATCCTGTTCAGACAGTAACCTTTATAAAAGCTTGTGACAAATTAACCCCTTGGTTAAAAGACTTAAATAATTTTTGATGTCAAACCAAATGACCTTTCAGGTAATGAAACCTCGCCCCAAGCCAAAATATGACTTTTTTAACAGTGGGATGGCATATAATTCTGCAGATGAAAGGCAGGGAAAAAACCCAACTGCTATTCCTTTTTCTGAAACATACGTATTTGCCCGCAGCAAAGTCACATGGCACACGTAATATAGGAATTTAAGTGTTTTTTCCCAGAGATATCATTGTAGAATTGTTTGTAGTAGAGTAAAAGACGATCAAGGGAAGGCATGTTAAATGAGTGCAAGGTTGAAGTGTCAAGAACTCAGTTTGGCTCCAAGGATTTGTTTGTAAAAGGTCTGAAATGATACTAAAAAGTTATTTGCTCTGAGGCAAAATATATTTATACAGGTAGAAGTTTTAAATAGTACTGCTTGGTTGTCTGGTTAGAGTGTGTGGTGAACATCATTCTCAACCATTTCTCCTACACATGCACATGACAATGATGGTCAAACTGAGAGAACAGAATAGAATGGAACTATTATTTGAATCACACAACTAAACTGTTCGAGAATGCACATAATAAATAACAATAGAGCAACAGAGTTGTGCATTAGACGCAGTACAATATAAGTTGAATAGAATGGAAGGATGCAGTAGTAAACAGCACATAAACAAACTGTGTGTAAACATTTAGGTGAACAAACAAGTAAACACCACACAGCATCTTCCACTGTGGCCACACAAGTCAGATTAACAGCTAGATAATCCCAGCTGTTTTTATATGTAGCGACCATTTGATTGAACAAAAAAGACATTTGACAAACGCTTGTTGCAAACCATCTCAGCTGATTGTGGATTCAAGCACATTAGACGAAGTCAACGTTACACATGGGCACAACCACCAAAGATTAAACTGAGCAACACAGCGGTGCAGAACAGTTGTTGGTGCCTCCAGAGAACGAGTACTTCTCAAACTCTGGTGGTTTACTACGATGTTCTAGGCTCATTCTGAAGGCAGCAAAGGTTTATTTCCTTATACTGACAAACTGTACTAATGAAGTGGCTGATGTGATTATATAAAATACCTCAAGTGGAGCAAAACATACAAAAAGTACTTAGATAAAGCAGGTGAGGATCCAGAGAGGGCCACTGCTTTTGCCATCCCTCTGAATCTAAACAAGCTGTGAAACAAGCTGTGTTTTATTCATAGTTGAAAGGCAGACCAGATCACAGCATTTAATGAAAAAAAAAAGACCCTGAAACTCACAGAGTCAAAAAGCACCTTTTAATAACATTGTGGTCAAATTAAACTGTTTATTGTATTATTTAATTATTTTTCTAATAATTAGTGCCTGCACTGTTGTGTGTGTTCAGTAGAAACCCTGGTAGGGTATTTTAACAGTAGGAAGCTGGTAATTAGAACAGTGGTAATTTGACAGTGGCTGCACATATAGTTACATCGGAGGAGTTTCCCTAATTGGAATTAGGATAAAATTAAAGAGTGTTAAGAGCAGTGTAAAAAAGTGGTCCTCTGAAAGTGAATCATATTTCCTCTGCTTATAATCTAGGTGAGTACAGAGGCTGAGGCTGACTGCTAAAAGAGCAGGATTTAAAATTATATTCCAGAAACGAGCGGACATTTGTGTCTTTGTGCAGTGTGGCCCTGTCACACAACAGAGGAGGCTTTCATTTAGCATCAAAACAGAACCACTGGCTAGTAAAAACGTGGTTTGTTTGTTTGTGTGTAGTGGCTGCTGTGTATTATTTAGCCCCAGGTCACTTGAAATAATTGGAAGGGGAGATATTCAGCTGCAGAAATTAAATCAATGATTTGTCACACAGAGGCTCCTTTTAAGGTAACAATTAAGCCCCAGCCTGTCGTTCAGATTTCTGTCCCAAGTGGAAAGCCAACGAATGTTATGACAAGAGCTGCAGGAAATACATCGACTCCCCCGGCTGCAGACTTTTGTGGTTCATTAAAAAGTTGTGTTTAACTGCTCTGACAGACAGAGTGGAGTTCGCCATCCGACAGCATCAAGTGTCAGACAGCACTAATCGATTCTGCACCGGGAGCTTAATGGAGTTCAGTGGAGGTGAGATCTGCGATGCAGTCAGACCTAAAGGGAAATTATTTATTACCCTCTCAGCCAATTACAACGCCCCATTTGGAGCCGGTCGGTGGGGGCAGGGAGGGGGCTCAACACCCACACTTCCTAGTTCATGTCCTTTTTGACAGAACAGGCCTTATGGTAATGTCTACTTTCCTTATTTTCTTAGTTCTCACCCTTCTCTAGTACCCTCTATCTTTTCCTTTTTTTTGTTTTAAAACATCTTTTCATTTCAAAATCTAGACACAGGCTCAGTTGAGTCTCCAGTGAAAATAAAAGCATCAACGCAAACCAACTTTACTAACTAAAAGCCCCCAAACTAATTACCCTATTTTTTATCCTTTGCCTGGGTTTGCAACTTATATATTAAAATATATAATTTCACTAATTTCACACTGACTGCTGCTAGAGGGCACTAATGTGACTTACTGCAGAGCGACTTATAGTCTGGAAAATACAGTTGTCAATATTAAATATATATTTGAAATTGTACACCCAAAGATACTGTACTTTTACACCTCTTGGATTTGTCATGTATCAGTTAGTAAATTATGCACTATATAAATAATAATAAAAAAGAGCAGACATTGCTGAGACAACTCAGCCTGTGACAAGACATCATTCATCTGCAGTGATGAAAGCATAAGTGATTCAGGGGACATGATATCAGAAGTGATACAAACTGACGACTGCAGTAAAATAGCTCCTCCAAGTTTGTTGTGTTAATAAACAAGTAGTGGCTAAGACCGTGTCCAAACTTATGACAGCAAGTGAGACTGCAACAAAGGAAATAAAGCAGCAAGGAAATCAAATGATGAGACATTGTTGGGACTTGATTAGTCTTCACAAACAACACATCTTAATATCACACAATCTGTTAGGGATCTGCTGGTTTGGAAGCATGTTGAGAAGCAGTTAACATTTAAGTATTGGCATGTTCTTTAGAATTCCAGTCCAGCTCTGCTTGAGCTTCAATTACCCCTTTTATTCCGGTGCTTATCAGCAACCACTCTATCAGAATTTCCCATTTTACCCTTTGTTTGTACACACTGCACATGTATCACCCACTGTTCCATTTCAACCCCATCTTGTGCTATTGTTGCCTTTTTAAGCTGCGCGTTTAATCACTGCTTTCACTACAAACAGTTTCACTATATAAAGCCAAGACATCTTCTAGGACGCAACCGTGTGTGTAGGACAGGATTTGATAGTCAGAACATAAGTAATTATGTTATTGACAGAGAATATAGGTCAGGCCCGTGTTCTGGCTACGGTATGTGCTGGCATTTGATTTATTTTTTTTCTCCTGAGCAGACAGTGTGTCCACTTGGTGTATGGAGAAAGTGGAAGAGATTATGACATGATTAGTCTGTGTTTGTGCTGTGATTAATGAGATGTGACCGTGTGTTGCTGTAGTGCTGGAGCTGAATGACAACCAGAGGGACCCAGCAGGAGATG
This sequence comes from Cynoglossus semilaevis, assembly GCF_000523025.1. Classification (NCBI taxonomy): domain Eukaryota; kingdom Metazoa; phylum Chordata; class Actinopteri; order Pleuronectiformes; family Cynoglossidae; genus Cynoglossus; species Cynoglossus semilaevis. Next base: position 10,399,227 of record NC_024309.1, on the reverse strand, counting down.
TGCCACAGAATGGAGATACTAATCCTGAGGATCAAGCATCTGTAACGCCCTTTGAGATTAATCTCAAAGATAAAAGGTTTGTTTGGAATTTTGTTTTAGTAGCAGCCGTGTCTCAGAAGTCTGTCATTTTGTTCAGTTTTTTTTTAATTTAACACAATGGTGAATTTACATCCAGGTACCGGGATGACTTCAGGCCCCTGGTGGAGGGGTGTGGCTGCTACTGCTGCACAAACCACCAGAGGGCGTACCTGCATCACCTGCTTGTGACCAATGAGCTGCTGGCTGGAGTCTTGCTTATGATCCACAACGTGGTTCACTACCAAGGCTTCTTCAGTGCCCTCAGAGAGGCCCTGGCCAATGACAAAGTGGAGCTTCTCAAGAGAAGGATACGTCGTCCAAGAGATGAACAGACGGAGAGCAAGGAATAGAACGGATAAATAAAAGAATGGGATGTGATTGATCTTACTCTCCCACCCTGAGGATCAGTGGACTGACTTGTCCGGGACAATCAGAACACTATCCTGTTTTCCACAGTGCCTTCAGTGAAGGGGTGTACTGCAGAGACCTTGAGACGGAGTCACAACATATTTTGCCAAATTCATGTTTCTTATTCGACAGTTTAAAAAATGTTGGAGAAAAACTGGGGACGGGCGGGGGGCCAGGGGGTGTGATGATCTGTCGCCTGCCTTCACATCAGTTATTCAGTGCTGTCTGAATTTGTTTATTGATCTGAACAGATATGGTCAGGAGTCTGAAGAGAGAAAGTGGCTGGATAAGAGGTCAAGGAGAATTTGCATAAAGAAGCATATGGATGGACAGTGGCGTATAATTGACTATGACTGATTCCCCATGTGCGTCTTACCCTGGCCTGATAGCAGGTCAGCAAATGACTAATGACTAATGGCATCGACACTGCTTTACCAACCATAAGGGGAGGGGGCTGAGTTCACAGTGACACCTTATTACTGCTGGAACAATACCAAAATAGGAACTGCTTTTTATTCAGACAACAACATTTTAAAACGTTTTTCCAAGGAGAGTTCTTTGTATCTATTTTACATTGTATTGATGCGTTTTACATTACCATTTATCATATGAAATAAACATACAGCAATTTCAGGTGACTCAGCCAACGTTGCCTCACTTGGCCCACAGTTTGAATAACAAGTGGCCTATGGTAGAACTTTGAGTTAGTTGGGATGTACACACACAGAGCCCCAGAGTCTGTAGGTGGTGCTATAAACAGTTTAAATCATCAGTTTTTTAAATGGGCAAGATTTTTTTTCTTCTTCTTATAAATCAAATCAAATCGTAAAGGTGCGAGGCCCTGGGACTAAAGATGCAGGACGTATCTAACAGTTACTGACAGTTGAACAGACAGGTTACAGGACATGATGCATTAACTGTAGTTCAGATAGTTGCTGTCCATGGTTTTGAACAAAATGTGGAGCTACATACATAGTACTCATATGAACGCCATAATGAAAAACAACTAGAAGGAATATCTTTTAAGCCGTCATAAATAATGTGATAAACATTTTAAACCTAGATATTTATAGTCCTTTACTCTTCTTCCAAACTTCATTGAATCCTCTTTTTTTCCCTCTGAAGCTTATTTTAGTCGCTTTACTGCCACCTACTGAATCCATCTTCCACTGGTAAACATTACCAACCAAGAATGTCCAGAGCATTTGCAAAACACAAGAAAAACACATACAGCAGCAGCCCTGAAAATGAACACACTGCCGTTCTCACCTAGTGATGTGTTACTTATGACTTGATCTTGTCTGTGTTTTTTATTCCATTTTTAATGTTTTCTGAGCAGCACAATGATATAACAATTTTGCATAAATCCAGTCACCATCACTCCCAGCATGCAGCTGTGGTGGCTGTTGTCTCTGGTGGGTTACACAAGCGAGTTAAATGAAGGCTGGAGCTGACAGCTCCTCCATTCCAGCTGCAGAGCAGAGGATAAAGATCAGATAAAGATACGGGTCTCTGCTGCCTCCTGCACCCTGATGGAGGTAAGCTCTCTGAAGGTGAGGGGATATAATTGACTACCAGACCATGCAGATATCTGTAGGGGACAAGAGGGCAGAGTGGGAGAGAGGAGACTGACAGTTTTAAGGAACAGCAATGAGGATTTCTGTAGGATCCCTTCTGGGTTACACTATCTCCATACAGTATAAGTGGAGGGAGGAGCTAACGTTACTGTGGCCAGATGAAAAGTGTGTATTAATCTTGAAGGAATACAGATATAAAATGATTGTGTAAGTAGCTACAATAAGCACTGACGTCTACAGACTACATTAATATTTGTCTGCTGCCACCCTCCTAGTCCGACATTGGTGTAGAAAGGTTTAAAGTCCACCAACAGCTTGGAATGTAAAAGCAGAGAGGTTAAAACTGCCGGTAAAGGCCCAGCGCCCTCTCTGCCATCGATGATTTATTCAGAAGCTGTTTCAGTGGAGGTGTTGAAAATCTATGCAGTGTCTGGAAAACACAATCTACATCTTGCTATTGCAAAAACTGGGCTCTTTTGATGAAGTTGCTGAAGACTGTTGGGTGAAATACAGTAGCTGCTAATAAGAGTAGAGCGCCGGGCAACAGCATATTATTCATGGTGACACAGTCATCCAGGCTGTGACCTTCAAGTCTACCATTAAATGGAACGTACAAGTGATTGAAATAATGATGAGATACCAAGACTGGTTTGGTGGCTAATTGGGAGACAGTTTTATTGAGGTTTTATTAATTGACTTGTATGTAGAAAGAACAATTTATCCTGCAAGTGTATCAACCTAAGATTACATATCACATTTAAAGTTTGACAAATTTGTACAAAAACACTGAAAATGTCAGTGTTTACACTGAGGACTGTTGTTCTTTCTCCTCCACATTGTGGCTAGTCATTTAGTTTGCTGTGCTGAGTCCAGGCCAGAGCTGAGGCCGTAGATTTGAGAGAGCATTTTAATGTACAATACTCTGCCAGATGTGGCTCGTCCAAAGTTCTCAGGGCTGAATGTGATTGATCGGACTGAGACTGGCAGCTCGTACACACTGCAGCAGCCATAAAACTCCTGTCTTACTGTGTTGTGTGCAGAGATCATTCACACACTGATTCAACAAAATACTAACATTCAGCTGTGCTGGTATTAGCAGCCAGCTAGCAAATGTAAATTTAATAGCCTCGCTTTTTTTTTTTTTTTTTTTTTTAAATATCCACAACTTCAGAGTAAAATAAAAAATAAATGGTTTTTCCTTGTCGGCTGTGGTGCAGAGAACACAAGGCAGTCTGTCAAAACTTGTTCACAGAACAGCAGTCTGGAGACAGTCTTTCATTGTCTGGAAATAGCGCGGTGTGAGCAGCTGGCGTGAACCAAGACAAAGGTGTTTTGAGTTTACTTCAGAGTCACAGTAGGTGTCAATTATCTCAGATGTTCTGTTTCTTTAGTTTTTCTCATCTTTGTGTCTCATGATTATACAAAAAAAAAATACTAAACCAATATCTTTAAAATTTGGTGCAAAAATATTGGATGAGGAAGAAGCCTTAAACTTTTACTGTGGATCCAAATAAGAGTTAATGAGAAAAAAATATGTTCTGTGGGTTTAGAGGTGAATTCAAGATTATCACAGATTAACAGTCAAACACAGACACAAGTTCATTTAAACAATAGCAACTTTTTCATAGCTCTTTGTATTTTAAGCAGTGATTTTCCTACAGGCAGTAGCCTGGAGCCCAAAGCTACACTAAGAGGGTTCACCCAAACCTCCACTGAATTTTTTAACAATATGTCCAGAGGCCCTGACTGTGATCTACATTTAAGTTAAAATTGATGAGGACTTTTTAGAACCTCTATCTGCCACGGCTAAAACTTGTGCATTTTATGATTTTTTCTGTGGTTGAGAACAAATGTGATTCATATTGACACTCTTCATAAAATCTTTTACAGTGGAAAATAGATCCAGCAGAGTGAACAGGGAACAGGTAAAGCAGCGATGCCTTCACTGTCCTATGGAAAGGCTGAATAACAGCACCCTGCTCTTTTCCAAAGAGTTAAGCAGAAAATATTTAAGATAATTATTTGAAGATGCTTCTTCAGTTTTGTTCTCTTGCCAAAAAGAACTTTCCAAAACGAATGTCTGACTCACCAAGAAAAACAGTTTTGAGTTGAAATGGGATCTCATTTTATCTCCAAAAGTCTATGTTAGTCGGTATAGACAAACTAACGTCAAAGTACCTCCAACCTGTGGCCGACTAATTCTAGTGGTTTAGTTACACAGCACTTACTCTCTTCTAAATAAACCTCCAAAGAGTTTACAACAGAAATTTTTTTAAATGCAACATTGAAGGTTGAACACCAGACCTTTAATAACAATTTTTTTTAAATGCAACATTAAAGGTTGAACACCAGACCTTTAATAACAGTCCTTAAGCATTAACGCTGAGTTGATGCTGTGTTCATGCTGTTCCACTGTTGCTCTGTGAGTGACACTGGGCACTATTTCCATGCAAAACAGCTCCAAATGTCAGTTGGTTGACGGCCCCCATTGCTCATTTCAACCAATTATCCAGTTGGAAGGTAAAATTCATGTTGGATCACTGCAAGTTTCTTAGCCGTCTCCCCCGCTCTCTGCTGGAGAAGGTGCAGTCTGAGCCGAGACCAGCGTTATTGTTGCACTTCACAAAAACAGCAACAGTTAGATTGTTATCTGCTGTCACGCTGGTACGACATAAGAAAGAATAATCTGAGCTGCTCCCTCTGAGAACAAAACAGTTTCATGAAGCCAGTGCTGTGAGCTTCAGCAGGTACTGTCATTGAGGAAAGACAATCAGGCTGCAGCTGTTGTTATATTTATCTAGAAATATATATCAGCCGGGCCTTGTTTTGCCAGTGCCGAGCAGCCACAGTCTTTCACTTGGATGAGAAAGTGCCAGTTTTTATTACCATGGTAGTCAGACAGATTGGACGAGCTGTTACAGTTACCACAGCTGTGACCGGATTTCTCTTAAATACATACAGATTCAAAAATCATCATGACACCTTCAAGTGTCCTTCTATTTGTGGTGCATATACATATATATATCAGCTCGATGTTTAAGGAAACAGACAGGCTTCAGGTTTGAGTCCACCAGCTGCCAAGTTACCACCGAGGTGCTCTGAACACTTTGGTGATAGTTAAAATGCAGACGTCACATTTCGTTTTGTGACAAGTACTTCACTTTCCTTATTAATACCAAAAAAAATGAACAATACTCCAAAAATAAAATACAATAAAAACAAAAGCGAAAAATATCAAATCTGGCACTGTCTGATTGTTGAGCTCCCTCGTACATCTGAACCTTTGGGTCTCATATTCCAAACATGGCTCCAGTTCACTTCTAACCACTTAAGCTCCTGACCTTCTGCTCTGTCCCCATGGTAACCTCTGACCACCCTGAGAGGAGCTGCTGTGTAGCTAACCACACTGCCCCTTATAAATGATTGCTCACTAAACAGGAGGCCAAACGCCTTATTAGCTCCCTGACGTCTTTCAGGATTCATTTATACACATAAATCATCAGCCGACAATGTTGTAAATCAGGTGGGACCTTCTCCCGCCATTCTACGACCTGACTGAATATTTCATCAGTGCCTGCCCGTGCACGTTATAATGGCTCATTGTGGTTTTAAAGGCCTTGCTGAAATATACAGGAAGCTGGATTCACACATCATTCATTAAGGCTGCATAAATAGTCCTTACACTGTTGGCTCCAGTGGGAGGTTTCAAATTAAGGGCATGTCATGTGAAAACTGAAAAGAGAAAGCAACAGAAAGATTGTAATTCAACATATGTTAGCATGACTGTTGTAATAGGCATCTACTAAATAGAAAATGTAATCGTCTGTCCATATTCTATCCTCCTCATCATCTGCCAACAAAAAGCCGTCAGAGATCTGCACAGACCAAGACCACTCATCTAAGCAGAGAGCAGTGTAAACGCCGGGCAATTTGAAGACAATAATAACTCATAACCACTGCTTGCAGCCAAGGTTTGTAGAATTTCAGGTTTTAGCGAGACACTTCAGTCAGTGTTGGAAAATAAAAATTGAGGCTCACTTCAGACTGGTGCACTGAAATTGGATACTAGAAATAGTCTTTTCTGATGAATTTACACAAGAATCTAAAAAATATGCATCCATACTGATTTGATCATCCACTCAGTTTGGAAGTGGTGCTGCAGTGATGTTGGAGACATTTTCTTTGAACCACAGGAGTACTGATTATCTGTAACAGCTGCTCTATGCATTGTTAGTTACTACATGTATCCCCCGGTGGCCACAGTTCAATCAATTAAAACCCAGCAGGATAAGGTCACAAAGCTTAAATAATCCAGATTCCAAAACTCAAACCAAGAGATATAGACCAGCTCTGGAGGCAAACATGGCATCTTTGTAATAATGAATGTTACATCACAGTTCCTGGTTTCATCTCTAGCCTGTTTTTACAATAAATTTATATTTAAAAATAAATAAACTGGTTCAGTCCCTGAAATGACCCAGAAATATAATACATAAATAATTGTATTTTTACTTTAACATCATCAGAAAAAAAAAAATATATATAATTTGAAATTCAGCTCAAAATACCTGTGACCCACTGGACCCGCCGACACGCACACACAAAAACTACAAATGTTTGTTGCTGTTGTATATTTGCTTCAGAGTCAGCAAAAAGTTTTCCTCGACTGAAACTTCTTTTTGGCCAATAGTTGTCTGAGCAGATCGATGGCAGAATGGTACACCCAGGGAGAGAAGGCTGAAAATCATTTTTCACTAGTGGCAGCTTTAAATTGTGTGTGTAATGACCATGATGCGTGTGTACAGTGATTCATTTCCCAAAGGCCAGATTATGATGAGCTGTAGTAACAGCTGTTACCTGCAGTGAATGCTGGATTCTCGGTGTATCTGGGAATTTGTCAAATCTGCTGGAAACACCGTGAGCTAATTAAGCTACGGAATACCGATGGATACCAGCGATCGGCTGAGCTTGAAGGTGAAGACCGTTAGTGTTTCTTTACTGCTCCACTGGCCGTAGAGGTCAGAGGAAGTTAATACGAAAGGTCAGCCACGGCCGGTTCAGTAGGACTGCGGACAATGAAAATATCATGTGATGGTTTGACCTTTACTGATGAGTTTCACTGGTGTGAGCAGCCAAACGAATAGGGGAAAAAGCTCATTCAGAATAATTCTATGGCTGAGCTTTTGTTAGTGAGGTAGGGAGGAGGGAGACATACAGAGGGGAAGGTTGACAAATGTAATGTAAACATTCCAAGAGTCTAGAGCCGTGTGTCGGAGAAACACAGCCACCATTAAGCCTAGAGTGATTTGCTGTACAGAGCGTTTCTGAATAATCTTCTGCTAATGGTGTGATGGATGTGTGATCTAACCTTGACATAGTTCTTTCCTGTAGGATCTTAAGGGGTTATCTTTATAAGGTGCTTTCACTCCATCACATTTGATTACCCAGACTCTAATGATGCAGAATTGATGTGATTGTCTGACATACATCTCATCTGTCATAGATTTATCTTCAAATAAATTGTCTGTTTATAAAGCGTCAGCTGGACAACAAGGTGGACCAGTGTTATTCTGGAATTATTGACTAATAAAATTGAACAGCAGTATGGTCCTGTTGGCGTGTTATGCAGTAAAGTCCTTTACAGGATATTAAATTTATGGAGTGAGAAAAATGGATTCACACATCAACGCCGGTTTGTCCTCTGGGACAATCAGAACCTGTTGACTTCATGACATCACTGACTTGTCAATTGCGTTGACATGTCTCATAAGTAGCAGTGGTCAAACGGTGACGTAGCGTGACAATCGTAAAGATCAATAGAAACTGATTGTAATGACGCTTTAGAGGTTTTTTTTGCTGTGACTCTAACTAGATGGATGCACGCAGAGCCCTGGTTAGGCAGTGATCACCTTCCCAGAAGGCTTCAGTTGTGCTGATGAAGTGAAGCATTGCAAGATGCAACTGAAAGCCTTCCCAAAAGAGTGAAAAATTAGTGAGGTCAAAAATCTAATGCTAGCTAAATAGAGTGAGTAAATATAACAGATAGTAAAAAGGACATGGTTCCTAACACAAAAAAAAAAAACAAACAAACACAGTAAATACAATGAGTCTGAAGTTTTGCTCAGTTCAAATATAGTTTAACATAGAGTGGATTGGTTTCCCTGATTTGCAGGGATGGCAGAGGAATCACAAAAACACCACAGGGGGATGAAAGGAAGTGAGGACATGTAGGATGATGAGATGGCAGAGAAATGACAGTCGACAGCCTTTGATGGACTGCCAGTAGAAAGTGAAATTTGAAGTAAGAGAAGTAACAAGCACGTGGAGAGTAATCTGATCGTTCCTGCTTTTCTTTCTTCTCTCCTTCACAACTGAGGACATTAGCAGAGAGTCAGATGTCAATCTGTGTTTGAAGGAACATCAAAAGCCCATCTGCTTGCTGAACTTTAAGTCACATATATTGCACACGCATGGAATAACTTCATAAAAAAACTGTTGGTCCTTAAGCATATCCTCACGTTAAACATCCCCTCTGGACTTCATTTTGAAAATATTAAAATGCACTTAAATGAGCAATATGTTGTTGATAATGGACTTTACACCAATAAAAATGTAATAAACTGCAGAGGTATTCTTATCTAGTCTCCTCCTCACAACCCAAGTCCATGAATATGCAAATGTTCAGACGCCTGAGGGATGCTGCTCCACCACCGTCACCACTGCCAGTCTCCTTGTACTGCTCTGTACATGATAACTAGAAGCTACGCACAAACTCTGGCGTTTAAAATTCAGGCTGATCTCCATTTGGGTTTAATTTTTTTTTTACTACTTGATAGGAAAATGACAGACTTGCTGCAAGTCAGTGTGACTTGGCTTCACTGCTCCTGCTCAATTTATGATTGATAAAAAATGATGTGAAGAAAAACTTTGTATGGTGACAGACTCATGTTGTTATATCTGCAGGAGTTGTGAGACTAATAATAGTCCACACTGACTGTGCCTGGGATACAAACAGCCTCGCCAAAGACAACTGACTTCAAATTATAGTAGTTGGAGGAAAAACCATGGGTTTAAAGAACTAGAAGAGTCAAACAATACGAGGATCGATATAAAGTTCTTTTCACCAGAGAATTCCACAGCTTGTGATGTGCACGATACTGGTTGAGATACAAAACAAGACCACTTGCCTAAGGTAACCCTTCCCATTTTTCCAGGTGTATGACTTTAGCGCCACGTGGCTGTGGAATAATAAAGGTTCGACAAACACGTCTGCACCCAGCTGGATAGAAAAGCAGACTGTCTGTGTGGAAGATGAGCTCCCTCCTACTGAGCTGGGATCCTGATTAGTGTAATGTTGCTGTTAGTTCTGCCTTTCTGCTTTGGAGCAGCTCTTCGCTTATTACAAAATCAGATGATGTAGATTAGTGAGGAAAACAAACAACCACACGCTCATCTTCACCAAACTATTTAACCCAAAACAAAGGTCCTGATTTATATTTATCATTTCAACATTTTTATTTATCTAAACACATATTCATAAAACATATGTCTCTATGATGTGATAGAGCAGAGAACTGTGAAGGTTGTACCATGCCTTCCCTGTAGATATGCTGCTGATATTAGCTCCAGCCACACCCCAAAAGTGAAAAGGATTTAGCAGCAGAAGATAAATTATATATCTATATATATTTAGACAACCTGCAACGACTCAGCTCTAATGTTGAGACTAAATGTGTGACTCTGGTTGTCACTCATCCTTTACGTAATGTGAATCCATAGCAACTGGACTAAACTTAGTTGCTTGTGGGCAGAAAGATAGGCTTCAGGGAAAAGACGTCAGGGGTAGATGAATTACTCTTGCTGTTGATAGAATTAAAAATTAAAGAAATTCAAATTTTTTTTGCTTACCGATCCATGCAGCTGCTCTTACCTGTTTTTTTGTCCTTATTTTCTTTTCCATCCTGTCACTCTTTTACTCCCGTTCATTCCAGCATACAGTACCTAATGAAAATATAACAATAAATATAACCCAGTAAAAGACAAACAAATAATCTTTCTGAGAAAAAAGAGCAAATTGAATGCATTTCATACCTGCTCTGCCAGACAGGACACGTTAGAAAAAGAATCCAGGCCTTGTAAGGAACTCAAAAGTGAACATGAAAGCCATAAAATAACAAAAAACCATTTTAGGAAAAAACACCTAGAGAATCCAACCCAGGTCGACACCATGGTCTTAAAAAGTGCTTCTAAGGTGAGCAAATTGATCAGGCAGGCGAGTGCACATCTCTAATCTCTGCATTCATTTTGGGGTTGATTTTGAATTTTAATCTTTGCCTGTTAATCCCCAAATTGACCAGCACAGAAATATGCCTCACATCTTTTTCCCGGCTCCTGAACTTTAAGGACACTGAGGTCTGATGACGATGTTTTTGGATGAACCTTGTTTAAGGTCAAAGCACAGATCAGACGATACTTTCTCAGTCACAGCCTCTAAACTCTGGAATGAGTTCCGTCTGCAAATTAGACCTGCCCCAATTTAGGCTATTAACCCAATTTAGACCTGCCCCAATTTAGGCTATTAAATCTATTTTTATTTACGTTTTATGATGTAGCTTGCAGCTAAGCACAAGTTTCCCCCTTTTATCTGTTGTATTAGTTTAAAAAACAATTACTCTGTGTGTTAATTTTCAAATGTCTGTCAATTCTTTTTAAATGAATGAATTGCTTCAGTGAATCATTTTCCCACAAGGACATTGCAGTCACTCCTGTTAGATGACCATTGTGCAGGGAGATACAGTACATGAGTGATGGACATAATTCTCCACTGTGTCACTCTTACATACGGTGTTTCTTTTGGTGCTTTCAAAACAGGAGTCAGAATTGATGACAAAGGGGAAGAAAACAGACATCACACAGGGTCATTTGAAAGATCCGGTCTGCAGGGAGCTGTGTCTCCACTAAACAGGTCAGGGGTTTGAATCTGGCTCTGTGCCTGTTCTTAGCTTTAGACCTGATAAACACAGTGTATTAACCATGAGGGGCATTTGGTGTGAAAATGTGTCAAAATCATTATAGAATCCATGTTTCAGTATTTTGGATTAAAATTTAGAAAACATGTTTTCCCACTTGACTGCCAACCAGTCGAAGGTGACCCGTCTTCACCAAAATAAACACCAGTACAATGGGGAGAACAGTATTTGTCAGATGGCTCTGTTTGGATTGTGCTGTGTTTGAGGTTAGTGTGTAAATGTGGTTTGACTGGCTTCACCCTGGCAAACATACCTGACCTAGAACATCTGTACCATGGCCAGAAAATGGGCCAGTGGTTCACTTGCCCCATTTTACATAAAACAATCAATGGTTCCAAAAATGCACATAGTAGTGAATGTAAGCATAGATCGTTATCTGTCTTAATGAGTGCACAGGTGACCAATCCAATTTATTTCACCATTTTGCCAAACCTTCAATATTCTTTGATTAATTACTTCACAAAACCGTTTTGTTTGCCACAAATCATACAAAAACACAACAGCAGTTGAGATTTCCCCTGTTGCTAACCGAATTAATTAAGTTTGTATGAAGCCAAAGATCTAAGCGAGGTCTGACAAAGAGGAGGTAAATGATTTGTCTAACACCACTCAAGATGCTCAAGGTTTTGGGCTTACAAAGCAGGAGAGAGAATCCTGCTGCCACTGTGACAGAGAGACTGATACTGATTGAGTGTGAAAGCAATTTCCTTCTGTCTAAATTAAATTAAACGACAGTCAATTCCCCTGTGGGTCCGTCTAAATACTATGTAGTCAACCTATAGGACTACTGTTAGAAGATATTCCCCTAACTCCACCTTAAATCCCTGGTCAATACACAATATACAAACAGACAGACAAAAACCAGCCTGACACACGGATCACCAAAAACATGGCAGCCAAGGTCTGAACAATAGTTCCATCAGATAAAAAAAAAAGCACAAACACTTTTTGAGGACATCTTCACCACACCTATTATCATTACACTAACTCTTCTGTCCTGAAACCTTGATGGAATTCTGCTAATTCCAAAGGCCTTAGTTTAAACCAGTGATTTTTACTTTACTGGACCGCAACAGTTGCTCGCCCCCTGTTGCCTCCACTATTAAATTCCAATTAATTCCTTTGTCATTTGAGGTTTAAAATTCATAGATATTTTTATTGATGACTGAAACTCATCAAATAAGAAAGCATAAGACAAGAAGGTTCAAGCTAATTTTTCTTAGTGTAGTTTGAGACCACACCAAGCATCAGACACTTTTGCAACTATGTGCTTTTTTACATTTTTGATTTGATAAATTAATTTGATCTGTTGAATTAATGGTTGGACTTAATCCATATTTAATTGTTCAGTCTGTTAATTTAGTATTACGTTGATTAATAGTATACTAACTTACATGGTAGTATTAAAATGACGTCCAACAAGCCGAGACATAGTTTTAGAGGGTTCGCTAACTTACCTTGGAGTGCTTTCGGGGTGACATGCCGGCAGATGACGCACCAAATTTGTCGCGTTCTTTTCTTGGACATTGTTCACATTGCGTCTTGTTTTCGCTAACGTTACAACTAAACTCGGTCCACATATCGATTTCCCGGATATGTTTAGGTCAAGCTAATAACCATGTACTTCCGCTTCTAAACTGATCCCTTTCTCTCATTCGTTCACTTAACGAAACCAGTGTAAAAGTTGACTATTTTCGTCATCGTCATTTAGCCCCACAAACTTCCGGTCCCTGGCGAAACAAAAAAGACAGGAAGATAAAACCTTTGTCTCTTTTTACCTACAAAGAATTCACACAGATGACCCAATGTGACCAGTGAAGATGACACACTAAAATTGTTGTTTTTGTGGTTATCAAAGGTTTGTTTCAAGTTTTCAGAGTACAGGTCTCTTGGTAAAAATACACACCATAAACCCATGGTATTAGTTCGTAGGGAATTCTAAAATAATCTAATGGAGGTGATTTCTCTTAGACACCAAGGACCCCTGAAAATGACTGTCCTAATCCACCAGACAACCATTTAGCTGCCTTGCAACTTGATAAAATGAGAAGTCAGGATTACTCAGTTGGTGACTGCTGACAGTGAAGTCCTCCCAAGGTCCCTCCATATCAGGCATTCCATCATTCTGGATACACATCACCTCATTACTTCTGCGTCCAGGATTAGACTGGTTCCATACAGATTGAGATTAACCAGTAATTCTAGGCCCCAGTAGCAGAAAAAAGATGGAAGAAACACATTGTGTAAAGGGCTATACATTTTGACCTAACATAGGTCTTCAGAATTACTGCTACAGAGACAAATAAATTGTATGCCTTCTTGTTGGTGTTAGATGAGGTAATTAAAAAAAAGTATTTTGTTGGAGTTAGATGAGGTAATTAAAAAAAAGTATATATATTTAAATATTTTTAATTTTTCTTTTTTCTATGGCCAATAAATATATTTTTGGCATATAGTGAATTCACTTTTTTATTTACATTTTATTTAACTGTTATCCAGCTGGCAGTAACTCATCCCCTTGCTGAGATGTATTTGATGACCCCTGGTGGACTGAACAATCTGAGAGCAGTGTCCTCCCTGTCCTAGCTACAGGCCAAAGGGATAGTGTATTTTTGTGAATGATGGAGGACCACACACTCATTCCAAACTTGGCTTTAGTCCAGTGGTTGATGTAAAGTCTGTCAGGCAGCCACGCATCCACACAAATCTCTTGTCCACCTCCCTGCACGGCATGTCTTGATCTCAGTAACTCACCGACCACTGGGGATTTCCGGAGGAGGCTGTCTACTCCTGATGTGATCAGAGGGGCAAATGAAGATGTACATATTTAAACCAAGACATTTACTTCAAGCTATAGGGGCAAAGGCATTTGAAATGCATAAGATGGGGCCAACACAACCCATATCCAATCAACACTGTAGCACCTGCTTCACGTATCATTACACGACCAAAGTGATGTTTGTGGTGCTGTATAATTTTCTCCATCCATGTGCACGTTGGTAACTCGAAAAAACATTCCATTGCATTTACTCCAGGTGTTAACCTTCGAGCTTTTGAGATTAGGAATTATATATGCTGTCTTCACAATTTCAAAATGCCTTAAATATACACTCGCTTGTGTAATAGTTAATTTCCATTTATATTAATTCACGTTTTAAGCTTTGATAGCTGGAGAAAAAATACATTTATTCATAAGTGCAAATAAAAACTCATAAACGAAATAACAATAAACAAACTATTATCACAAGAGAAAATGGAGATAAAGAGGAGCAGAACACTATCATTTCCCAAAGGCTGTATGCCTCTGAGATAGTACTGGTCTTAGCCAGTGTCGCTGTCACAACATCTTATATCTTTTCAACACAAGTACAGGAGGGGTTCTAAATTTGCATTTTTTCATCCCCTGTTTCTGTATTGTATTCCCATTAACAAAAAACACCAACGGGGACACTACAAGACACTGATCCAATCAGTGTCTAATCAAGGAAGGTATACTGTTAGGATAAAACGAACAAAAAGAAAATGCATGTGAGAACTGTTGGAATATTAGAATATTCTCCATTGGTCTTTATAAGTTATTCCTTGCAGACAACAGAAATTACTTTTTTTAAGTTAGTAGGCAAGTGTTTAAACCATCTTCACGTCTCAATCCAACTAGAGTGATGCAGGTAAAAGCTCAAATCATTTCAGGCAAACAAAGCTAAACACCAGCATCCAAAATATGTGGTGAGATTTGCATTGTTTTTTTAAGATACACTTTAAAGTCTGCTCACATGGATTAATGCAAACGTCTGTTTCACTTTTAAAAGCAAGAAGGGAAACCTGATGGGAAGAGAAGCAGAGGTAAAGGCTTAAAGTGCAGAGTAGTTAGGACAGAGGGGCAGAAGGTTAAGTGATCACTGTGGAGGGAAACACAGCAGGCGGGGGCACAGGTGAACAGCTGGGTTTTGGAGATGATGCACAGGTGAACAGCTGGGTTTTGGAGAAAGAATAGCAGGGAGTAGAGTACCTCCAGTGGGAGGAAAAAAAACCACAAAGTTAGAGACAACAGCTACAGCAATGATATGTAAAAAAAAAATCATAGACAAATTGAGCCAATAATAACACTAATAGATTACTGACTTAATCACTGATCTGATCACATCTGTATATAAATATATCCAGCAAATGAAAATATCCTGCATAAACACAGTCTTGTAAGTAAAACAAAAACAGCCACAAACAACATACATATGTTGTCAAACATGCAGTTACTTGGATGTAAAATCTCTTTATATTTTATTGATTATTTATTTATTTAAATTTGGTTGGCCGTCCAAAAATAAGCATGTGACACAAAGGAAGGACTATTTATAAAACAGTACTAACATCCTTGTAAGAAAAGATCAAAACCAGTGGGATAATTCTGCAGGCCACTTCTCTGGCCGCTCTCAGGGCGGCCGTGTCCGTGATGAATCACAGCTACACTTTCTCTGTGGCTCTGCCTTTCTGTGTTGTTGTGGGAGGCAGCTGGGTCATGTCTGTTGTCACTGGAAATGTTGAGGTCATACTCAGTTTGCTGCAGGGCCAAAGAAACATCTGGGTGAAAAATCAGGATTCAGCCTACAGCTGAAGAAAGGCCTGGAAGTCCTCTCTCTGACTACTGAGTGCAAATACTGTACTGTATGTGTGCATTAAAGTACACATCTGCTCATGGACAGGGCTCGGCACAGTTTCAGCAACATTTGCATGTGACCTGTGTCCCGCTCCTTGTGAGACGCTGCTGATGCTGGTCAGGCTTCATGAATAAGACGACAGCTGCTAGTTAACAGAAAACCCTCTTCTGCTGTGCATCAGGTACTCATTAGATCTCCACGGGAGGCACGGTCTTTCATGCTGATAGCTGACATATCAGCAGCAGAAAGGTGGTAAGAAGAGAACATGCAGGGAGAAGGAGGAAGCCCAGAGGGAAACAGGGAGAAGCAAAGAGGAACACGTTACAAAGACGGCACAAAAAATTAGAGCAGTGCAGCAGGGAAACAATTTCCCTCCCTGCCGCAGAAAGGTACAGAGCATTAACATTTAGTGATTGAGATCACTCTGAGACTGTTCACACTTTCTCCTTGTAATTGTATAAGTGCAGACACAAACTCTCGATTGGACCAAATGCCAGGCTAGCATTATGGGAGGAATTGTGTGGATTGAAAGTCATCTATTTGTGCTCATCGATTAAACATTGTTCCCCGGGGTCTTTCAATCTACAGATTTAATTAACCAGTTTCACAGAACGAACAGGCAGCAGAGCCTCACAGCTGCAGGAGAAAGGCAGTGGATTATGGCACCAAGGGAACGTATGATATAATATAAAGTACTAGTATAATAGACAAAAAGGCAATTGGTATCAGAAAATGTTACGGACCCCCGGGCAACAGACAAAATATTTTATCCTAGACGTTGATAAACTGGGGCGGGGAATAGAACAGAGGTGCATAAAAACAATAGCATTTCTTCCAAATGCTTTTTGTTTTCCTGTCAAAAGTCTCATGTGTAACTTCATACACAGGATGATGCCTGGGTTTCAACTGTGAAGTAGCACACAGCAACACTGTCAGCGCAGTTAATGTGTGGATTTAACAAATTAGACATAGATGAAACTTTTTCACTCCAGGGAGGAGAGCCAGCACATTCTGTTTCAAGCTCTGTAGGAATACTGCAACCTGCGGACCAGCCATCTGCCTTGGTCAGTCAGTGGAGAGAGAAGATGGAAAAATTAGACAAAAAGGAGAAAAAGGAGCGGGAACTCTGATGTGACTAAATCTGCTTAAACAGCAGAAGTCAAATCAATGGAGGGCACAAACAGATGGGTACAGAGAGGAGAACGTTTTGTTGTGTTTTTTTGAAGTAACTGAAGAGATATTTACTGAGGAAGAGAAAATAATAATGTGTAGACTGAAACAAAAACAAAATAACAAACATGTATGAAAATCTTTAAATGTTGATCCTTCTTGAGGCTGATCTTAATGACATGTAGCCAGTTTAAGAAACGTACGACTTCCCTTCAGTCGATACAGCCTTGCAGTGAAAAGCACCTGTTCATCATCACTAAACAATCAATACAGGAGAGCTTGACTGACACACATGAACACGGCACACGTGTGATTGCAGAGTGCAGCGAGCTGGAAACGGAACAACTCAAACGTGGCACAAAGGCAGGAGACAAATGAGGGTGGGGAAACAAAAACTGTGCGGAATCAGTTTAGCATGGCTCTCAGTCGCCGCTGCCTGGTGCAGGAGTCACGTGTGTGAGGGTATCGTAACCAGCAGAGAGTGGAAACAGAAGAAGGGAAAATTGAAAAGCAGAGCGAAAAAGAGAGAGATACCAGCAAGGGCGAGCGAGAAACACACGGGCGGACTGTGTGTCTTTGTACTGATTAAGAAAACCAGTTGCCTTCAGGTGCTGGAGAGATTGTGATTGAAAAAAATGGTTGTAAACACAGAGTCTGTTTAAAAATGTTTCTAAAATGAGGAGATGATTGGGGTTTTTTTTCCTTTTCTGCTTCTAAACAGGTTCTTATTTGGACAGATAACCTAGAACGAAAAATTGGAATTAGTTATTATGGCAGAATTATGGAAGATTAGGTCTTAAAGTGAGATATTTACTTCTCCTTCTGTGGCTCCTTGGTGCAGGCAGCATGTCTTAATGCAACCTGGATTTAACAGAACAAGAACAAAATAATACTTTCCCCAATAAAGCAGTCACCATGTGGCCCCACGGCCTGATCCGTATCCTGGGCAAGTGGGTCCTGGCCTTTGACATACTGAAGGAAAACAAAATCAATCACAGAAATCAATAAAAGGCACTTTATGACACCGGCATTTACTGCTTTTGGCATGAAACTGCTTCAGCAGTTCCCTGAGCAGATATAAAAACCCACACAAAGTGCAAACTGCACTGGTAAGTTGAGAACATAGGCTGTAAATGTTCTGATCTTGATTAGAAAAGTGACCAATTACTGCTAGAAATAAAATTTCTATTTATGGTCATTGTCGAAACACAAGTTTCCTTTATAACCCAGCTAGTGATGTAATAACAATAAAGAATAAAGTTGATAAACTGTACCCAGCTTAACCTTTAGCCCTGTTACTGTGCTCTGACACTGACTGATGTTTTCCCTGCTAGATACATACATATATATATATATATAAAATATATATAATACATTATATATTGTAGATTGTACCTATACATATACATATAATTATTCAGGTGTCATCTTTCCCTGACTTGCATCAGTGTTGTGCGTAACACTACCTTTACTCTACAATTATTTTAACTAAACAGTTGTGTCAGTTTACTATATAGAGTCTTTAACAGTCACAGAACATCCTGTTCCCAATCATCTTGTCCAAGAATGCAGTGAGGTCTGGTTTTAATTGCTCATCAGATTGACAGGACAAAGGGAGCTCAGGTGTAGGAGGCGCTATAGTGGGAAAGGTGTGACCGTGCATGAGAAGCATTACTTATGCATGTCAGACCCTTATACCTAATTGATTATGTGCCTCTATTTGAAGGCCAATGCTTATCTAAACCCAAGTCTAATTTGTAAGTGCTTCAGATTGGTGATTGGTAATCATTTAGAATTGTTGAAACTCACCGCAGAAGGACGCTGTTTCTCCTGGTAATTACCAATGCTTGTATACTGAGAGATATTCTCTGGGTTCAGCACAGACCTAGGAACTGATTCTGCCTCAGATTAATTCTGATTGTGTGCTGAGGTCGTTTTGCTTCTATCTTTGTTTTTTTGTTTTTTTCATTCTCCTCTTTTCATTAATGCCGAAAGTAGCTCCCCGGTCGAGCCCTGGCTTTTGATAATAATCTCACCACGACATTGTGATGGTAATTCTCAGGAAGGGATCTTTTGCCCTTTAATGTCTTCCAACACTAAGCATCTAAGAGAACATCAAAACCAGGCCTCGGAGTACGCCGGGTGCTTTGCTAACCGTTTGAGTGTGTTTGTGTGATACGCTGCTGGTTGGTTTTGCTAAGACACAGGTGTGGTATTGTGTGCACGTAGTCACACAAGCCCAGTGTGAAGGTTTTCCCAGGGTGTTATCAGGCAGCACCTCTGTGCTCCTCTTTAATTGAGTGTTCATTATACATTTTCAATTAACTGTAGGTGGAGTCTCACTGCCTTTAAATGTCAGTCACAACCTGCTCAATATGCATTTACCATAAAAAAAGAACTCAGGGTTGTTTCATTGCGAATCAAAGCAAAAACTTTCTTTAAATCCTCACAGCTCCTTATAAATGGTAGTCACGGCTCACAAGAGGAACATTACTCCTCCGAGGCCCTGGTTTCTTCTCCTGTTGATTTCCTTATCAAAGACACAAGATAAATACTTCTGGGGAACACATGAGAGAGACGTGTTTGCCAACACCACTTCATGGGCTTGGAATGCACAGGAGCGTCCAGGCTCCAGCTGAATGAGAACATGTAGAACATTTGCATGCTATCAGAAACAGCCCAATGTGCTGGTAAAGATAAAAAAAAACACAGTCTAGTCACGATTTTTTCATGGAAGGTGATCTTGCCAATCAGTGCAGGATGACCCTGAAACAAAGTATTGCTAATGACACTGGAACTATGGGAATACGAGCATGTGTGTGTGTACAATATCTTTTTACATTAGGGGTCATTCAAATAGGTTATAAAATACCACTTGGGGCCTCGGAGAAACTGCATATATATGTCCGCTGCAAAAATAATACATTGACAACTTCCTTAAATTGAATTGACTCACTATGTAGTGAGGAAAAGTAATAACTGTGGGCTCTGTATAAGTGGATGTGTTTCTGTAACTAAAGACCACAGTCAGTAGTACAGATTCTTCGCGCTGCACCGAAGACGCGAGAAGGAAATGGACATCACTACCTTCGTTAACTGTATTTAATCAGATTAAAACTATTTAATGAACATTAACCCATGGGCAGACTGACACACACTGTACAGTTATTAATGACTTCTGTTCTACACATATACCTGCTCCTTGAAGCAGCAAAAATTGGTGATGATCATCAAAACAGAGCAGCAAAGTAACTTGACTGACAACCAGAGTAAACATTCAAAAAGCAGATTTTGTTTCGATTTTGTACCTTTAGTACTCCTTCAACACCCAAAGGCACACATTTACACTGTGTATTAATCTGTGAATTCTATCTTTTGGTCGTTAGATGTGGCATTTTACAAATTAAAGAGAAAAATCACCAAACAATTTGCTTTGGGTTTTTTTCTGTGAAAAATATTTTCACATATCGAAATTTGTCTAGTATTCATGATGAAATCCAATCAGATTGCAGATTGATTTTTGTTGCTACACTTTCCCCAGAAGGCACTGGGGTTTAATATGTGAATAAACACCGATCTTTGACAGTTCTCAGCTTTGGAGTCCCTACAGTCGACTGTATGATTAGACTGTGTTGTCTGTGATGGCTGGACAGCGTCAGGCTGTGTGTCACAGCTGCATGTCCAGAGGCACTAACACACACCTTTATGTCACTCTTTATATAAATATCAGACTTTAAAATGGTCATTTGATTTGATTTACAGTGGCTCCCAAAACGCCGCTTCAAGTTAAAAAACAACAACTTCATATAGAGTCAGCACACAGGAGTGTGCATCGGATGACAGCACCACACAACAAAGAGGGGAAGACACCACGTGTGTGTGTGTGTGTGGTGCAAGTTTTAGTGAGGTGTGGACCACGTGTGTGTGTGTGTGTGTTGTGTGGTGCAAGTTTTAGTGAGGTGTGTCTTTATCTTGTCTCTTATCTGTGTCTTGATTGCAGTGTTGCTAATTACTAATTACCATATTTTGTTCAGGCTTTGACACCCACTGATTGATGAGATTACAGCAGTGGTAAATATTTCGATTGACTTCTTTTTTTTCCTACTGTACTTAATGATTTCTTTTCCCTGCTGCTGTTGATAAAGGACACGTCTGCACCACTACTGGGTTCTGTTTACAGCCTCTCATCTCAATTGGTTTCCAACATAGCGAACTTTTGGCCAATCTGATCAAAGGGCAGTTCAGAGACGTACAGCAGGCTCTGGGCAATAACAAGGCAGTTCAGGGAGAAAGAAAGGGAGGCAAACAAAAACCAGAGAGCCCCCCTCCTACCCTGTACTCCTCATACACAGCACTGCTGCCTGTGCCCCTGACTGTTGAACTGACAAAAACTTCCTACACTTAAAACAGCTGAGTCGGTCAATAAAAGCTATAAAACACAAGTGAGCGTCAGCAAGAGGGTTTCAGAGATGGAGCGATTGCCTTGGGCCATGAATTATATGAATTTTGTGCATCTGTCTGGGCTTATCTGACGAGGGGAGATCAGGACAGAGGGTGACCTTCCCCAAAAATGTAGCTATCTCAATATCCTGCACAATGAACTAAGGCAATCTAGAATGGTTTTTTTTAACCATTCTTATGGCTGCACCTGGAACAAAATAAGTTTTTTTTTACATATCTGTGCTACAAAAGCTGTACATAGATAATGGATTTTTGTTTATTTTTACGGCAACATTAAACAGATATATTCTCAGCTACGTGGTCGATTTTATGAAACGCACAAATAAAAACTCTTCATAAAAATCCTTATCCAATTAGTGTCAAGTGGTTACTCGAAACATGGGACGAAGCAGCTTCTTATCAACAAATGGATAATGTGACAGTATTTAAACCCTGGATTTCAAAACTGCATCAAATTAACAGAAAGGTAGTTCTTAGACCGGCAGAGGAGAGGATGATTACCATGCTGCTTTGACATGTGGGTGGGAGGAAAAGAGTGGGAGGCATCGGAGGAAGGAGAGAGGGCTAGACTCAGTGTCAGACTCAGTCAGTGCAGAGAAGACATCCCCGTCTGTAATCAACCTCTTTATCCATCATCATTAGATGGTGCTTAACGCTGGGACGGCCTTCCACATCTGTTCGTCCACCCACAGAAATCCACAAAGCCTTTCATAAAACACCAAAAACAAAGGAAGAAGCAGAAGGAAAAGTGCTATTTGTGTAGGAGTGGTGACAGTTTTAGTCATCGACTTGTGCTGCCAGAGCGTCTTCACACGTGGTCACATGCGATCAAAGCAAGCCAAAAACCAATGTTCAAGGAAGCACGTGTCACGTCTGGTCCAGGGGCCAGGCTTTAGAACCGATTTATATAGTTAAGTTAAGTTTAAGCTTATTTACACTTGGACTTGGTATTAAAAAATTGTTATGCACAAACATTTTTTTTTAAATTATAGAATAAGTTTTGTGGCATTTGAAAAAACACGACTGAAACCTCGACAATCACTCAGGAAAACCTCCTCCTCCTTCTGAAACCCACTGATAAACACGGCATTACATTCATTAGTCTTTCCTCCGACACGTCACCCATACTGAACAGAGCAGCCGAAGCCTTTCCCAGTCTTTCACTCATGGCTTCGTTTTTGGACCCTCCATAGATCTGCATACACAAGTACCATGATTTAAACACAAGCATGTAATTTAGCAAATTATATTCAGTAATCGCAAAAGCTGTTCTATACATCCATGCAGGCACACACACACACACACACACACACACACACACACACACACACAGGTAGCAGTTTGGTGTAAGTTCTAACAAAACATGCACGTTAATATGCATGAGGCAAGAGGAAAGGTAAGGACACTCAAACCTAATTTGAATTTGTTTATTCCTCACATAATTATTCAGGTGGACCACTGCTTTATTTCCTCTAAGAGCAGCAAATGAATGATGGCTGTGCAGTCTGTCCATCAATGTGATACAGAGGAGTTGGGCTTAGATTGTTTTTAAATTAAACTCGACAAACAGAAAATATGATCCCGGTTGTAAAGTTAAATGTCTTTAACTTTAACCCTGAAGACCTTTCACATCCACTGTGTTCATAAATGTTGCATTGTGAAGCTGCCTTTAGCAAATATAAACTGGACAAATTGTACACAAAACAGAATGATCACACTGCCACTGGCCTTTAACTCTGTTTGTCCCTGAACCCAAAGCCCCGTGTGCTTGTAAATTGTCTGTATTCATTACCAACTGTTGACAGCAATCAGATTCTCTACACTCCCATGATGACTTCACGCCACAGACACATTGAACTCCTGTTTGTGCCTTCAGGTGCTGTTGATGCAGATGGAGCAGAGTCAGAGATCAGATCAGAGTCTTTTTTTATTTTTTTGGACAAAATGTCAACTATACATAGAAGATGGAAAAAGAGTCTGCCATGAAATTGGTTGAGCGCATGATCATTATTGACGACCTTCTAACCTTTCCTCTGGAAGCATCTTAGCAGAATTGTAATATATTTAGACTGTGCTGTTTCAGATGAAGAGCAATTTGATTTGAAAGTTTAATCTATTAGGCAACTTCGTCTCTGAAGCACTGAGGACTGTAGCCTCTGGAGATCCACATAATGAGCTCTTATATCTGCAGGCATATGCAGTTCATTCATAGTTGGAGGTGAATGAGTTGTTTCATCATTACCTCCAAATTCTATATACACCCAGCTGTGCAGGTTAGATTTCTCATCCATGCGTCTTTTAATTAAATTTCAATTAAATAGTATTCAAATTAGAAAAGCACAATAGATCAACACCTCATTATACGGTATGATTTATATACAAATTACAGCTCCTTAAATATGCATATACACAATATTGTTGGCTGTCATCTTTACTTGTTGTTTACCATGATCATTACCATACTTCAGGGCTACCCTTTACCTTTCATGTATGCTATATTTTTAGCTAAGAGCAAAGGCAAACTTTCAGCTGTTGTTTTCATTATGGTTTCATTATGAACTCACTCTATTGGTATTTTATTTTTGTACCATTCCCTTTTCAAGCTGTTAAAAAGTTGCTCAGTAGAAATGTTTACAGCCAGTAGGTGGCAGTAAAACAGCTAGAAGTGAATGCATGAGAGCTTTGGTCAAAAGAATAGAAAAAAATATGTTGTGCAGGTTTTGTGCCTGATCTCAGACTGACTTAAAGACAATTAAGTTAAATAAATATCAGGAAAACATTTTTAAGGCATTTGGGGAATTTTAGTCGTGCTTTTAGCTCCCAAAGGTTCCTGGAGAAATGTCTTAAAATTATATTCAAGAGCCCCACTGACTCACTAAAGTGAGTAACGATGCAAGGTTGACCATGTTGTTGTTGTCCTGATGTTGACCACAAGAACAGACAGAACAGACAGAGGAGACTGAAGACTGAGGCTTGGTGACGTTTGCTGCTGATAATAACCTTGCACTGGAGGCTCTTTTCCTCTCACCAGGTGTACTTATAAACAAAGGGACACAATCACACATTACACACCTGGTGCATCATTATCACGAGAGGTCTCAGTGGAACAGGCCTGAGCCGACGCAATGGCACAAAGAGTCAGGGGAGCAGGTGTTTGTGCCTCACCGAGCAATAAGGGATCTTAAGATGTTGGCTGAGGAAGACCAACGCCTCAATCTTCCTCCTCCTCCATCACCTTTTTTTTTTTTTTTTGCAGCTTTAAACAACCTAACTCACTCTCCACCTACAGTTATCTTTGATCTGTGTTTTTTTCTTACTCCACATCCACTCTCTTCCCCCTTCTCTAATGTCTCTCCTCAGGTCTTATACCACATGTTTTCACTCCAGACTCATTCTGTGTCACTGTTGCTTCTATTTTCTGTTTCTCAATTTCCTCCCACAGAAAAACATCTCACCAATCTTTCATTGCTGAACTTCTGATACCGTCTTTCATTATGGAAAAAAAAAAGAAAAGGCAATATGCATGAACACACGCTGTGTATTGTGTAGGTGAAGATAATTGCAGGACTAGGTGAAAAGGAAATGTCATCACTTTTTTTTATTTACAACACACAGCAATAAATGTTCTGTTCACGACAGATCTGCTCGCCGCAGGCTTTACCGACGCACTCGTTTTGTTAAATCACAAATCTTCAGCCTTCATCCCAGTATCAGAGGAGCCAGCAGGCAGCTGGTAAAGGGCTAATCCTCTGGTTTTAACACATAATCCTGTCTTTTATTAACACTGAATACTGTCAGTAGAAACACACTTCTGTCCAAATTTGACATTCGTACAGTCTAGATTTTTTTAAATTAACCGATGGGGACAGATTTTGAATGTTTTGGATTTTTTTTTTACCTCAAAATGGTAGTGAGCTGCCACATCTTTGAACATTATACATTTCAATATAGAGATGATGAAGCACGATGAAGACTTCATGTTGTTCACCACATGTAACGACATGTCGGGCTCATAAAAAGTCACAAGATTAAACTGTAACAGCTGGGCTGTGCTCACAAACAGAAGTTAAATTCAGTTTGCGTTGGACCATATCGTCTTGTTTTTTTTACTGGCAGCACTCAGTGATTTGCAATAACAGAAAAATGTGTTGGATTTTGACAGATTTCTCCTTCAATAACTGGGATGTTTGCCATTAAAAAGCCCCTCGTAACAAACACTAAAAATGTTTCAACTTTGCATCACAAAACTCAAAATATTACATCGTTTTTTGTTTTTTTTTTCTACTAACTCGACATGGCACAGAATGCCTTCACATCAATACAGATGACAATCAAAACGATGTGATCGTTGGCAGGGACCAATACGATCCTTGGGGCTCAATTCAACTTGACTGGCCTTGAATTTTGATTCTGTCATGATCCACTTACTTGAATGACCTTGAATTTTGATTCTGTCATGATCCAGTGACTGAGTGATGGAGAGGAAGGTGAAGAGGAGGAGGTTGAACTTCAGTTAATCCACAGTATGTTGGCCGTGTGCCTCAGGGTGAGGCGTGCCTGCAACTTTGTGATCAATGCATCAGCCGCGACAGCGCCGCTCTGGTTTCCAAACTGGTATTGATCAAGGAGTTCTAAACTGTGCTGATGAGCAGTGCACACAAAGTACGAGACAAATCAACAAGAAAGTTCCACGGCCCTGTGCCATCAACGAGACTTTATGCACGTCGTGTGCATTTAGTTTCATTTAAGGTCCAAATTTATGAGGTAATACTGTTCAAATGAAGTCCCAGAAACACAACACTGAAACTTTTTGAAGTCAGACCAAGAAAGAAAACAAACTAATCACCTTCTATTGCACAGCACAGTGTCAGTCCCACTCCGTTCACCACCTCAATGCCAGTGTGTAACTCCAGCTGGAGGGTTTGTTGTGCTTCTTTCACCATGACCAGTCAGTGACAACTGTTTACCAAATGCACCAGAGCTGTAGAGGTGCGGCATGGTCGTCAGCCTCATTTCCATTTTAATTTCCTGGTTTGCTTTTTAGGCTCAGCAGCTGAGGATCTTGATGAAGGCCCGTCTAAACTCAATGTTAAAGGTGGTGTAGATAATAGGGTTTAGGGCGCTGTTGACGTACCCCAGCCAAGTGAAAGCACTGTAAAGTGCAGGAGGCACATAGCATGTCCTGCAGTGAGTATTTAGGATGTGGGTCACAAAGAAAGGCAGCCAGCAGATGAGAAAGACCCCTGGTATGGGGAAAAGAAGGACAGAAATGGACAATATAAGCGTGGATAGGTTGGAATAGGTGTTTGAAAGCAAAGAAAACATTTATAGGAAAAGGCAGACGGTGAGGAGCCGGGATAAAAAGCATGAAT
The DNA here is from genome assembly GCF_000523025.1 of Cynoglossus semilaevis. Classification (NCBI taxonomy): domain Eukaryota; kingdom Metazoa; phylum Chordata; class Actinopteri; order Pleuronectiformes; family Cynoglossidae; genus Cynoglossus; species Cynoglossus semilaevis. Next base: position 10,372,477 of record NC_024309.1, on the reverse strand, counting down.
GTGTAATGACGTCAGTTAAGTTGTAAATGTGTGGAGGAATGAGAGCGTAAAAGTGTGAAGAATAGATGGGTGAGGAGGAATTAAAAGAGGGAGAAGGGAGAAAAGAAGAAGAACATTTATGTTACATAACCAACACAACCATTTAAGGAATACAATAAATGTAAAATATATTACTCCTCTGCTTTAACACCTAAAGAAACAAAACTAATTAATTTGACTTCTAATTTCTTAATCATTAAATAACGACATGAACCATGATAATAACAAGATTAACTGATTATTTACGAGTTGATATTAAATTGTATTTTCTTTGAATATGTGTTTGGTAAAAGTTAGTGTTTACAATCAGTTCCAAATGTGCTCCACACTGGTTGACTACATCTGAGTCACGTATGTCAGGCCTCTTTCCATTCCAACAGGCTGAGGTTTCATGATGAGAACACACAGTGTTATTTTTTATATATTGAAGGATGAACCAGAAGACGATTCTGTTGAGCCAGACTGTATTGGTCAGTTAAGTGGTAACTGACAGCCAGGAAATTGAACAAAGAAAACAAAGAAAAGTTATGATTGATTATCATTACCGTGTATTCAAAAAAAACACTCACGGGGGTGTCCATTAACAGCAGTACAGAAAATTAGAAGTTTCTTTTTGCACAGAAATGTTTTTGTTTTTGCTAATTGCTATATTCAGAAGCTTGAATTTTGGCCAGGACCTTGTGGGAGAACTGTGCTCATTTGCATAAAAAGCAGGTGGGATGAGGGCTGGATAAATATTCTGTGTGTATGTGTGTGTGTGCACCACTGTGTGTATGTGTGTGCGTGCACCACTGACACCAGTGTAAGGTAATCAGGCACTTCTGATTACATTTTCGTCAGCAGGAGCGCTGCTGTGCCAGAGCTAACTGGACCAGTTTGGAGCAACCTGGCTGATAATTGGAGCGTGTGTGTGTGTGTGTGTGTGTGTGTGTGTGTAAGCTGTGTCAGGAGCTGCAGCTCACGTCTGGATACACCCTGTGAACCCAAGCCCAGCCCTGACTTTCTGAACATTTCAGCTTGACTTATTATGATTCTACAAATTATGCAGAAGAAGAAAAGCAAAAGTCAGCAAATGTGTCTGTGCCAACACAGTGAAGTCAGGAGAGAACAGCACAGGTGACAATAGGTGCACATGGTAGAAAAGGACAAAATATCACAGTGACAGTGAGTTTCCCTGACATTTACTACTTCATTTCATTTTCTGTGCAGACAAACTACTCACCAAGTACGATGGCCAACATCTGAGTGGCTTTTTTCTCCCGGGCGTGCATGCTCCTGAATCGTGAACTATTGGTGAGAGAGTGAGGCATCTGACGTAACGACGTGTGTGTTCTCCCGTTGGACAAATTCTTTACTTCGCAGCTCAGCACAATGGGAGGCTGTTCATCGGGGCTGTTGTCCTCCTCATCCTCCCCCCTGTTCTCATGATCCAGGTCCAGCTCTGTCCGGCCACAGGAAGCATGGCTGATGCTGCAGTAGTTCTGTGTGTCCACTGGGGGCAGCACTGAGTTCTTCACTGGGGCTGTCTTTGGGTGTTTGCGCCACAGGCATCTTGTAAGCAGATTTGGCATGGGGGAACTTGAAGGTTCTACACTCTGCTATTGAGGCAAATTGAAAATAAAAATCAGGACCTTTCCCAAACAGAGAGACGGAGCCTAGCATTAAATGGATGTTGATTAACTGTGATTGCTGTGCAACTCAAACTTTTTGACAATTAAAAGCTCTTTGTGCTACATGTTGACCCTGTCCTCTCAAACACTTCTGCACTGCATCTGTTATCAGCTCTTTTTCTGTCACACATCATGAGGTTTCACAGTGACATGCTGCCAGCACCGACGCCTTGAACAGCTTTCAGGAGGAAAGCAAAGTTGACAATTTGTTGGAAAAAAAAAGACTGAAGTATAATAGAGTGTATTACATATCATACATTATGAGTATAATATCAATAATCCAGGTAAACTGCACAAACACTCTGTGTGTACCACAGATACCTATCTGGTCTGTTTCCACTCTGACTTTGCCAAAGTTAACTTTATCTACATCATGTGCCACACTCTACACTGAGTTCCAAGGGCATTTTTAACTCGAGGCCACAGCTACTTTCTGACCCTGGTCTTGCCGTGACAAAGAATTTCAGAATGATGAAGGCACTTTACCATGCCCCCCAGCCTGAGACCGTTTTATCTTACAGACTTGGCTCTAATCTTTGCATCTTGCTCACCGCTCTCATTAAACACTTGTCCAAGCCCAGCAGGCAGCACCTTTCCAGTCTGTACAGTAGGTGAAATGTTTGGAGAAAAACTAAAAAAGTGCTGACGTGTGTTTGACTTTATGGAGAATTTCAACACAAAACAAAAGCACTATTTCAATATTGTATCGTCACAGACATTTAGTTTACATTTTATTCATATGAACTTATACATAATTGACTACGAAAAGTGCCCTGATGTTTTACTCTATCTTCAGGGTAGGCAAGCATAAAAGTGTCCACCTTGTGGAATTTCTTTGTATGATTTTTTAAATGAATTTTCATTAATCAACACTGAAAGAAACCCAGTGTTTTATTGTAATGTAATTTGTAATGTAATGTAATTTTTCACGCACTGTAGGTAATATGAGCTCCAACATTTTTCACGCACTGTAGGTAATATGAGAAATATTCTGTCTCAGTATGTGATTTCACATTGTGTCACAGGTCTCGTGGTTAGTATTCACAATGCACACATAAATTAGATATTGCTATGTTAATACCTTGAAATGTAATATTTTATTGTCCATAGCTTAGGCATTGATCTCCACAGACAGCGACTAATTTAACACGTATATCATGAGATGTATTTAGCATACAAAGTTGAATCTTCGTGATCTTTTCATCCTCACACATTGATCACACTCTGCACACTAATCCCAAGACTTGTTTTCCTCAGGAGGAAAAAAATTACAGAAAATTATAGCCTCAGCCTTTAGACCGAGCATAGATTATGCAGACTTCGCTCGGCTGAGGAGTGACCAGGTAACACAATGCGGGAGGCCACGCTTCAGAATAGCAATTTCTGATTCCGTCTCAGGCATCTCTGGGCCGTGAGCACAGAGCGTAACGAAGAATTCAATTGCATGTATCAGGGTTAGAAAGTAGCACTCTGGAGGTCAAATGCCCCTGACATATCTGAAATTACTCTTAAAATTTAATTCTAACCTTGAAAAATCTATTGTTTACTTCGCCTTCCTAGTCCTTTTAGGTTTCTATAGCAGAAGCACTTCATTTTTTTTTCTAAGCATACAGCTCACATTTACATCGAAAATGTTTGTCTCCTGCATGTTGGATCAAATGTATGGATGGATATATACAGTATTAGACAGTTGTCAGTAAAACATTAGCCACAATACAAGAACAAAGGGCTAAACATTACAAATGCACAAAAAGATAAATAGTAATAAATAGTAGCTTGTGTTCAAAGCAAACATCCACACAGATCCATAAGGAGGCTAAAACAGGACTGCTTTACATCCCACATTGTCACAATCCACCAACACACTCGGTGAGACATCTCAGAACCAGGACTCAACGTGTTCATCAAAACTAGTCATCGTAAAAAAAAAAAAAAAACGATTAGAGAATCCTTCAGTTGTGTTAGATTCCATATTTCAATTACACCTACCACTTTAATCCGTATTGGTGACAGGTCTTGCTTCACCTTGGCAGAGTCGTCTTGCAGACAGGTCTCCTGTGGAAAAATTCGGATGGCATTTTTAGTTTAGATTTTTTTAATACAGGAAAACCATCCTTATCAGTAACAGGCCAGATATCCTCTGCTGGAAAATGCCTGGATTCATCAGTAAACTTCTTAACAGACGCTGACAAAATAAATCAAGAGAATTAAATAACAGTCCACCATAAACCACTAAGCCACAGCAACTTAGCTGAAGCTCAAGACGAATTACCTTTGAAGTACTGCTTATATCTATCTTTCCTTCAACTAAGTCCTGGTATGTTATTGCAGAGGATGTTAAACCTCTCCGCTGGTCCAGGACTTTAGTCTTACACCAGGAACCTCAACTGGTGGATTACATTCCAGACTGGAGCTCAAAGTCTCAATAAATCTGTATCCAACTGTTACGCTTGACTGTGAGTCTGCAGTGTACAAAAAGATGGCCGAAAATGGAATTAATCTGAACACATCAGATAAAAATAATGGACGAGCACCGCTGATGGAATAATGACTATGTAATTACTCCGTGATCTAAATATAACGTAGATCTGGGTCTGCAGACTTGTCAAGGGTTACTGAGTGACAGGTATAAATTGAGTAGGTACAGAAATTATGGATGAGATGAGGGGAAAGACAAATGCTGAGTGGAGAAAGGCTACAGTGTCAATTTTAATGACAGCTTAACTGGCCTCACTACGGCCACGATGTCGGCCTGAGTCATATTCTCCAGGTTTGTTGTCACCGGAGATGATTAAGTACATAGAGTATTTCATTTTGAACACAACTGCCCATGGTTGCATTCATACGCACAGAAACACGGTCTCCATCTTTCTTACATTTCACATCAGTAATTGAGGCTTCACACCAGGTGTTTACAGGGGATATTGAGTTGTGACAGATCACCTCACATGACAAGTAGATGGTTCCCAGTGTTGTGCCACTTGTGTCATATGGATTGTGTGTTCTTCATATACAGTCTGCGTGATAACACGTTCAACCTCAGTTGGCACATTGTCGATGATTCTGTTGTTTACATCAATACCCTCAGTCTATGGAACGTTGTTTTTTACTCATGTTACTGTAACAGCAGTGGACAATGTTTGTCTTTGACAGACTGGTCACTGAAAATGTGCAAATCTTATATAAATTTGTGCCAAAAAATGTCATGCAAGGATATTATAGTGCCAAAATGTGGATCCAGGCTATCATGCAAATTGAAACCATGTTGTAGGTCAAAAATTAAAATGACATCAAAAGCCAACTTAAATTTGAGATCACAGAATCGTCCAAAACATGATTAATGGGATAAATCAATGACATGATTAGTATTTTTTTTGTCTTGGCTCCATATTATTTTTTGAAATACTCCATAAAGAAAATAATGAGACATTCCCCACCAACATTACGTTTTTAAGTTACAAAAGAAAATAATGAGACATTCCCCACCATTGTCCCCACAAATACTAAAGACTAAAAAGAATGGGCTTTCTTTAAGACTTCTAGACAAAAATAAGAGGTCTTTTTCTCTTATGATTTAAAACCATTTATTTGGTGTATAAAGGACAAACTGGCTTCACCCACCTTGTTATCTGCTTCAGAGCTGGAGGCTGAAAAGAAATTGAAACCTATAGAAACGTCCTCACACAATTAGATCTGTGCAGTCTGGGTTTTCAGGGCAGCATTTTGTTGTGGTGGTTCAAGCTGGTGACTCATAGCAAGAAGACCTTCGGACGCTTCATGGCGTTTTTGTTTTGTTTTTTACAAATTGTAAAGCAAATAAATCAAAATCAAAAGTCAGAGTTTGTTCTTGAATTTTTAACAGGATCACAAAATTGTTTTTTGTTCTTTTGACATATTGTAAAAAACAATATTTGACTTTACCCTTAGAAATAATACCGGCTCTAATTCCAGGATTCTGACTAGAGTAAATACCACATTTGATCATGAGCTTGAAAGTCAGATTTACAACTTAATGTAGAATTTTTATTTTTATTTTCTTTGTAAATTAGGAATTAACAAGCTAAAGCATTTGGTTTTGCTCACTGAAATACAATTCGAGGATCGGAATGAGAACAAATAAATAAATGAGGCAGTAATGAAACACTCTCCTGTTCAACCCTTCCACCATTAAGGCTTCAGGAAGGCCTTTGTCTGATTCCTGCACAGTTTAAAAGGCTTATGCTAAAGCTAGAACATTCTACTCTTTGTATTAGGATGTGATTAAACACATATATAACAGTCACAATCCCTTCCTGCTAATCCACCCAGCTAAATGCTTCACGTCAGACCGTGAAGAAACCTTTTAGAAGCCTGTGCCATTATAAGCATAGCAATTTTCATACATAGTGTAGATGCACTCAAACACAACTGTTTTCATCCTGTATTTCTTCCTTAAAACTGTAGAAATGATCTTCAAAAGAGAGAATGGGAGCGAGAGAGAGAGAGAGAGAGAGGGAGAGTGTTGACGATGAAATAAACTATTTTTAGGCCTGACAAGTCAGTTTAATTAAAACTGCTGCCGTTTTACACTCTGACACTGTGCCAGCTTCTTACTGTAAAAAACAAGCAGAACATCTACATTTTATCTTCAGCCTGAGTCCATTTTTTTCCCCACTTTAATAGAAAAATAAATCCCAAGCTTCTTGTGGCATCTGCCTCCATACATGTTAGTGACTTCTGTAGCATCCATTGAATTTCTGTTTTTACTGCTACGGCTCCAGCTTCTGCTTCTGACAGTATCTGTCTTGTTTATTACAGCTATGTGTCACAGTCTGTGCTGGTGTAACTGTTATCAGATGCATACTGCCTACAATAAAAACCTGGCCCAACATAGAGCCATACACATTTGAAGATGTGTCGAATATATACAAACAAGAGAGAGAACAGGGGAGATGGTGAAGTAGAAGGGGAGGAGGACTTTGCTCATCCAGAATACATAGTTATATATAAATATTTAACCATCAACAAACCACACTTTCAGAAAGTAAACACAACTCTGTAAACACAAGAAAAACCCAAGTCTGTGGTTTGATAATCCTCTTATATCTTGTCAGAATAACAAAGAAATGACCTGCAGTGCTTCTACAGACAAACTCAAAGCTTTTTGATAAAGATTCTTTTTCAGCTTTAATTCCATTGAGGAAGATAAATGCAGAGGTGAATAGTGAAATTATTCACCTCATTATCAATTTTATTCCTACTTAAAATATGTCTTTTAACATATAAAATGAGCTTTGGGGTATCCAAGCTTTTAAATGAATGCTGAATGAAATGAAACATCAACAAATAAATCCATGTTGAAATATAACACAATCTGAGATCAGTCACGATGACAAACGTAAAACCACCGCTAACTGTTGAAATAATAGCACGATCTGAGATCAGTCACGATGACAAACGTAAAAATAATGATTGTGAGGTTTTTAATCGTAAAAAGTCCGGGTTAATTGGACACAACACAAGTGTCACTAAGCTTTCCTCCAGTAAAGATTGATATGTTGTAAAAAGAGAAAGAGAAACGTGGTGTAGCTGCCCAGCAACCCTTTGACCTCACCTAAAGGGTCAAAGGTGAAACTTGCTGCTTGAAAATAAATGCATTTGCCATATTTTTAGACAAGCAAAAAGCAGAGAACCTAAAATAACGTTCTCAGTCCTGGGCAGTTAAAACACAATGATAGGAATATCAGTTATTTAAAACTGTAGCAATAATCTCACCACAGAAGGAGGAGCCATTCCTGGCTGGATCTTTCCACTGGACTGGCCAAAGGTGATCCTCTTCCTCCTCCTCCTGAGGAAGACGTAGATGCGGATGTAGACGAGTAGAGTGACAACGAATGGCAGGTAGAAGGAAACCACAGAGGAGTAGATCACAAAGTCAGGGTTGGAGATGGAGCACACCATGGGGTCATCTGGAATAACCGGGGAAGTCACATATCAATCTACCAAATGACCACAAGGGTCTGTCCTCCTACATAATCTGAAAACACACTGAGGTGAAATCACAGCCATATTTGTGTCCATGACTGATTCAATATTACTCTAATTGCTTCATAAATTCACCATAAGGAGACCATTTCACACAACAATCATAGTGTATGGACCAATTTCTCCATCAAAATATGGGAATTAAATATGCATCACTTGAGGTAATTGTGCTGTAAATTGAAGTGAGGCACAGCCTCAGCTGTGAAAAGACCATTTCATGTCACTGATGTGAACAAACTAAAAAGTGATTTGCTTTCCCCTGGACGTTCCTCTGGATCAATATCACATACCTCAATGCACACAGAGAAGGTGATGACCACAGACAGCCCCCTTTCCCAGAACCCCCCCCCCCCCATTCCTCCCACCCCTAACCTACGGCCAACTCTAGGTATCACATTATTCAGCAATTAGTTATGCACTTTATTGCAATATAATTGTCGAGCATTAACATTTTGCTGCTCTTTCACAATCTAATACCGTGAAACAATGTTAAAAGAATCTTTGTCCTAATGTGAACCCATTATTACATCCTGCTGATGCTAATGCATGGTTGCATCCTGACAAAACCGCAGGATTCATGCAATCACTAGCCATTGTTTGTCACTGAGTGTAAAAGCCTGTATCTCCAGGAATAGATCCACAGTGTAATTGACTAATGTTTGGGATTCTGTTCGGGCAGTCATGAATCTGTGCTTCTGGATATTAAGTTTAAAGGAGCACAAATCTGATCACGAATCTGGTTTTTATATTTAGTTTTTATATTTACTAAAGATTTGCCTACATGGGTTTTAATTACCCTTTAAATTATGCAAGTCACAAAAACCTGGGACTGGGAAAGTAAATGTTGTGCAACTAGGCGTCTGTAGTCTGTGAGACTATACAACTTTAACGCATGGCATGTTCTAAAAAGAGACAAAAAAAATGTATTTCTTATGTCTCAGCCTATGTCACTTCAACAGAAGGATACAATTAAAATGTTATGGCACCGACCTGTAGTATTGAAACCAAAGAGCAGTGGGCAGGAGACAGTGAAGGCCAGGACCCACACTGTCGCAATCATAACAAAGACTCTCTTCCTGGAGCGATGGGTGGTATTGTACAGGACGGGCATTACTACGGCTGTGTACCTGCAGAAACACACACACATGCATGCGTACGCACACACAGACAGTGATTAGTGTCAGTATAGGTTCAACAAAAAGGCACAGGATAGGCTGTGACATCAGAACAAAGGGGCTGGAGCTAATGTGGCCCGGGATGAGAATTAGAGAGAAGAGAGTGTCTCCTGAAAGAAAATTGATCTTTGGTGATCATTGCTCCGAGAGTGAATAATAGGCACACCAAGAATGGAGGCGCAAACCAGGCATTTCTATCTGGAAACAATTTGGGTATTCAGCAATAAATACAAGTGGAGCTTTAGTTTAACACTGAATCAGCATCCAAGGTTTGTACTGAGCCCAGGGAGAAAAGAGTTCAGCATTGGCTCAGAAGTGACGGCAATTACACTAGACCCCGACCCAAAATTGATGTGAAGTTATGTTGTTCAGAGCCAGAAAACTGCCACGGTTGTTGGTCCTCATCAGAGTAATTACTCTGTGGCTTCTCTTGGGTAAAATGAAGGGTAAGTCCTGGAGGCAAACAGACACAGACACCCTCTACAAACACTGCTCCCTTGGAGCTTTGCTCATGTATTTTTACCCTTCTGCCTGAACGTTAACATACGGCGGTTTCCAAACACACAAGTGTTGTATCAGTTTTATTAAGACAATAACTACTGAAACACCAGGCGTCCACAAGTATAATTTGACACATTTGAGTGACACCAACTTTGAGAAGTCAAGTATTGGCAAAATTCTGCATGTATTTTGTGTTTGCTAAACATACTGTATCCGTTTATGCTGCTTAACCTACCACTGTGAGCTCAAGGTAAAGTCCAATAACTTCACTGCTTGGCTGCACTTCATCTGAATTACAAGTAAAATGCAAAATATATTTGTGATTAATCTGTGTTGTTTATAATATCCAACTGGGGTGCATTCAGAATGTTATGCTGCATCCAGATTAACCCATGGACCCAACACTTGTGTCACATTGAGTATGGAGAGACCCATTCAATGTATGCAGGCAGAAGCAGATTAACTGTCAAACGCATTATTTGGCTCTGATAACATTGGACACTTATATCAGAGAAGACAGCGTGCTCAGAGGAGATTATATAGTGTTGACTGCTCCTTATCATATAAAGTAGCTCAATGAGGTGATAATGTCTTCAATGACATTCAAACTAAAAAAAAACAAAGGAGTGTTAATTTCATAGGATCCTGTTTCCACCAGAGAATAGTCCTCTGGAATTAATAATAATCAGACTCAGATCAATTTTGTTGTTAAACATTTACACAAACTGGAAATGTCAAGGCTCCTAAAACAAATTATTTGCCAAAAAACCCTTCCCTTTTATCATAGCAACCGTCGCTTAGAAATTATTTAAAAAACGATGTGTTCAAAAAGGCTGATGTACTATCAATAGCATAGGAAGCCTCTGGTGCTTTGCTTTTTTTTTTACACCTCCAAAAGCATGTGATACTGTAGCAGTATGTTGTTCACTCTTCTGATGATCGATCACAGAGAACCACAGGGTCTTTGAAGACCTCAAAATCTTCCAAAACAAATTATGTATTTTAAACCTTAATCCACAGCAGGACAAAAATCGACACCTGCAGGTATGAAGACAAACGCAAGCGTAGATATGTGCTTCACATATTCATTAAGCCACTGCAAGCTAATCAATCTTGCAAATATGCCACATATTGCTGCAGCAGTGTCATGTCATCTGAAAGAGATGCCCTAAGAGTATGAAGAAGCCTCCCACAGTATCCCACAGAGGAGCTGAAGCTGAAAAGGCAGTGCTGGGGATTTTGTTATTGCTCGGATTAATTTGATCTAACACGATGAGGTTAGAGTTCTGCCACGACACTTCAGAAAACACTGTGGTCCACCTTTTTCCGTAAAATTTAAATTATGACACAGCATAGCAAGTTCACATTGCAAAGTCCCAGGGAGAAGTGAATGCATCACCGTTCATCATGTCAACTTGACTGAGCTAAGAATGCTAAAATTAATTATTATTATTATTATATATGAATACTTCTTGTATTCTTGATGTGGAACTAATTTCCTTTAAACTGTCCAAGTGTTGTAAGAGAAGATACGAACAGACACAGGATGTAAAAAAAACTTCCAGAATCTCGTGAAAACAATACATTTTAACAAAAACTAAGCCTTGTTGGGATTTCATTCCTATCATTCATATGATCTCACGTCTTATTTCCCACAAAGTGACACAATTCCCCGGCTCCTGTCCAAAGACATACATCTAAAGTGGTTTGTATGCACTATATTAATCCCCAGGAGTTGACCCAAGAGCTATTAAATAATAAACATGACATGAGAATTGAAGTAAGCTAATTAATAATGCAAATATAAGTAAGTATTCATCCTAAGAAAAAGGAAAGAAAGGCTTGATCTGATGCAGATGCTCCTGAACTGATGTAAACAAACAGTAAGCAAATATAAAACATGCTGAGGTCTAAAAAACCCAACGCTCTTCACCAGAGTAAGGAAAACTATCTTTAACAATTTGTCTTCCTGTCTAACAGTGTTCACATGCAGAGATAACTGGAATAAAGGCCTGTACAGATAAGGAGTCCTGCGTGTCTAATGTCGATGTAAAGACTCTAAAGATTTATAAAAATGTTTAGGTCAGAATTAATCATCCACAGACTGTAAAACTGTCTTTGTCTTCACACAAAAAAACAAAGTAAACTAGAACCAGAAATAACTTGAGCACCAATAAAACTGAGTCAGTAAATGTGAGAGGGCTTGGAGTTCAGTTACAGACAATTAAAATCCAATTCAACACATGAATTGCACTTGGTTCAAAAGATCTTTCCTCGATGTGTTTTGTGGCTCTTAAAGGTTTCCAACACCTCCGCGAGAACAGTTGAACTGATTTTTTATATTGCTCCTCCATAAAAAGTTGCAGCATGCGCACATTGCTACAAACAGTTGTATGAGAATGTGGGCAAGGTATAATAGGAAGAAAAATGAGAATGTACCTCTCAGGCAAGTTTTGAAACATATATGAGCTGAGGTAAAGAAAAACCCACAAAATTGATTATATTTATACAGTGATGTCATGGCAACGAGAACTGCAAAATGGGAATAGAAGACGTGGATGGAGGTGGGCAAGTGGTTTGGTGCACAGTATTTCTTGATAAGCCATGGCATTCACTTCTAACCATGTTCCTAAAACCTAAACGAAACCTAATCTGTCACCTCACCTATTAGCACTGAATGTCAAAACCTAACTTTAACACACTTGACTTCCCCATCAGAAACAAGCAGGAATAGCAAAATGCCCTGAAATACAGAAAACAAAGCATGTAGTATTCAGGTTGAGGGTTTAAATGCCTAATACTGGCTAATTGTGTGATCTGCGCAAATATTCCAACAATATTGTGTCAAACTCTTATTAGTCCACCAAGAAACACAAATAAGAAAAAAAATGAATGCAGGGAATGCTGGAATTATCCCGAAAGTAACCATGTGTAATGTGATCTAGTTAAACAAGGGAACTACATGAGAAATGGCTTATGAAAGACTAGTGATGGACGCAGATCAAACTAAATCTAACCCAGGAAAGGCTTCGAGGTTTGCAGAAGATGCCAGAAAAGTTGCCAACACCCAGCTGGAAGCTGGAGTTGAATAAGACAACTTACTAGAATTTAGCCCCTGAATATTTAACAAAATTATCAATATAGCCAACGATTTTTCAGTTTTAATAAAGTGTCTCTGGTAAGGTCACAATGTGCCCTCACAACACATTTCCTTTTGAAAACTCAATCCCTTTACTGCATGACATCCAAACCTTAATCATTCTATAATGGAGTTCAGCCTCATTAGGATCAGAATTGACCCCTACAAGGACAAGTCAGTATTCCAGCAAAACAAAATGGTGTATACACATGCATGCATGCACACACACACACACAAATTGCACACTCACCTGTCAATGCTGATGGCGCACAGGTTAAGTATACTGGCGGTACACATCATCACATCCAGCGTGACAAAGATGTTACAGTAGAGTCGGCTAAAAAGCCAGGCACCGCCGACCACCTGCAGAGGACAGACAGACTCATTAAAACTGCACATCTTTCACATCATCTGCTCTACCGTGAAGTGTGAAGCACCTAACCCCTGCACACACGAACACACACACAAACTCAAACATGTGGCACCTCAGCAATCAAGCTGTAAAAATCTGCATATGAGAGACATTTGGCTCCTGAACAAACAGGAGCTTTTACGATTAAAGGAACTTCACCTGGGCTGATATAAGTGTAGATCAGCAGTTCCTCCTAAGAGACACTGGAAATCTGAGGTTTTCAAGACGACAGTAAATGCTGAAGGTGAATGGGAAGAACAGAACCGACAGCTTCACATTAGGATTTGTGTATCAGAGCGGGGAGTAAGAGATGTGTGTGTTTCATGAGGAGAAAACTAAAAGAAAGTATACTGCTCTGTTGTCTCCAGTGTTTTACTGTGTCTACACCTAAAACATATAGAAATGTTGTAGTTTTGTAGACCAGCGAAGTGATTAAAAAAAAAGTACACGCAACAAAACTCAATTAAAAAAAAAGAGAAATTGATTTATTTGAAAAATTGATTTTGAGGGTGGGATTGGTTCACACTATTGATTGACAATTTCCTCCAAAAAGGGGAAACAAATAGTTGCTTCTTGGTTTCACTTTAAGGTTTACCATGAAAAATGTTGCGGTATACTGTGGCAAATTACTTAGCTTAAGCTGCATTGATTCAAACCGTTCTCTTTTGATCTGTCTTCCAGAAGATCAAACTGTATGGAAGCGCTGTGCAGTAAATCATAGCAGTGGCACTTTGATTACCTTGAACCTTATTTAAAGCAGAAAGAGCCAGGAAAATGTCATTTTAGGCGTACATCCCTCTAATAGCCAATATTTTCCTCTAATATCTGAAAGGTCACACAGTCCAGGAAAAAAAAACACACTGCGGTAATACTGTACGCTCAATGACAGTGGTACTCAGTCAGTGCTAAGGAAACAAGGCACACACACACGTGTGTGTATGCTGACTCACACTGCCTGTCTGAGCATGTGATCTACGCACTGTAACGTGTGGGAATAAAAATATCTCTATTTATAGATGGAGAGGAGGGGCTTGATCAGTTAGATACTGTTTAATTAACTTCGTGTTTCTATTCATGTCGTAAAAGAGAGACACTGACTTTGGAAAAACTTTGTTTACTTTCCAAAACCTTAGTCTGACCAGAAATCCTCAAAAAAAGAACAGCTTATTCCTCCGAAGTGTGAGGGTGACACTTGATCAGCAGTGCCCCCTGCCTCATTAACCAACCACAGACACTTCCCCTGTCGACAGGAAAGACAAGCAAGAAGTGACTTCACCACTGAACCAAAGGCTCAAAACTATGTTTGCTAATCTTGCCTTTTGAGACTGTAAATCCATTCTCTTTTCTAAACTACTACACCAGCAATGATCATTTAAAGCTACCAGGGATAAAAATATATATATACATATATTCAAAATCAAGTCTAAATTTAGTTAACTGCAAAATGTCAACACAAGTATGGCAAGATGCCATATTTGGTTATTAAAGCAACTTTAATTTCCAGCTCTAGTGGTCTGTGGCTCGGGAGCCTCATGCAGCTCTTTGCCCAGTTTCATGCAACTCTTAAGTTCATGTCAGATTTGTTTGTGTTTTTTTTATGGTACGTGAATCTGAACACAAATGACTTGAGTAGTGCAGGCCTGCCAAATTTGATCTCAAAATTGCAAAAAAGGAGAATACAAAGATAAACACAGAGTGAGAGAGTTTTTTAAGTGATTTGTGCCCATGTATATCATGTGGCTCTTTGTAGTAAGATTGTAGCTCTTAGCCTCTGACTGCTTGGTCACCGCTGGACTAGACTCTTTTAGAAGAATTACCTGTCACTGTGTTGCTCTAATTCCACCCAGAGTTGGAGAAGGGACATTCAGGAGTAAATTTATATAATCTAATTATCTTTGTGACAGATTTAATTATGAAGCCACTCTAAATAAGCCACTACAAATAAGCTTTTTCCATGGTCAGGTTATCACAACTAATGAGCATGAATAAACCCATATTGGATTGTGAGAAACAAACACTTAGTCACTGCTGCCAACACACCCTCATCCTTCAGATTTATACCCCGAGAGACAAATGGCACCACGGAAAGATAAGGTGGCTTACTTAAGGGCACAGGAATCTACTACTGCCAGGAATAGTGATTCCAAGTGTTCCTGCCAAAAACATAGAAGCAAACCATCAACCCTGCAGTCACAACAAGGTAATCTGGTGTCCCTCACATCAGATCTCAGTTAGTGTTGGGGTACGCTGTGGCTGTAGAGGTTGTTCAAACATATGCAGGCTTTAATATCTTCATCCTACCCCCTGTGTCATATCTAATGTAATGAGTATTATTCGTGTACTTGTGTCATAATATCTTGTATTGACCCTTAATGGGATGTTAGGTCTCTACCTGCATATCAAATGAAATATCCCATTCTCAGGAAAAAGGAAAATTGCAGCACAGACAGACAGCATAATTTCCTGCATGATAACTTAAAGCTATAACTGAACCATTACGTTTTATTCAGGTTACATAACTTAACCTTGACCTGCCATTAAATCTCCTGCATACAGTAAGATTCATCTCAGCTAAAGCTCTGATCCCAGTCCCCATTAAAATGCCTAGTAAAGATTTTCTCCCTGCATTTACAGTAACTTCATGAAACGTTCCAGTGATTTATACTGTACAGGCAGTACAGCAGTGGGCAGTTGTTACTGTGGACCAGGGGAGTGTTAATGCTTTCCTTGAACTTGCGATCAATAAAAACCCCAATTCTTTAAATGCTATGTTTAGGCTGCCACATGAAGCTTTAAAAAATAACCTAAAACAACTTCTAATCTGGCAAGAAATAGTCAGGTTTACATATACAGTTAAACTAATGTAGGACTATAATTTTAAAACAAACACCATGGACTTGTATCCACATGTTGTAATACACAGCTGCTCCCTGAAAATATAGGCGGTCTGAACCACGCAGCTCTCTACAAACATCTTTATCTGCACACTCCCTGTGTGGTGGACTATTAATGTTGATGAATGCAGGTGCCTGAGGGTCAGAAGCACTGGGAGAGCTAATAGATATCTTCAGCAGAAAGTGGCACCAGGAGAAAATTAACAATTAGAAGACAAAACATGTCACACCAGTGACTTGTGTGATGTGCAAATAAGAATGACAAAGACGCATGAAGCCGTAATGATGAAATGAAAATAAATTAGATGTACAGGTATAGGCCAGTGTCTCATAATTTGTTGTTCAGTCAATTACCTCCAGGAGATGAAGTCATTGTTAATATTCAATATATCCTTCACTTATTATGTATAATCTGCAGGGATAGAAAAAGGCACTATCTAAACTACTCTCCATCATCATTACTGCATTTCCATCACCCACATCTAACCATGTAATAAGTTACAAATGACCTTCATCCTATTTCACCGTGACACCACTTTCCTATGTCTTTGTTGGAGAAGGTCCACATTTTCTCTCACTCTTTACCTTGTTCCGTTTAACTCTTTTCTCCCCTCATCTCCCTATTTACCTTTAAAAATCTGCACCTCAGCTTTTGTAACTGTCTGTAACCACAGGGAGAAATGATGATTGCTAAAGGGGTATTTGGAAAGTTTGCAGGGCAGCGCAACATATCAGACAGAAAAGTAAGGACATGAATAATCTGAGTTAAAATGTTCAGGAAAGATTAAATGGTTCATCTAAAAATATTACAGTGATTTACCTGCAAAAATGATCTACACTGGTTCTGTTTTATTTATTAGTGTTAGAAAGGAAAGGTGCAAATGTTCTTTTCTCTGTCAGGGTTCTTGATGAAAAGAGTTCTATAAAATTGTACGGTTGTTTTTTTTTTTTTCATTACCTAGAGACAAGACAGGCCAGAACCACGGCCTTGCTTTAAAATGCGAACCATTTCCGAAATTAAATTAATGACCTAATGAAATATAGATCAAAGTGAAAATAAAAGGAATGTTGTAATGATACAAAAAGCTTACTTCCAGGTACACAGCCCAGGGCATCACCAGCAGAGCCACCAGCAGGTCAGCTACAGCCAGGCTGACCACCAGGTAGTTTGTGGTGGTCTGCAGGGAACGTTCTCGTAGCACAGCTAAACACACCAGCACGTTCCCAAACACAATGGCCAAAATGAGCAGAGAATACAGCATGGCATAGTAGTTGTGCTCTGTCTGTTCCTGCCCCGTTGCCTCTGCACTCTCGTTCTTCTCGTCCCATCCGAGGCGTTCCGACACGTTCCAGGGCTGTTCTGTGCTACTAAACATAGCCATGGAGACGCCCAGGTGACATTGGAGTTGAGATGTTTGGCTGACCTACCAAAATAAGAAATATATCATATGGCTGTGTTAACTTCCATGTATAGACAGACAAGATGTTGTTCAAGAATCATCAGTTCCCCATTCAGATATACGTACAGTACATTACTACACACCCAACCTGTATGAGCAGTCACTGCACCCCGTTCTCTTTCAGTGAAAAATCCTATTTGATAAAAGAGATGACCCAGGTATTGCTTTTGTATTTACAACAAAGACACAGTGTGATATCTAAACATCAATAAGATCTGACAGCATTTTTTACACTTAGCTCAAAGACATTTTTCTTCTGAACTCTGAACATTGCTCACTTCAAATGTATGTGGTAATGTACTGGCTAAATATTTAAAAAATAAACAAATATCATAAATTGTTTATTTTTGGACCGATTTTTTCTTCTTTTTGCCGAGACAAAATGTTAATTCAGCCTTTTCCCCTGCAGTGTTTGACATTTGAACACATTTTCTTTTGGGAAACCACTATGTAATGTTTATCAGTTCAGTCATTTTTAACCTCTGTATCACTCTCTGATCATTATTGTAGAACCAGTATCAAAGTGTCAATACAACAGCTAATGCAACTGACGTACCTGCTACAGAAAACCCTGTTTGATGTGTCCATCCTGAACTCTACAACATCCTGGGTCACCTTCTTGTGTTGACAGGCAGCAGCAGATAGTAGACAGTGTATTTGTAAAAGCAAATGTAAGAGATTATTGTATAGATTCTTAACAATATTGTGTTTATGCCCAGAGGGAATTTTGAATTGTTGTAATCTTTTTTTATTTGCCCTTTCTCCATTGTTTGTTTTCCATCTTTTCTCTTATTCTTGTCCCTGAAGTCTGTTTGTTGTTCATTTTTACTTCATTGAAATGTCAATAAAAATCAACACAAACATTACTTGGATGGAAATACAGAATGTTAGCCTACAGATGATTGGAAGACAGTACCATTTCAGGACAGTTGCCTATTGGGAATCATACCCTGGCACCTTTGCTACTCAATGACCACAAAATAAAAACCACGAATACTGATAGAGGTATTTGTTTTCACAACCAGATTAAAAGGTATTGCAGTGTGCCACATATTGATGCCTCCTCAAGTCCACAAAGACTCAGCAGAACGCAAACTTTGTAATCGTTGCAGTCCATTATGGGTCCAGTCAGCCTTTAAAACACATCCCCTTCTTTCCAGTAATAAGCACAACCAGCAGAAGCACACACTACAAAGCAGAGAAAACAACTTTAATGAGTGGCTGGCTGTATGCCTTTGAGCACTGTCAGTGAGGTTAGCTCGCCAGGCAGGGTAATAACTCTGTGCTGTCACCCTCACTGGTCTGGTTAGCTCTGCTTCTACCGGCTGCTCCTCTATCTTTCTCTCATTTCTACCCAATCCTCTGCATCTGGCTTGAGTCCAGATAAGAGTGCCGAGGTGACGCTCACACCTGCGTGTGGACAGTAAACACACTGATGCACCTTATCCAGTGTCTTCACTTCCTGTGACCAAGATAGGGTAGAAAAATAGTCAGCGAGCAGGGACATATTTAGACCTGGCTGATACCCAGGAGACTTTTTCAGTCTGTTATTCCTCTCAGTCCCAGTAATGGCTGCAGTTTCATACTGTGTAAACCTGAGGAAGCACAGAAACAGCAGTCTGACCACCTTGACGTCATAACATGTGGACATAATTTGATGTCTGTGCTTTAAGGACAAAAGGTCCACATACTTTGAGATATAGATTTGTTCTTACAGAACAATTACAAATTATTTATTAATCAATCTTTCATTGACCTAAGTCTCAGATGAGCCAAGAACTGCTCTCTGACTGTGTTAGATGTTTATCACAACATTGTGTTCTGCTCTCTGACTCTGTTAGATGTTTATCACAACATTGTGTTTGGCTGCTGGCTGCAGGAGAAGATGCAGTCTTTACAGTTTTTGCTGTATTTAACATGACGATAAGTTGGAATAATTTGCAGGTTAACTAACAGAAAGTGCTTGGTGGGGGGGGGGAGGTTCATCAAATTGAATAATTTGAAGTCTGGTATTTCATTACGGCTGCAGGGGAATCTTAGTCTTTATCTGGAAATCTAATTAAGAATAGCGACAAGAGCACGTTTATCATGCTTCACAATCATGCCTCCAAGATGATTGGGGTCAAACCAAGCCCTGTGGTTTAACACAGAGGATTAATTGCTTAAAAAATGTAATTCATTCGCCTCCATGGTGAAAGAAGTAATGGATGAGAATTTGGATAATAAACGAAGATCAATTAGGGGGAAAAAAGAACAGAAAAGTAAACAAACCTGTTACTATTGCCTTGAGGAAGATTCATCAGATGCCATGGAGGAAAAGCATCATCCGTACAGATTGAAAAGTTCTCCGCTGACCGCGTCCAGGTTCGCGAGGCGAGCGGCAGGAAGCCGAGGAGCGCTCGGTGCCATTACGCACAGGGGAATGTGGCTGTGTAGAAGCTGGAAGATGGATTAATGTTGTGCCTTCCTTCAGACTGGAAACAATAAATCGAAGAAATGTATTCGTAAAAGTCCTTGACTCCGTTCCAGCCACTGAATCATGCGCTCCGAGCCAGATCTCACCGCTCTTTCAGGTTTTACACCCAAGGAGGCGCGCATCCACCTCAGGTGGTTTCTTCCTTTTGCGCGTCAATTGATGGAGCAGCAGCAGCAGCTGATGATGAGGGTGATCACTAACTACAACAAGAAAGAGGAAAAACCAACAGAAAAAAGTATTTTCATTTCATAATCCCTCTAATCTGAGTCATCTTTTTTATCAGATCTGCTTGGATTGCGCCGGATCCCTGCCCCGTGGCTTCATTCATCCCTCAGTGTGTGACCCTCAACCAGTCTGGGTCCTGTTGGCTAGAAGTGACATAAGAGGTAAAAATAACCCAAATGAGCTCAGAAAACTGCGGCAGCAAAACATACAGAGCGTGAATTGGGTCAGTCTGGTTCCAGGCGGGGGAAACAATGTATAGACGAGCCCACAGTCGAGGCACCAGAGTCCTGTGGCTCCGGTACAAACACGCGCGCGCGTAAACACACACATACACACACACACAACTCCCTCCTTTTCAAGTAAAAGCTGCTGCACACACGCATACAGAGAGGGAGGAGAGAGAAGGCTGTTTGTAGCAGACTCTGCAAAGACCTCCATTCATTTGTAACCCAGTGGTTCCCAAGAACTGGGTCGGGACCCCAAAATCGGTTATACATTTTATATGCATTCCTTTACACACCACCAAGTTATGGAAGCACTTGTATGTGTTTTTCACACAAACTGGGGAGGGTTCCTTGGCAAAATATTTATTATATTTATATATATTTACTGTAAGATGAGTTTGTGACATTTTGCAAATTTCCAGCTCGCCAAACTACAAACAAAGTCAAAGTAAGGCTCTGATGTTGCACAGAACGTGTTGCATCGATGCAAAACCGTTATTTTAACGGGTCAATTAATTACAAAAGAAACCAGAGCATGGTCATTAAATAAAATAGCTATTTTTCCTCTCAACATTTAGTCGTTAAATGAAAAGCTTCATCGCCACAACATTTTAAATACGTTGTCGTGCACAGTCAGGATATGCCTGTACATGAATATTTCAGCTGACATAAGTCATGTTTCCAGATATTTCCTATCATTAACTCAGACAGCAATAAAACCATGATGCAGATTTTATTACAACGCTTCCTTTAATGTGCATTCTTAAAAGCAATCAGCAGCAGGAGGTTGATGACCTGGTCTGTAGAACAGAGAGTGCTGGGAAGCAGCTCTGAACTTCAGATGCTTTTTTTTACTGCTTTGGATTTACTGAAACCAGTATATGTCCTTCTCATTTGAAACTTGACTAAGTGACAGCAGTGCTACATGCTCAATTTTGACTTTGGCATAAAATTAGTGTGCAGAGCGGCTTCTCCGCTCATTCAACAACTGCCCAATAAATACTGATTTCCTTTCCCTTCCTTTATATGCAGCATTTTTCAGAATCAATCTCAGTCTCTCTCACATGAATGAAAACAACATTTTTTCTGAAATTGCTGTTGCCTAATTGATTTCTCGCCTTTTGAAGCAGGGAAACATTTTTCACAGAAAAAAATTAATGGTTGAGTTAAAGTGCTTTGAAGGCAGTGATGTTCATACACCGGATTTATGGTCAGTGTGGGAAATTTACTCTGCTGTAAATAAACCAAAACCATTCAGTGTGAGATCATAAACTGAGAATGGATTCCTTCAGCCTCAGACCTGCACACAAACACACACGCACAAACACACACATGGGCCAGTGATATACTAATAATGTTTTGCAACTAATTCTCATCAGATGGAATTTCAGGGAGGCTGTAGGCAGACGCTGGGTCGATATCCCTCCTGAGTGAAGGATGAACAGTCCTTGTCCAAGTCCTAACAGTTTCTCACAGTGTTATAACTCATAACATGACTCACGACTACATGAACTCACACAGTGTGAAGGTCAGGCTTAGGAGGGCATCAGTAAAACAACGATAAAGGACACGTAGAGCACGTAGTGAAAAAAAATGGGAGAAAACATTTTTCACTGAAGGTTAAGATTTTGCTGCCATCTACGGGTTTAGATATTAAACTGCAGTAGTTCAGTCAATAGCGCCATCAGTCAAAAGTGAAGCCACAAAATCCAAACTCTTTGGACCATAACTATGTCATACTATAGCATCATTTTTAATAGTTTTTACCGAGCATGCATTTCCACACCACTTTTTTTTTCAACCACGTTACCTTCAATTTTCGGAACTATTAAAAACACATTCATAACAAGATGACAACATCACACCACATCGGATTTTCGGAACTATTCAAAACACATTCATAACAAGATGACAACAAATGTCGTGCAAGACATCTGCAAGATGTCAATGTTGAAACACACACACACCTCCCTCCCATTTTGATAATGTTGAAAATAATGCCAAACACAACGAGTTTGGTTGACTACAAACGGCAGCCCTGGACTGACCTCACTGAATGATCCGTAAATTATAAAACCTGCAGTTGTTTTTCCACTACAATCCAGCTGTGTTTTTAAAACACACAAGGCACCTGTTTGCAACACCTATTCCATCACACGCTAGCTGTTCTTAAATAATAACTTTTGGTGTAATTCATTCTGTGTTTACTATTATTACTCAGCCTCTTAAGCATCTTGCCAGCTGCCAGAATTTTTCAGGTGAGTGAAAACCATCAGGCCGAGACAAAGGATTAATGTGTACAGCACCATTCGTCGTTCCTCAGGGGAGCCCCCCCCCACACACACACACACACACCTCCCTCCCATTTTGATAGTATAACTCACCCATTGTGACTCAATATATTCGGTGCAGCCTTGTTATCGCTGCTGAACTCTGTCTTACAGTGCTCATTAGGTAGAAAACTCCCTGACCCCAAGTTCTGCAGCAAGAAGTGTCCTAGAAACTATTTGTTGTCCAATCAGAACAGTGTACCTGTCGTGCTGCTTTAATTGGCTGATACATTATTGGCATACCTGCTTGTCTTGGTGGTTTTATGACGATAATATTTTGTACCGACCTAGGTGGGATGACAGGCCCTGAAGGTCACACTGCTGTCCAACAGAGTAAATTGAGTTCAATTGTGTGCCGCCTTGACAGACACTATGGTTTCCTTTTTCCTTCTGTGACCTATTTCCGGCCATCGTCGAACGTATTCCGGAGAGATGGGCGGTGCCAAGAGGAGTTTGCATAGCTGTTCGATTAGCCGTAAACTCACTGTAGTTTAAAGATTTTATGAGAACAGAAGGCTTTACGTAAAATGCCACCACGGGAGAGCAGGTGTGTAATTATGTAAAAAATAAAAGCTAATTTGTTTACACTCGATGCCAGAAACAAGGCGCTGTAACTGTAATTAAGACTTTTGATGGATATTGCAGAGGGTGTAAGCCTACTTCGTCGGCTGAAGGTGGTGCTAAAGTACAATTGTACTGCCCTCGTACGTGAACTGTGTGTAGGGCGTGATCGGTTATTAAAATCTTTCAAAGTATGTTCTTTTTTGTTTGTTTACCTTCACCTAACGTCCTAACTGTCAACTCTTTGTAGGAGTAGTTTGCTCTGTTACACACTTAACAGGAACACATCATTACCTCACAGATTCGCAAGTGGAATTATTTTTTTCCTGACACAAAGTGGTTCCTCGAAAGCAAAGGGGTGGGTCCAACATCAGTTTCACAAACAGGACAATCAGCAATAACAACACGGTTGAATGACATCTCCGTTTATTTATTTAAGCCACATAATCACTCACAGATGTCTACATAGACAGTGGATTCAGTAGCAATGACAATAGTCAATGTGGTGAGATCTCATTGGTTAATTAAATTGGGTCATTGCGTGTTTTGGTAAGTTCAACTTTGGATAGAGTGATTTCTCCACCATTACATGTCAGTGGTTCAAATATTTGGAGGTGAACATATTCTTCTCCTCCCACATGGACCTGAAAAGAAAAAATGGGATTGCTGACTTTAGTTTACATTTCTTTTTCCTTTTATAATTTCTGTCCCTGAATTAGTATCTGCAGAGTATCAGGAGATGACAGAGATTAGCCCCACCCATGAGAAACCCCACCAAAACAGGATTCACAGTGGAAAAGAACATTAAAATCCACACAGTTTGTGTGGAACAAACCCCAGACTGTTACTAGTAAGAACTTATTTACCTTAACGAAGTAATTGGTCCCAGCCACAGGCTGTGTTCTGTAGGTCTTGGCTTTGAACACGCTGTACTTCTTCCCTGCGTGGTTCTCAACATAACTCTTCATCTGAGTGGTCATCAAATAACAATTTACATTATTAAAAATAAACCAAACTCCCAAAACACCAGTGTTAAAGTTTTCTACTTACTTTGTCACAGATCTCCTGGATATTTTTATCTGCAGGCATCTCAGGGTTAACACCTCCACACAGCATGGTGACACTCGATTTCTGCCTAAACTACGATAACAAATAAAAGGGCTGCGTCCTTGTTTGTACCTGTGTGTGTCTGTGAGGCATTCAGAGATTGCGTTTTTAAATAGGGCAAACTTTGGACATAAACAGGATAAACCTGTTGTTGGTAGGAGGGATTTGGCAACAGATCCAGATCTATCGCAACTTCATTTAATTTCGTCTTTGTCTGCAATGTCACATGACAATAAAATATTCTTGATTCTTGAACAAAGGAAAAGAACAATGAAATGCTCTTTCTCTGTCTGATCCTGTTCTTTCTGATGACTAAAACCTGATGATGTAGGGTGCACAAGTAATAAACATAGACGTTATGTTCACTCGTAGTATAGTTAGTGTTAGGTGGTAAATCATTTTGAAAAGGGTGTAAGGAAGGAGTCCAATCAAACCATGAGCTCTTCTGAACTTTATGTTGACCAAAAGTTTTCCCAAAGCTGAGTCCTGGCCACATTTTGTTATGGGTGTCTTGTTATTATTCATTTCACTCCATACAACAAGACATGTTGAAAAAAATCATATGACAGATTGTTGGATGAAAAACAACATCATTATGTGATGCCAAAAGGCAAACGGATGTTTGTAGTGATTTGTCTTGACAAGTCTGAACTGACTTTGTTTCTCATCAGATCCAGTTCTTTTCTGATGCTCTGTGGTGAGGTGACATTTAGTTTAACATGCTCTGACACAGTGTAGATTTTTTTAAAAAGCCAACTCCCGAGGACAGGATTCAGCTGTTCACCTACACCTTAAGGCCAAAGACACTTCTTTAAGGACAACGACGTTCACATTTTGGCCAGGGAAGACAGATGGTTAGATGGTTTGAGAGAGTTAAAGAAGCCATTTTTGTCAACCATCAGGAGGAGGTGGTCTAACACAACCCAGAATTATACCCAGAAGATTCACCGCCCAGTCGCCAGTTTCACATATCAAAGAGGCAGACAGACAGACAGATAGATAGATTGATCGATCGATAGATAGTGCACATATAATGAGATAGCAACAAATGAAATAGTATCTCATATGATAAGACACTTTCTCATGAGATAGTGTCTGATTATTATCTCAGTTTGTCTGGTTCAAGTCTAAGGTCTGTAACATGGGTGGAGTAAGTGTGGGTGTAAGAATTCCACCATGGGGTGAGGTCCACAAGGAAGTCTGCATGAGCTTAAATGCATCGCTTCCACTTTCACCCCCTCCCCCAACCCACACCTTATACATACTGGGATTAAATTGCAAACTTTATAAAATTAATTATAGCGTTATTTGTTTGTTGGATAATTTAAACATGTGTATATCAATTATTAAAATGCTGTAGTTTGTCATTTAAGAAAGATTGGATTAGCATTTTCCTCACCTTCTATAAAATATATCTAGAGTCCAGGTCACCCTGGTAGGGTGCCCCTCTGTGGCTCAGATAGAACCGACTATTCTGAACAAATGTCTGCTGGTAGACTCAAGACTAAAGCAAGTCAGGTGTTTTATGAGTTATCTGGAAGGCCACATGCAGTATCTTTCCCAAGATTACAAGCTATGATTTACACATGATGAAGTGAGATTAATGCTTTACACATTCACTCACTGTTGTTGACCAAGGAGTCAAGGTCACATGATATTATGGTTGACTTTTTTAGGCACAGATTGAATGTTAGAATTAGGGGACACTTGTGGCTCCAAACTTATCCCATCTTTTCATACACACAGCTAAAAAACGGCTTCACAAATAGGTCTGGATTTTATAAACCAGTGTTTCGCAACGTTTTTTTTTTGTTTTTGTTGTTTTTGTTTAAATAATCTCAATTCACTAACATCTCAGCCTGTTTAGTTGAAAACTAAACAGTCATCTGCTGCCACCTAGCGAACGAATATTTAATTGTTCTGCCTGTTACACATTGACAAACAAACAAAAACTATGCAATATATAAATATATATATATATATTTTCAGACCATGACCAGAGCAGACCAGTGATCTCTCACGACACACTGGTGGGCCACGGCACAGTGATTGGGAATTACTGTTCTAAACTATACCTCTTTATAGAACGTTTATACCTGATGTGTATTTGATGAAAAAGACAGAAAATAATTAAAAATTTCACTTGCATACACGGACAAATAAATCACAGTTTTCGATATTAGTTCTAAGTTTCTAAATTCTCGTTTTGTAGTTTTTTTTAAAAACCTGGGCTCTAACAGTAGGTAACCACTGCCATCTGTGATTGTTTATAAAATACTTGCTTCTTTAATCTCGCTCAATATCGCGTTATCTCGCGACATAATTTCTTTCATAAAAACAATAAGTGATTTCAGACGGAAGTCTACGACTGTCCCGTATCTCCAGCAGCAGTCACCCATTTTATATCTTCGATAGAAACATGGGTGGATAGAGTGTGCGACAGCCTATGATCCACGACGAAGTGGAAAAAAGTTGCAACAATATGAACTTCATTGTTCCATCTCCGCAGTCACTTCCCGCAAAACCACGCCCCGGACTCACACATTCTCGCTGTCGGATGTAAATAAATGGAAATGTATATTAAATGTACGAACATTGCATGGTATTAAACACATTTTAGTACTCAGTAATTGTTGGATAATGATTAATTCCAAAACGTCTACATTTAAACAGCATTGCTTCTTACGACATTTACGTTCTCCCCCCTTTTTCTTCGCACAAATGGTACATTCCATATAGTCACGCGACTCAATGAGTCAAATAAAACCTATGTAAACGCTTCACAGTCTTTCAGATTGTTCTGTAAAGTTGTTGCAAATAATCAACAAAAATCGTCGTGATGATGATGTGTGGTGGTCTCTCCGATCCAGTTGCTGCTGACGAGAAGGTTCAGACGATATGTGACGGCGTAAGTAGGCTAAATAAAAAACAAACAATAAATTGTGGCGTTTAGCTCGTCCCTGTCATATTGATGGTGATCCTTTCCGATCTTCCAGGTTAAGAATCATGTCGAGGCAAAGTTAGGCAAGAACTACGGCGTGTTTACAGCCAAGAGCTACACCACGCAGGTGGTGGCCGGTACCAACTACTTCATCAAGGTAAATATTGTTTACAAAGTGATCAGAACATGAATAATGATGTGGTTTATGATATAATATAGAATTTATAGAAACAAAATAGTTGAACTGAAAGGAGCTTTAGTTAAACCTTTGTTTAAACTGTGAATCAAAAATACTACAGCAGAACTGAGTTTATTAAACCACACGGATTAATCTAAAGACGCTGCTATTTCTGTCATTATTTACACTGTATCTTCTGCTGTGGTTTGTCTTTTAGCAGCTTGTAATTTTAAAGGGCTAGTTTAAATTTAGGGAATTGACCAAAACACACAGACCTGAAATAAGTATTTAATGATGGAGGTGCCAAATAAAGATTTTTCATTTGGAATGGCCTGAGAATCTTTTAGTCATGGCAGGTAGTACATTTAGTACAGTAAAGTTGCATTTGCATACACTTGAGTTCCTACTATGGCTGGGTCAAGTAGATGATGCAATTAAAGAATTTGGGCATTATTTGAAATAAAAATAAAATGATTAGGTTGAAATCTTTTTTTTTCTTAGAAAGCATACTTTTTAAATTAGTTATGATTATATGTTATTCTGGGAGGGGGGGGGAGTCTGCAGGGTAAAACTGTGATTATTTTTTACCAAACAGTTATCAGGTGAACATAAACACTTATTTATGCACTCTTGCAGGTCCATGTGGGAGGTGATGAACACATTCATCTGCGTGTTTACCAACGCCTTCCATGCAATGGAGGAGAGACTGAGCTGAGTGATGTGCAGGAAGGCAAGAGCCACCATGACCCCATCGAGCACTTCTAATGTTGCCTGGCTCATCTTATGCAGTGTAACTCCATTACTAAAGCAGTTGTAATAGGAATTGTAGAAATAATAATTTTTTTACAAGATGGTTTAATAAACAAAAATGGGATTCAAAACAATTGTTGTTGCAGAGTTGTGTTGTACACCTAAGCTTAAATAGATGATAATGAAAAGCTACTGGGATTAAAGAGGAAGTGAACTACATTATAACTGTAGTCTATAGTAAAAACATGAACAAAAATGGATCTAAATCTTGTGAATAAGAATGACACAAAAGTGTAACATTTGTGTTCAATTACTAGTCTATAGTAAAAACATGAACAAAAGTGTAACATTTGTGTTCAATTATTAGTTTGCAAAGATCTGTTGTGGAAAACAAAGATACTTATTAACTAGGATGAAAGAATGTCAATAAAATACATCAATGATTTGCTATGTCAAGTAAAGGGTGACAGAAAGTTGTTTCAAAACAGATCAATAATCTTACTTATTACTTAACCCAGTAATTCAAGTAACTCATTTAAAATAAATAAAACATTTTTTCTTCAAACATATTTTAGACATAGTTAGAGGCCTGAGAACAAAAGATAAAAGTTCTTCAACCCTAAAAATTATGTATAAAACCTGTTATTATAAAAGGATCACAACTGAGGGCCTATCCATCCTAATAACATACTGAGCTGTGTAATATGAGTATTGACAGTAAATAAACATGTTGTTGTTAATTGCTGTTAAGAGGGTAACTCACTAAACCAAAGTTTTGATATTTAAGTTTTAGACATTCAACACATTAAGGCTGGATAATAGAAGACACAAAATATTCTACAAAACGATACATATTCTAGTGGACTACAGATGCTTTTTGCACTTATTAGACATATATACAATATGTATATATTAAAATATAAAACAACACTGAAGTCAGATTCACACTATATCTTTTGTAAGGAATACATATCGTGTTGCCATGGTGACAGTGTTGTTTCAGACACAGTTCAGTTTTCTTGAGGTGAGGCATGAAAGACATGGAATGGAATGAGTCAGAGTCTGCTGAAACATCAGCCTTTTACATAACTTTGACCAAAGATTGTCAAAAGGAGAAGTTTATAATTCAAAAGCGAGGAAGTAGAAAAAATACCTCACCTACCTTTATATTATAAAACAATCTGAATCCCAAAACAATTAGATATTGTAAAGCCACAGTGGAGTGGCCTGAGTCTATAACATGTTGACTCTAAACCAAACAAAGGTGTGAACCTGAATGTGAATTGTTTTGTATCTGTACATGTGAGACAGGACAACGTGACTATGACTGCTGTTCTCCTCTCACAGGAATGAAGGAGTAGGTGATGACTACATGTTTTTCTTCTGCATTCCTCTCAGACACATCCATAGTGAAAAGTGATGTCTCAACCCATAGACTAAACTCACTTTGAAAATTCAAGCAACTCAACAAAAACCCTGTATATTCTTTACATACAGCACGTCTGAAACACACCCACTGCTGTCTCTGCATGAACGTACTGACTGATGCACCTGAATGTGAACAAATGCCCCCGCTGTCACAAGTGTAGGACATTCTGAATGCATAAAAATTCAGCAATCTGTGCTGATAAAATGTTGGAAATGAACAGTCTATTCAGCCCATTGTTGCTGTGACTCAGTAACTTCAGTGACTCACTGTGCTGACCACACAGAGGGTAAACTTTACTCACGAGTCACATCTCATCACTTGCCTTGTGACTTGTGTTCCTCCCTGTTCAATGTGAGAAAATATTTTACTAAATACACTCCACATAAAACTGTAGTTATTTTCTAATCTAGGATTTTCTCTCTCTTCTTTGGCATGTTTTTCATTACTGTATATGATTTGGATCATTCATTATTATTATTATTATATAGCTAAAGAGAGAGAGAGTATCTATCAATTTATTCTTATATATTAATATATAAAGATATGTTATTATTACAATTCATTGTTTGTATCCCACATCTGGGTTTTACTGAAGTCTAGATGTATCATTAACCCATTTCCCAAAACAATATGTGCGTTAGTGTAAACTTACTGTATAATCATCTCATTCTTGACGTGGTGCCCGGATCCGGAGTCAAATATTGCATGTGGCTCCCTCTAGAGTCAGAAAAATACATTACCCGTATTAATATTAATTATATCCCGGGCAAATTTCATTGCCCTCAGAGGGAATTTTGAAAACAAGACTCGGTCTTCCTCCTTTCTCTGTGTTTAGCTGGGATTAAGGCTAAACACGAGTAACTTTAACAAGAATGTAGAATTAAATATATTATAAATTAAGTAAATCATTTCACAGGTGCTAAGATAATAGAAGATAGAGTTCAGTAGTGGAAAAGATCAAAAGAGGCCCAGATAATACTCTCTTCTTAAAGATTTATAATAAATCTGTAAAAAAACAAATCTGTTTGGATTTAAGCTTATCACTCAATTTCATTGTGATGTAGAAATAACTAAATCAATCAAACACAGTCTCACTTCAAAACATTGTTGCGTCTTTATAAAAAAACACTAATTTTGCACATTTTTTACTATAGAAGACAGAGATGAGTGTTTTACAGCACTGCTAATGCAACACAATCATGACAAAGGAATATACTGAAAGTATGTTGGAAAGGAGGTCACAGAGGTGTGGAGGGTGAACTTCCTGTAGTCGGGCCTCAGCAACAGCACCAGTTCACACTTTAATCTCCAGCCACGATTAGAACCTCGATCTTTGGCTTCATTTCACTTCACTTCACCTTTGGAGGTGTGTAGTGGATTCTACACCTTTCATTGAAGACCTGAGGAAAGTAAAATCAAATATAGACATTTTCTACAAGTGAAAGCTGTAATGTTACAAAAGACTAGTAGTGAAGAACTTACCTTCAGACTTCTATCATTGACTACTTCTTCAACATTCAGCTCAGACTGCATTAGCTTTAACTGCAGGATATAAAATGAAAACAAGTTAAATAATGTTTTAGGAATTTCTTTACCTTAGATAATTATATTTGTTTCACTTCAAGAAAAATAATCATTTGATAGCAGTTCTGTTAAGTTTATGGTAGTAAAGAAAATGACAGATTTTTCATAAAAACAAAATCTAACAACGATATTGAGTGATGAAGAAAAATGGTTGAGCCAAGTACAGCATCACATGACATAAAATATGCAAAAAGCAGATATATAAACACAACTCTTACCTTAGTCTGCTCCTTTCTTAATTGCTTGCTGATTGCCAGGTTGTCACTATCTTTTGCTCTTTCCTCACGCAGCTTTCCAACCACTTCAGATGTCTGGGCTATACAGGACTTGATAGCTTGGTCTCTGCTCAGATGTGCCTCCATCATCTGTGCAGAGGAAGAGGCAAGTTATTTTTCATGGACAACTGTGGAGCTCATTAAAGAAATTTAAACACAAAGATATTTGAGAGAGAAAAAGATAACTCCACTCACGGATTCATAGAGTTGTTTGCATGTTTGCGTTGCATCCACTTTGCCCGAGAAAGAAATTGTAGGCACAGTGGTGTTCAGGGCATGGACAATACGGTCATCAATAGTTCGCATCGATTTTAGTACCTCCTGGAAAAAAAAACAGAAAAATACAGATGGTGCCAGCAGCTTTGGATCAACTAGTAAAATCACAATTCACACATAATACAATGTAATGCAGACTTTAAAAACACAATAATATATATAAAAGACAGCACACAAACCTTTGTATCGTGCATATTTAGTCAGGGTTCGTATCATTTCATCCTCATGTAAAAGAATGTGGGGATGGGGAATTTCGTGATTCCGTAATATTGTGGGAGTGAACTCTATTTATGGACGACTCGTTGGAAGTTATGCATCGATAACTGATCGAACACCCAGTTAAACAGTGTTAGAGGCCCAAAAATTTATTTTTATATCCTCGTTAAGGTTAAAGTTAAAGCACATGCCGACGGTTTCCTGAGCGAGTCTGCTGATCCACATCTCACATAGTTGCTGAGAAGGAGGGTCATTCACAGGACTAGCCCGTAATACATTTTCAAAATGAGTAGTTTAGATTACCTGAAACAATGAAAAGTCCTCACAGTTTAAAGTTCCACCGGGCGCCGCCATAGTGGATAGCGGGGTCCTCTGTGGCCACCAGGCAGGAGGAGCGTCCACAGACGTGCCTCAATAGAAGAATTACATTTTCTTGCGTTATAGCCTCTCAATGACTTATCCAATAAAAGAGATAGGGAGAAAGACACAAAGAAGGAGACTATCCGTTTAATACATTGGCTCTATCTATATGTCCATTTGCGGTCTTAACTTTGTAGAAGGTGTAACGTGCCTTGTTTAATTTTTTTAAATCAGGCAAAAGCATTAGACTGCTATAATTATATGACTGGGTCCTGTGTACTGACTTTTAGCAGCTGATAAAACACAGGTTGATAGGTTGTTCGTGATCACAAATATGAATTTCGTCAGATCCAGCCTTTCTATTCGCTCCATTTTAGGTTCGTACTTTTACGATATGATTTTTCTCGTTATATAACATATATTATTTTTCTAGTTATAAAACATGTCGTTTTTTTGTTATGTATCACTGACAAGTGTGTTAATTACTGTGTCGTTATTAGTCAGTTTGTTTAGCTCTTTTTTCAATCAACTTTTTAGTTCCTAGTACTGCGGGTCACTTTCTACGTGATATATAAAATACTAACCGGTTACTCTCATTTATACTTAGAGCGAAGTTTTGTTGACATTGGCCATAATCGTACTGCTATGTATTATAGAAGTAGTACATTTGCAGACACACCACCTTGTATCGTACTTTTTGAGATGTTCGGGAATAGAGGGGGGGAAACATGTGTCCTAGTAGCTAGGGACAGATGTAGTTGTATTGATTGGGTTGCTTTAATGAATCTGAGTATATCTTGTGTTTGTGATCATAACATCGCCAATATGCTGACGATACATTTCGATAACAGGTCAGAGAAGCAGACAGGCTGTAGGGACATGGAGCAGCAGGGGAATGTGCAGCAAAAACCAGGATGTCAAACCTGAAGCCCAACCTCTTAGAGAAGGTATATATTTGGTCCACTTAGTTTTTTATCATATTTGAAGGATCAGCCACAAACATTTTGTAATAGATTTGGCAAAGGCCCCTGTCATCTGCTTTGTTTTTATCCCACACTGTTTAATAACCACACACTATTGTTGTAAAGAGTCACGCCCTGCGTTCAAAGTCCCAGGCCTAAAACCATCCAACCTGGAGAAAAAGATTTTGATCTGGTCAGGACGTTTCCAGACTGAAGACCAGATACCAGAGCTTGTGTCGTAAGTAGTTTCTTCCTGTTTAGGCCAGACCTCCCAGCACACAAGTTAATTTTCTTCACAAGGAACTGCACTGGATAATTAGATTTACCATGAAAACCGCTGCTGTTTAAACAGAGAGTTTGTCATTGGCTTGAAATGAAACAGTCATCAGGGTAGAGATCTGTTGTATCTGTGGTGCTGCTGTGACAAAAGACTTTGATTGTCACGCATATGCACGGCAGAGCCACCTCTTACAGTGCTGTGTTAATATATGAAAGAAGTAACACAAACATCAAATGTGACATTATGTTACTCCGCTCACAAGAAAAACATGAGAAAAATCAAAACAAATAAATGATCAAATAAAATAAACTTCATGGCATTTTCTTTTTCCATTTCTGTGTTACAGGCCTAATATGATAGACGCTTCCCGGAATAGGGTCAGAATAAAGGTGTGCTTAATAATGATGGGCATTACAATAGTCGCATGTTTGGTGGTGGGCACACTGGGAAAACGGGTGAGTAACTTGTGAGCCGGTTGTTAATTTATAACAATACATTAAATTGATACAATTTAAAAAAACCTATAGTAATGGGATTATCTTTCCCCCTTTTTCTGTTTACAGGCTGCAAGTCGAAATGAGTCTCTAATGGCCACAAACATAGAGAAAAAAGCGAGATTGAGAGAAAGTGCACGACAGGAGAAGGAAGCTGCTAACGCCCTGTCTGACCAGACATAGTAACGGACATTTAGCCTCTTGAAGATCCTTTTAAATCAGATATAGCGCTGGACCAGTCATGTTTTCTTTTTCACATGCGATCCAGTCACTCATCTGGATAAGTTTAACCAGAAGCTTCTACAGCATTATGTTAGGTAGGTTATTATGTAGGCACCAATATACAGTATGTGAAATTGAATTAAATCTTGTGCTGTGATTGAAGTTTTAAAGTAGTTTTTAAACCTAACAGGGACAGTGTTACATACAGCTAAAAGTCTAAATGGCAGTATAAGAGAAATTTGTAGAGAAACCTTCAATTATTTCAATTTCAAAAACTAAATATTGTTCAAAGGTTGACACCATTTTGATTGCAAAAAAAGTAATATAGAACTAAAGCATTACGGTGCTAAAATTTCTTGTTCTATATAAAGTGATTCACTTAGGCTTTTTGTTCATGA
Organism: Cynoglossus semilaevis; assembly: GCF_000523025.1. Lineage (NCBI taxonomy): Eukaryota > Metazoa > Chordata > Actinopteri > Pleuronectiformes > Cynoglossidae > Cynoglossus > Cynoglossus semilaevis. Next base: position 10,337,875 of record NC_024309.1, on the reverse strand, counting down.
AACAGCTTTTATGCAAATGGCATAACAGGGAACAGGTGCACAAACTGAATACAACAAACATGTAGGGCTGGTCATGTCCTGCAGAGATTTAACAAAAGTAAGCAGTTCAAAGTGGACTGGGTAAACAAACATTCAGATTAACTAAGATGATCACCAGTCTTTTCAAGTTTTCATCTATATTGTTGAAATTATCTGGAAGGATTTCTGCAGGGTCAAACTTATGGCACCTTCAGCAGCATACAATGCTGACTGAAACATCCAATTTTGTGATATAATAAAATAAAAAAAAATCCACTCTGTCACAATATTGTTGTTGTAGTTTTGTTGAGGCAGTACTATCCACTGATTGTAATTAGTGTGCTAACAGTGTCAGTCCAGAATCTGTTGGGAGTCCCTTGGTTTGTAGGGACAACAGTGAGGGACATTATAATCCTTGTTATACCAGAGGGGACCAAGGATACAGATTACACCACTGCACCTCTACCTGAGGAGGGAGGAGTGGTCTCATCAACCAATTAAATAGTAAAAACTACGAGAACTCTTATTGAGGCTTCAGTCCTGAACTAAAGTGCTGAAAATTAAATGAAATTATAGAAAGACAATAAAATTCCCGCTGGTTTGCTGCTGGACAGAATCCAGGGTAAAAGTCTGTTTTTGTCTGTCCAAGTCTGTTCATTTGTCTCAGTGCGAGGGAAGACTCCGAATCCCATAGTTCCATGGGGTTTATTCATGTCACACCAGAGGGAGGAGGCAGTCTGAACTCTTCAGGATGGGGCCTATGCAGGTGAAAAAGTCCACTTCTGGAAAAAAAGGAATGTATAATATGAGATCCAGGATGGAACACGAGCAGGGCATGTCCTGTTGTCGCTGACAAACGCCTCCCCTTAGTGACATTTTTAAGTTCCTGATTTGTCAGTCTGTGGTCATTCAATCCAAAGGCTGGAGAAAGAGAGAGAGAATGTGGGAAATTCTCCTTTTTTGTTGAGAGTCATCCAAGTGCTTTTTAGTCAGTTTTGTCTCAGGGGCTGGGACTGGCCACTTAATTCTGCAGTGGGCAGTTCAGTCCAGTGACCACTGTTGTGCGGTCAACGTCTCATGGTCAGTCCAGTGTTTAGGTGAGAACACTTGTAGGTGGGTAAAAAAAAAAAAGCGTCTGTGATTGTTTGTCTTGTAAGTCATTGATTCATCAATCAGACAAGCAGAGCGGTCCTAGAACTCCCACTGAACCAGAGATGGGGAACAACACTCCCTTCTGAACATAGACAAAAGCCTTTGTATTTCAGATGAACTGAGGTCGGAATGCAGAAAAAGAATTGAGGAAGGTGCTGCAGGGAAAAATCTAGTCTTGAGATGCTGCGGGGTGGGCAGACTGGAGGACTCTGGGTGTGGAGGAATCCAGACATTGAGTTGAGCCTTGAATGAGTGACTGGCTGACAAGACTGCAAAACCCGACCCACGTCGGACATATGCTCACACTGTATGTGCTACTGTAATGGTAACATTATCATGATTACAAGCCGATCAACAGGGGTTGTCATCCGCCCTTGATCAGTGGGAAGAGAGCAAGAGAAAATGAGCAGTGGTGAGTATGAAGGTGGAACAAGGAGGGAGGATGAGGTGTTATAGCTGGAAACCCTCCATCGGGGCCTCACACTGCTGGAAGAGGAACTGCTGCTGCTGCAGGTCCACGGCAGGGGCCAGGGACGCATCCTCGTCATCGCTGTTGAAGTAGCGCTCAATCAGATCAAAGGCTTTCTGGTAGATTTCCTGGTTCTCATGACCCTGCAGGAACTCCAGCTTGTCCAAACCTGACCAGCAGGAAAACACATTTTAGTGAATCAATATGTCAAACATTAGGACTTGCAGAAACCAGGCGATGGCCACTTTTCCTCGCCACCTCACATCCTGGTACTACCCGACTAACACCTTTAACTGTGCCAACTGTGAACCTAGTCAAAGAATCAATGGTGGCATATTCGTCGTTTAATTCTATTGCACAGCATGTGACATTTCATTAAAATAAAATTAATTTAACTTAAAATTCTTTGTGCAAACCCTCATGTTAGAACACCTACCATAAGCCTCTTCAATGAGGGCACAATAAGGATTGATGCCTCCTCCTATCTTGGCTTCCAGTTCTCCCAGTCTCAGGATGTTCTCAAGGCCGTTAAGAGCAACCTGGACTATTTTGGAGTCCATAAGTGTGAGCAGGTCACACAGTGGTTTTATGCAGTTCAGTTCAACTAGGTGCCTAAAGAGGAAAAAACAGAAAAAGTTGTAGTTGCTCACCTTTTACAATGCACAAACCATCTATTAGTGAATGAAGTCACATCACACTCATGATGCTCTAATTTAATTTCTTCTCAACATTAAAGCTTGCTGTAATTAAGCTGCTGTTCATTTGTACGATCATTTCAAAGAGAGTACTGAATGTTCCTCACCTCATGTTTCATTTAGGTTTGAAAAATAACATTTGGTCTTACCTAATTTGCTCACTAGAGCCCCCAGAGGTGGCATTGGTAATGGCCCATGCAGCCTCCTTTCTTGTGCGAAACTCTGCTACTTGCAGGATATTGATCAGAGGAGGAAGCAGACCTGCATCTATTACCATCTACAAAAAAAATTTAAATGTTCACTTGAAAACCACGGGGTTCAACATTTTACATGTAAAAGCGACACATGAACACACCTGTATTTGTGCTCGGTTCCCTGCAGTGATATTGGAGATCGTCCAACAAGCCTCTTTCTTGATGGATTCCTTGGGGCTGCTCAGGAGGTGTAACAGGGACTGCAACGCTGAGCAGTTCAGGATCACCTTAACAATAAGATAACATATTATTCGATTACGAGTCAGAAACCATTAATAATATCAGCACTTTATACACAACAAGTTCAACTTATTTGAGCAAGCTTATTTCTTTTTACCTGTGTCTGTAGATCATCTCCAGTGACGATGTTACCGACAGCTCGCAACGCAGGGGATACAACCTTATAGTCCGAGTGCCTTCAACAAAATGGTTTCTCAGTTTAGGATCAACTTAGTGTTGTAAACAACAGAAACCAAACCAAAAGACTTACATCAGTAATTCCACCAGCCTGCGACAGACTCCGGAGTCAATAACGGCCTGGATTTTGTCATTGGGGCCATCAGAAAGGTAGGAGAGCGCCCAGCATGCATCCGCCAGGATGTCAGTGTCATTGACAAAGAGCAGCCAGGACAGCACACTGAGACATGGGGACACCTGACATAAAACATATGGGGCAAAGCAACAGGTTGAGTGGACAGCACACAAAGTGTTCTGCTTTTGATATCAGGATAAAATATATCACTCCAAATATTACCTTACTAAAGTCAGGAGGTGGGTTTTTCCCTCTGCACAGGTTGGACAGGGCCCACACTGCATTTCTCATCATTGTCAGGCGATTCTGTTTGGCCAGTAACCTGCAGGAGGAATTCCATCAAAATGTTTTTACAGAACAAAAGACTGTGGCTGTTGTTTTTGTTAAATAAGAGGAGTGTATGGAGAAAGTGATGCATCAGTCAGGTGTTACTTACTGCAACAGAGAAGGTAGAATGTTACAGTCTATGACAAAGTCCCTGCATTCTGTGCTGTCTCCTGCTATATTTCCCAGAGCCCACACTGCCTGATAAGTGAAAACATTACAGAAGTTACACAATTAAGCTGCAATAACATTTTTTTTATGTTTACATAGGATTGTTTTGACAGGATATTGAATGTAATTGTTACTCTAAAAACAATATCTCACACTGGGAAGTTCCTAATCCAAGGAAGCGTTGAAAAGGAGATATATCTTTAAATACTTACTTGCTCTTGCACATCTTCAAAGTCTGAGCTGAGCATCTCTATGAATATGGGCACAGCTCCTGCCTGGATGACCACCCGTGTTTGGTGAGATGTACCTGATGCAATGTTGGTCAATACCCAAGCAGCTTCAAACTAAAACAATTTCAAACACAAAATTGTTTATCATGGTCTGTTGGTCAACCCTCTAATATTTCATCATCTATGCATGGTTGCTTATTTGCTGAGTTACTCTACCTGCAACGTGCAGTTTTCTCTCCTTTTCAGAAACTCAACAAAGCAAGCCACCACCCCTGGTGTAGCAATGACTTCATCAATGGGTGGGTTGGGCTCTGTGTAGATAGAAGATGGATATAATACTGACTAAACTATTCATTGGAGCTAATTCTAACTACAGCTATAAATAAATATATTCAAATAATAGCTAACAAAAAAGAGTAATAGCAGTTCCCATACCTTTCGAGAGGAGTTTCCTAAAGCGCTGAGTGCCTATTAGCTGCTGCTCAGGAGAACTGGAAAAGATCATCTGTGTCATATCTTCAGAGATTACCCCACCCTGGAAAACGTTGCACATTCAGGTAAAACCACAAATCAGTCATGGTTCAATCTGACTTAAATATTACAGTTTTACAAATGTGAAATTTGATTGTTTGCCCCCTACCACGAGTGGGTCCATGTTGTTAACCTGGGACTCCAGGTAACCGCTGTCAACCATTCCATCTTCCTCCAATGTCCCATCATCTTCCACTGTGGCAACATTTCTTCTCTTAAACAGCTGGAAAACAAATGCTTTTTTTGGTACTGAACATAAATTGTGATGTTTCAATTAAAAGAAAACGATATAAAATGTTTCATACAATAAGAAGCAATGACCACAACACAGCCAAAGTACCCTATCCATTCAATAGACCTGATTATTTGCAAAATTTAAGAAGAAGTTTCTCTGCAGTGGCTAGGGGAGCAAATATGAGTCTTTTCTTAATATTTATAAAACTCTCCACCCACTCGTTTCCTGTAGCATAAGCAAAGCCCTTTGCCCACCTGTTCATCTTTCTTCTGTTTCCTTAGCTGTAGACCTTCCTCTTCCCTCCGCCTTCGCATCTCATCTGTGTTGAGAGACTTGTTCTTGTAGCTCTTAAGTCGTGCATTGTCCTTACCCTGACTCATTGTGTAGCCTGAGATGGAGAAATACATTAATTGCCACGGATTTGCAGTAGACATGTTTTACATTTAAAAAAAAAGTAAAAATATATTTTATATTTAAATATTTTAGACGTGTGGTGTACTAATAAAACAACTTTTATAGTACAAACCATCAATATAATTACGTCTTGCAGTATGTGTTTTACAGTTATTTATGTGTGGAGAAGATTTAACAACTTAGCATACATGATAATTAATTACCCAAACGATCAGCTTTCTAGTGACAACTGGTTAAGTCCGCATAAGCAAATGTTTTCTTATCAAACAAACGGTGGCATTTGGGGATACTGGCCAATTGGTTAGGGTTTCTGTTTCTTCTTGATAGTGCGTCGTTTGACAGATACCTGAGCTGTCATCATATCACTACTGTTATTATATCGCCCTCATCGACTTAACTAAAAGATGTTAAAGATAGTACTCCACACCTAGTCATCTAGCTAATGTCATAGCCATCGTTAGCACAATCTTCTACCGACTGCTAACAGGCTAATAATGGCTAACTGATGTAGCAAACGTTAGCCCAGAATTTCAACGTCAATGTTAGTTTTTGAGACAGTTTATTTATACGGAAACACTCAAACCGTCAAAATTAAAACAATCCTATAACTACTGAGCGTTAGTGCTAAATACAGTTAAGGTTATTAAGTTATTATCTGACCTGTCAAATCGGGCTCTGTAATCCCTTCTTCGCTAGGCCACCGTTTATGTCGCCGGTACACTAATACGCATGCGCAATATTCAACGCACGTCGCTCCTCCCACTGCCTACGTACCATCACAGTACAGCGTTTGTTTATATCCCGTCCCGCCCACTGGCCTCTGATGTTTTTAGTATACGCACTACGCAGTTCGACGTTAAAACCCGTGGTGCTGCATGGAGTAAGTTAACTGCAACTGGTCCGGTGACCACCTTTTTTTTAATCAAGTAACATGCACGTATTTTACTTCCACAAAACAAACAAAAACTCTATAGTACCCAAGGCGTATCCTAAACCTGAAAAGTACAAACATTTTGCAATGTAACATATTTATTGATGCGTTTTCTTAATAGGTACATAAAGGTAAAGAAAATGTGTTTATCTTTGTAGAGGAGGAGTCATTTGAAATCAAAATTGCATTTGCAGAAAGGTGTTCTATTGTTAGGTTTACACTAAACTCTTAAGTAGCTACACACAATTTAGTTTTGTGCAAGTGTATTAATGACAATGTCATTGTCTATAAACATAGTGTCCATAGACAGACTGGTGTTAAAGCATTCTTCTAAGCCATAAAGTCAGTGAGGCAAACACACAGAAGCACACTCTGACTCCGTTTTCTTTTCTCCACATTTTAATTCTTCAGGAGTAACACGATGGAAGCATTGAACAGCAGAGAGTTCGACTCTTACACACATTCGCACGGCAAAAAATTTCACAACACAGCACAGCATGAAACACAACCCTAAAAACAAAACAAAGAACACAAAGCCGATACGTCAAAATGCTGGCAATAAATAGACGGGTCTTATTAAATGTATATTCAATACTCTTCTGTACAGATGCTCTGTGAATTACAATACATCAACCCAACAAATCTCCACGGGGGGGAGAGCAACACAGGTACACGAGCAGAAATCATGTAAACAAGAAAGGCAGAGGAGACGAGGTGAAGAGGCCCCTCTATCTCACATCAATACACACACACACACACACACACACACTCACATATGATCAATGACCATGCAGAGGATCCAGAGTACGCCTGTATGAGGCAACAATAACAATAATGAATACAGTACATCTTTCTCTTTTCCCTCCACATGAGAATATGTGCACCACTCTCTCTCTCTCACACACACACACACACACACACACACGAGACCAGGGGGCACACGATTTGTGGGAGGAGGTGGAATGTAATTCTGTGTTGGAGATGAGAGGAGATGAAGACTGGAAAGGTCAAACAGGATAGGAGTCTACTCCTCCAATGTACGGAAGGAGTTCTGCATGTCCTCATGGAGCTGCGCGTACTCAGCCTTGATCTTGGCCTCTCCGTCCTTCACAGGGTCCTGTACAGACACACAATTACATCCAAATGAGGTGGAACGTACAAACACCGAAGCCTGAGCTTCTCCATGACCTACAGCGCTTGAATATTGACCTGCGTTTGTACAAAGTGCTACAGATGACTGATGTGCGAGACAACATGAATAAATACAATTATTCATCTCAGTGGTTCTCAATTCTCAGTGGTGTTTTTAAGGTTAGACTGTATTTCTGGTAAATCAAATTCTTCTGACAAGGCTCATTGTTCCTTTTACTGGTAGAGGGAGAAACACAAGCAATCTGTCAAAGCATGGGGTAAAAGCTTTCAAACATGTGGGAAAAAGCAGAGTTCCTGACACCTCTGCTGTCATGTTCATGTACCACCGGAAACTCAGGTAGGTTTTCTGTGTGTGGTTCAGCCTGACAATTGAAGTTTGATGATTCAAATGAGAATCTTTTGTGCTGGAGGTAATGTTGACATTGACAAGAGCAATAAAATCCAATGTGCTGGAATCACTGAACATCAGAAAGTTCCAGTTTTTTTCTCAAACCAACACATTAAACTGCCTTTTCTAGAGGGATATTAGTTTTTTTAGAATTAAAAACCTATGAAAAATAACCTACAAAAAACACATACCTTGAATTTCATTGAGCTGATCCTGTAGAGGATTTCTCCCATGTGCTCCCTGATCATGGCCCAGGTGATCTTGTTGTCGCTCTGAGCAGTGGTCTCCACGGCGTGTCTCGCCATGTCGTAGAAGGCGATCATATTGGAGAGAATGCCCACAGTCTTATAAAAGGGACAGAATCTGAAAAAGAGTAATAACAGGTCAAATACAGCTGATGCTCCACAGACGAATCATTCACATACGGTTCAGATTCCCTTAACTCAGATGAAGATACCATAGTTTGAATTTATTTCAGATGAAGACCAGACTCACCTGTCATAAGGAGTGTAACCATTTTGCTGCAGGAAGTCGTCTTTGAGCAGCTTGGCCACTTCCAGAGTTATTTTATCTGTCTCTGCCAGTGATGCCTGTTACATTAGAATTTTTTTCAGTCAAAAATTGTGTCTTACCATAAGCAGATAAACAGTAGAGGGAATGTGTTTGCATTTGCATGTGCTAATTGGATGAATATCAAAGGGTCTCAAAGATCAAACCTTTCCAACAAGCTGCACGATCTCTGCCAGGTCCTCCTCCTCCTGCAGGATCTCCTTGGCCTTGGTTCGCAGGGGCACAAATTCAGCGAAATGCTTGTCGTAATACTCATCCAGAGCACGGGTGTATTTGCTGTAGCTGATGAGCCAGTTTACAGAAGGGAAATGTTTCCTCTGTGCAAGCTTTTTATCCAAACCCCAGAAGACCTTTAGGGAAAAAAAGCATTGACATTGAATCTATAATTTTCACTAAGTAACTGTAAAGTCAAAATTTGATTATTTACCTGAACAATACCAAGTGTGGCGGAAGTCACTGGATCAGAAAAGTCACCACCAGGGGGTGAAACACTGTTGAGTTAAAAAGAAAAAATGTATTTTATTACGCACAAGCTCCAAATATTACAAATGGAGTTATGTCTCCCCCTAGTGATCCAATAGTGTAATAACTTCACTTACGCTCCCACTATGCTGACGGATCCCTCTCTCTCTGGGTTGCCCAGACACTTCACTCTGCCCGCACGCTCGTAGAAAGAGGCCAGACGAGCCCCCAGGTAGGCAGGGTAACCACTGTCTGTGGATGTGAAAAGGAGGGGACGGAAGAAAAAGAAAGAAAAAGAAATAAGATTAAATAAAGCTGTGCAAAACATTCAAATTTTGAATTAAAAATGAATATATTTTTAAAAAATATTTGGTGACTGAAACATGTATATATTTCATTTATTATTACTGACTTATGAGTTTTAATTTAAACACTGTAGAACCCAATTTACATTTACCATTCCTCATGTAAAATCACCACACATTTTAAACGTCTATTTTCAGATGCCTTAGCAGTAGGCAAAGACTGAGCTGCAACTATTATCATTGATTAAACTAATAAAAATATATTTGTATTGCAATTATGCTAGTTTAACTGAGTTCATGCTTCTGTTTTTAGATATGCTCTGTAAAACATTAGTTTAATTATTTTCTTTTTAAAACGTAGGTGACACATATTGTGAGCTGAGATTTTGTTACTGCAAAAATGTTTAGCCTCAAAGTCATTAAGCTTTCTGACATGTCATAACATCAGGCAGTTATAAGAGAAGACAGAGAAGGAAGTAGGAGGTTGTGTTCAGAATGAGCAGAAGATGGCAGAAATTTTGTGAATTTCACAGAAGTCTTGTCACTTCCCTTCAGAAAGCAGAAACCGAACATTTCAAAACCATTTTCTTCTCAGCAGTTATTCAGCAGAGTCTGAGTCTAACCTTTTATCCCTCATAAAAAGAAACCCAAATAGAAAACAAAAACCACTGAAACCTTTCATTACACACTTTTAGAAATCCATTACCTTTTCATCAACCTGCCTTTTACGTTCAGTCATTTCTGTGGCAGACATTTAAACTTACCAGCAGGCATCTCAGCCAGACGTCCAGAAATCTCCCTGAGAGCCTCGGCCCAACGGGAGGTGGAGTCGGCCATCATGCTCACGTTGTATCCCATGTCTCTGAAGTATTCTGACAGTGTGATACCTGCAAAAACACACAGTCAGTGTCACTAAGATTTATCTACAACAAGATGAGAAGGTGAGAAGATGATGATGATGATGATGATGATGATGATGATGATGATGATGATGATGATGATGATGATGATGATGATGATGATGATGATGATGATGATGATGATGAGTTCAGGTGAAGACTCAAACCAGGTGAAGACTCAAACTACAGAGGCACACTATTCACACCACACTAATTATTTGTACACAGTCGCTGCTTTCTTGGTGTAGTAAAACCTGTTCTGAGGTAGTACAGTACATGCCTGTGGCACGGCTGTTAACCAGGTAAACAGAGTGGACATCAATGTGTGTACCAAAAGAAACAACCCTCCTCTGTTCAAGATGAACTAAAATATCAGAGTCAAGTGATGCCTTTACTTTCCTAGAGAAAAGTTAGATTGCGGGTGTTGCCACTGCTGATCAGTTCACCTGGGCGACGGAGTGCATTCTCCTTCTCTTTTGTTTACCTGTGTAAATGGAGGCTTCTCTAGCAGCTACAGGCATGTTGGAGGTGTTGGCTACCAACGCTGTCCTCTTCATGATGCTCTCTGTTTTCCCATCAACCTCCATGGTTAGCTGTTTGTCAAACAAAGGTAACAACAAGAGTCACGGGAAAAGAACCTCTAACTAGATTAACTAGATTACTGTTGTAACTCATTACCTCAGGGAAGTCTCGCAGTACTTCAGACATCTCGTTACCACGCTCTCCACAGCCAACGTAGACGATGACGTCGCTGTTGGAGTACTTGGACAACGACTGGGAGATGACGGTCTTTCCACACCCAAAGGCTCCTGGGATGGCTGTCGTTCCTCCCTGCACACATCTTCGTAATGAAAAGAAAATAAGTAAAAAAAAAAAAAAAATCATGGAAGATGAAAAAGAGGCAGCAAAAAATTCATTCTATTCCTAAATAGACATAAATAAAAGAGGCAGCAAAAATTTCATTCTATTCCTAAATAGACATAAATTTCCTTTTGCATTTCTTTTCTGTCCTGCCAGAATCTTCTTCTCCACCTCCTATGTGCTCTATTTATAGCATTGGTTGCTATGACTCAAAACATGAAAAGGCCAGACTCACGGAAACAGAGCATCCAGCACTCTCTGTCCAGTCAGCAGTGGATGATTGGCAGGCAGCTTCTCCGTGACAGGACGCACTTGTCTGACAGGCCACACCTGGACCATGGTGAACTTCTCCTTCACCCCCTCGAACTCCAGCTCCATCACCACATCCTAGCCCATAAGATAAACACCATTAACACATGGAAAAATACAAAAAACCCATTCAAAGAAACATCCTTCAGTGGGACTCACATTGACGTCGTAGTTGCCGGGGGGAGCCAGGTAGGTCACAGTGCCTCTGTTTTTGGGTGGGAGCATAATCTTGTGCTTGATGAGGGAGTTCTCAAACACCGAGCCGTAGATGTCACCCCCCGTGATGTGACTGCCAACCTGCAGTGACACAGGACAAAACATAAAACTGTGACTCTAAGATACCAGACAAATCCCTGTGCGTCTGCAAAGACACTCACCCGCAGGCTCTTGACGGGAGTAAACTCCCACTTCAGGTCTCGATTCAGAGCGCCAATATTAACTCCTCTGGGAATATAGATACTTTGTGTGATGTCATTGATGTCCTTCAGGGGTCGCTGGATACCATCAAAGATGGAACCCATGATTCCTGGGCCCAGCTCCACAGAGAGAGGCTTCCCTGTCCGCAGCACTGGATCTCCAACAGACACACCAGCTGTACTAGGGTCAGGAAAACTACATACATATGAAGGAGTCTAGAACAGCACAATAATGTAACCTAAGTGTCCTCTTAGGTCTAATGCAACAGCATTCAAATAATTCACTGTTCTTTCAAGCAGTGGCAGAGAAATGACTGTGGTGCCGGGCAGGTATGAGGAAAGCATTCCAGTGCAGATGGGTTTACGACAATGGTGAAAATATGTCCCCCCCCCCCCGGGTCATCTCAGCACCACACTGTAAACTTGGATGTGCACTTCTGGACAGTAAGGATACAGGTCTCCTCATAGACCTGGATGGTGGCCATGTCTCCCTCCAGCCTGATGATCTCTCCCACCAGCTCACTGTGGCCGACACGGACCAGCTCGTACATGGCTGCTCCTGCCATAGCTGTAGCCGTCACCACTGGGAAACACAAAATACAACATGATAATGACACTGTATGGATTTACCTCAACAAAATAAAAAATAAATAAAAACATAAAATGTTGCCTCTGACCTGGTCCAGAGACTCCATGAACAAATCCAAACTGACTCTCTCGCTCCTCATCCCTGATCTTAGGCAGCTTGGACATGTCCATCTTTACAGATTTGCTGGTCTAACTGTGAAGAGAGAAGGGAAAAAGAAATTACGTGAAAAAGAAAATGGGAAGAGATTATGAAAAAGAATATATAACAACATTTGCTACTCTCACATTGTAGTCAATTTAGAAAAACTATTAGGTATTCAATGCTATTTTCTGTTTTTGCACTGATTTACCATGACGCTGTTACTAAAAATATTTTTACAATCTGTCTTTTTTTTCACCCTGCGCTGACAGATTAGAACATCCCTAAAAAAACAGCAGTATCACTGCCCACTACAGCCTGATTAAGGCCCTCCTCCTTGGCTGCTCACACCTCACGGTCAGTGTAACGGTAGCCTGATCCACTCACACTATCAGGAGGGAATCCCACATAGGCTTGTCCTCCGTTAGTCCTTCAAATGTCTACAACAATAACAGCTTAAGAGAACATTTAATAAAAATACAGTCTCCACTTCTCTAATCACAACTCACAGACTCAGAGGAACAACACGACCGCGAGCAGCCTTTAGTCGTGACAGCACTGATCCTTCAAACACCGAGCCTCAGCTTCAGCAGAGTTAGAAGTAGTGAACTCATCAATAAGAATCTGCCTGTACCTCACACATCCCTCAACCGGATACATGCACTATGTGTATGCCCTTTTTTTGTCCTTCCCACCGATGCAAAGATCTTCCTGTTCACACACGGCTGCTCAGACCATCTGTGCAAAGTTGCAGCAGCTCCACCATCAGGCAACTGCAGTAAAAACAACTGCACTGGAATAATTCTAGTCTTTAAAATGAAACCAGAAACATGGCCACAAAAACCCCAATTATTTCATATATAAATGTGTGTGTGTGTGTGTGGTTAATGTATACACTACACTCATCACAAACACTCTGAAGTGAGATATTGATTTGTTAAGTTGTATCACATGTGTTCTAAAAGACTTCAAAGAAACTGAAGACAGGGCCCATTGTTTTGCTGATTAAATTATCAAAGATCACAGATAATGCATTGCCTCATTTCTTACCACACCATCTAAATAATGATTATTATTATATAACTACTAAACACATATTTCAAAAGGTGAAACACCAACATCAGTGTGTTTAACTCAATGTGTTTAAAGTGTTTAAAGGGGAAGAAAGGATATAGACACACACACACACAGAGTTGATCATATGATCCTGGCACATGACCTCTGTTTGTGAATCTCTTTGAGGAAGTGGAAACTAGTATGATTCATTATAAGAAAGCACAGCGTGTCTGTGTGTGGAAACACTGGGAAAAATCTCTTGTCTGGTGTCCACCACAAAACTAAATAGAAATGTGGTTTACTAAAGATAACTCTATCCTTCATTACTGCCACATTGACCTTAGCTGCTGTATTTGCTCATTTACTGAGAGTGATCAGAAAATCACTGAGAATACCAAGAACACAGGTGAACATTGATTCTTGCAATAATGGAGACGTGTGTTTCTTCATTTTATAGCCAGAAAGTTTAACAGGGACCGAAACATGTTCCTAATGAGACAATAATAAATAAAATAAATGTGTAAGAGGTAGACTTCTATTTCTCTCTCTGAATGTGCATACATATTTCATGTATGTGCACAAATATGCTAAGAAATGTTACATGTAGGTGACATGACCCCATTGAAACCTTAACGCACTGTTGTTAATTACACTTTAATACTGTTAGCTACTTTCATGTATTTAAACAAAATAGCATTTTAAATATAGGACCATGAATAAAAGAGTCGGCGTTTAATGTGGTTAAGATGATGATTTTTATCTTGGTCATTGTTTGATCTTTAGAAGTAACATATGTTAGCAAAACGGGCTAAATCCTACGGCGACATTCTACGTACATTTATATAGATGTTAAACACTCGTTGTTGTTAATAAAATAAGATACATTTGCTAAAGACACTGTGTATCATTTGGTAGTATTAAAACGATAGGACAGGTCTCTCGGCCTTGTATTTTTGCTGCCTTTGGTGTTTGAGCAAAAATAATTAAGCAGAGAAGTAAAGGGTCGTAAATAATGTAATGATATTTGGCAAAGCAGACAAATAAACCGAGATGAGACGTACCGTATGATGGTAAAGTGGTGTTTAAGTATCCTGCTGGAGCTGAGAAAAGATGGATACAGCGATGCGTGACAGCAGTCTAAGATCAGCTGACTTCATTCACTGCTTTTACTGCTGGCCACTGCAACTACCGCCATTTTGGATCCGCCCCGAAGTCACCTGCAAAGATTTTACAATGCTGAACACGAAAGACGTATCACTCTGATTCAGAATTAGTTTACAACCGCTGCAGGAGAAGTTAATCGAGGAAGGAAATCGAGGTAGATTATAATCTGGATCAAAAATGCATGGTGGCCGTAGACATTTTATTTAATTAGTTTGAATGAAGAAAAACATTTGTCTCGATAGAAAGCAAATCAAATAAAACTAATTTATGAATTCAAAGCCTAAAGGAAAAGAAGATTTGTTTTGTTACAATTCAATATTATTTACCTATGTGTGAAAATCGTCCATCCTATAAAATGCTACGTAAAATATTGTTTTTCTTATTATTATAACATTCCTGAAATGAAACAGGTTTCTCGTGATAATCTCTACACTATGTGGTGAACATCTTTGTGCTAATCCTTGAGCCAAAATGGATGTTCTGCGTTTAACCGCTAGGATGAATTATTTACTCTAATAAAGTGACTCACCTTTGGAGCTTCGACTTGACAAATAAAACTTATATAACAGTAGCCCTTTTAGATTTTTTTTATATAAAAAATCCGGCACATAGAAATAAAGTGATTCGGTTGTTTATTTAAGATAATGTAATACCATAATACGCTTTTTAGGTGATCAAATATTCCCAACGACGAGACTGTCAGGCTATTGCTTAGCCCATACTATATTTCCCAAATCATCCTCAATCGCTAAAACAGATTTTTCCCTGACTTTTATATTCACTTATTTAAGTAAATTAATAACACACTAAGATCCCTTTTAACTGAGTTAATTAGATTTAGTTATAATTTGTTAATAAACCAAAAAATAAAAAAACAAGGAATTCAGACTTTAATTCCCAAACTATGAAAAGAGATCAAGATTAAACAAACTATGAAACAAATGTTTAATCTTAATAAAATTATTATTATAAAATGTTACTTATTAATTATATTTTAGAATTTTGTGATTTGGGTTATTGGGCTATGGAATTTTGCATGTCTTAATAAGAAAACGGCATGACTTACATTTTTATGGATGGATGGATGACTTACACTTGATGTCCAAATTCTAAAAGTGTTATAATGTTGGGATTAAAAGGGAAATAAAAAAGTAGTCAAATTAGACGTACTTAAAGACGTAAAAAAATATATAATGTTAATAGTTGTTATGATTCTTGACATTTTGAATAAAAATTCAAACGGAAAAACACGATCGGGATTCTGATTTAATTTAATTTTGGATTTAAAGACTATTTTTTAAAACGTCGTGTGGACGGAGTTCCAGCGATAAGACAGCCTGGTAGACTAATTATAGGTCCAATAAATCCCAACAATACCTGCAGCAGCGTTAGTGCGTTTGCGCGGTCAGAGGTGACAGGCTCCACAGTGCTGGAATAGTGCAGTGGCTAAAGCTAACCGCTAACAGCGTATGTAGCTACATGTGGTGGGTAAAAACGGGAGGCATCCCTCACCCTAACTCCGCCAATTTCCCTCCTTTTCACCCCAAACAACTGTCAAATTCATCCTCGACGAAAATAAGGAATAATATCTGTTTACAATGAAAGGGTGAGTGTGAGCCATCGAGCGGAGAATAAGTAGTTTAGCACGAGTAAAGTTTTTTTTAGCTGTTTTTTACCTACAGGAGGAGTAGACGGCGGGGCTATGCTAAGCTAGTTAGCATTTCAACATACCTTTACTTAAGTGTTATGTACAAAAGGTACCTCGGTGACAAAACTCGAGAGTTTAAGTAGTACATGTTATAACTTAGTGGTACTGTCTGCTTGCTGACTTATATTGTGAGCATTCAAAGCCAAGTTGCTAACAGCATCTGAAGCTGAGTCAGTAAACCTTGTTTAGCTTTAGCATCTTAGATAATTATTTGCATAGATTTTGACAACAGTTTAACTAAAATATGAGTTTTGTTAAGTTTTGAGCATTGAGGGAAGTTTGTCAGCTCCATATCAGCCGAGTTCACGTTACACTAACTCCAGAGTTTGTTGCAGCCTTCTCAGTGAAACACGATCTGTCAAAGTAACGTACTGACAGACAGTAATGCTCGACTGTAT
This sequence comes from Cynoglossus semilaevis, assembly GCF_000523025.1. Lineage (NCBI taxonomy): Eukaryota > Metazoa > Chordata > Actinopteri > Pleuronectiformes > Cynoglossidae > Cynoglossus > Cynoglossus semilaevis. Next base: position 10,321,504 of record NC_024309.1, on the reverse strand, counting down.
TTCGGACACATCTCTATTCTCAGATTACACGAAGAAGATTAACACTTTTCCGTATTAATGATTCAGTTCCGATTTTTAAATTATTTTAGCGTCTACAATGTGTGTGGACTGTGCCGATTCTTTGTACATCCCGATAAACAACACACGTGACCAGCGGCTGGTTTTGGATGTGTATCCTAAAAATATCCCGTTGACCCCTTTGACCACGAACATAAACTTTTATTTTTAGTTCACCGATTTAACACGACTTTTAATGCTTTCCTAGGTTATTGTGTCTGAGACCAGGAGAACTGTATACTGTTTTGACATTTGTAAACCAGTGAAAATCAAATGACAAAATAATGTTAATATGGTTAATGAAATACATTTTCTTATTACAATTTTTCCTTAAATCAATCCGTTATTAAATTAGCAGTGCAAAAATTGTGGTGTAAAGGTTATGTGAGTTTCTTCCAATGTCTTACTTGGGTTGTTTACTAATTACTATCCTTACTAATAAATTTGTCCTACTAAATTAGTAATTGTTGTCCCCCATTTGACCGATTTGCTGTTGTTCCAGTAGCCGGATCGAGCTGGGGGATGTTACGCCCCACAACATTAAACAGCTAAAACGCCTGAACCAAGTCATCTTCCCTGTCAGCTACAACGACAAGTTTTACAAAGATGTTCTGGAAGTAGGCGAGCTAGCAAAGCTAGGTAAGATACAAATTCATTGGTCATGCTTTGAAACCTATAATTAAACAATTAAAACATTTTTAATACATTGGAAATGCAATTAATTGCCCTCAAGTCTGACTTTGGTGTTACCACTTTGTCTCGCAGCATACTTCAATGACATTGCAGTTGGTGCTGTGTGCTGCAGAGTAGACCACTCTCAGAACCAGAAGAGACTCTACATCATGACACTTGGTTGTCTAGCACCCTACCGCAGACTTGGAATTGGTAAGGTGCACTGACACTTTGCAGCTTTGTATCTTGTTTGATATATTTACAACTTTCTCTCTGTCACTTTCAGGTACAAAGATGCTTAATCATGTGCTAAACATCTGTGAGAAGGATGGCACCTTTGACAATATTTACCTGTAAGTTGAAGCTAAAAAACAATTTCAAAAAGAAGTCCTTTCTGTTCAATTTTTGGTTTGGTAATTAACTAATTCACTTTTGTTCACATCACAGTCATGTGCAGATCAGCAACGAGTCGGCCATCGACTTTTACCAGAAGTTTGGCTTTGAGATCATCGAAACAAAAAAGAATTACTACAAGAGGATAGAGCCTGCAGATGCCCATGTGTTGCAGAAGAGTCTGCGTAGCCCATGTGCACCACCCAGCGGAGAGCTTCAGAAGGTGGAGTAGTGGCACATGGAGGACAGAGCACAGATGTGCTCCCCTACACAGAAACAGAACTGTGGCAAATGCCCTGGGATCGACCTGTTCAACACTTTCTTCAAAGGACGCTAAAAAGAAAACAATTTAAAGTTACAAAAAAATGCTGCATTTATTTTGCAAAGGGATTACCCTTTGATTTTGCATATTTTATTGCTCCCTTTTTCTCATTCCGGTATTTAAAAAAAAAAAGTTTCCAAAAGGGTTTCTATTGACAACTTTACCAACTTCAGACAGTTTTAGTCATGGTAAAGATGGAGGTTGTGGTGTTTGCAAATGATGCTGTTTGTGTTTGAGTTGTTTTTATGCGGTTATTCGAGCTAATGGGATATATCTATACTGTGGAGCAAATAAAAAATAATAGTTGGTTTGAAACAGTTAAAAAGTGCTTAAAAGATCATCACTGACACTGAATCCCAGCTGGTCAGTGAGTGAGTGGGATACTTTAAGCCAACATTGTGGAAAAGTAACCACCCTCTGCCCGGCCACCTGAACAAATGGAATCTATGAGAAACCATTCCTATCAGTGTACTGCTACGTCTGGTCCTGTAGGGGGAAAGCAGAAATGCACCCCTTATTATGGACTAGAGGAAGGCTGAACTGTTTTAGGGAAGTGGTGGGAGGTTTTGGTCGCCAGTCATGTCTGAATAACTATTTTCCAGCCTTTTAATTTAAATCCCCTTCAACTGTTTCTGTTAAAAACAATTTTACACCAAGAAGGCAAAGGTTCAGAGGTTCTTCTGGGTTTACTGCCAAGAGGGAAAAATATAAATGAAAGAAACACAATATTGCAATGAATGTGTACAATATCTTGTAATGAATGTCTGAATTATAACAGGCTGGCTGTTTTGGATTTGATTTGGGCTTTACTTTCTGTGGCAGACAAGGGTGTGAAGTATTTTGAGACACCTGTCAGAACCACCTTGCTAAAATTGTATTCTCAAACTCCCTGCCTCAGTCAACCAACCTGTGGTGTTTCATTAGGTTTTGAGGCTCATAGTTTCAAAGTTTTGTTTTGGTTCTCTTGACTAATGCATCACCCAGAGGTAGCTCTGATTCCTCTGCATGCAAGGGGAGGTGTCCTCTCCACTGTAGTACAAGCATGTTTTTCCTTTCTTTGAAGAATTTTATCTTTTCTGGAGCTCTATATTGTAAGACTTTTTAACATCTAAATAAATGAATTACTATTTGCAGTACATTTTTGTTCTTTTTCTGTATTCTTCTGCATCAAAACATTATCCACTGCCATTATAAGTACATCTCTTGTACTCACTAGTTTTGTTACTTAAATATGAGATCCACAATACCTACATAGCACTTACCTTGTTCTGATGACACTTTCATAGAACATTTTGGCCTCTATCTGCTAACAGCAAAGCTGCCACTGGGCAAACGTGTTGATGCCACAGCTTTCCTGTTAAGAGAATAATATTCATCATTGTGGTTTACATTTAAAGACCTCAGGAAGATGCTGAGCTACTGCATGCTGCATTCACTGTAAAATCTACTCCCGTTTTTACGTCCTGATTTGCTGGAACGTCCCTATCTTAATTTTCATTGGTTGGGTGCTCCCTCAGAGCCCGCCCCTATTTTCAGCAATTTCGGTGTTACTGGATTGTTTTGAGAGATGCGTTGAGGGGAATGCTTTGCTAGAATTTACACTCAAAGTTCTTACAGAGACAAATGGTCTCCAGAATGCCGATCTTACAGGTTGGTGGACATTGCTCTTTTGAAGAAGTTTTTTTAAATGTGCTGCGATGCGGAAAAAATGCCGTTATTTAGCGAAGCGTTAATGTCGGTGACGGATTGCTAAGGTTGCTATTAGCTAGATAGCTAGGAAAGGTAGAGCTGAGTGAATAGGTAATAGCTCAGGAATCTAGTTTCCTTTATATTAGACAATTTGTATTTTCTATGACTATTATATGACTAAAATTTGTCATCGACAAAGTAAAACCAGAACGGATTAATAATTAAGGTTAGTGAGCTGTATGGCTAGTAGTCTTACCATCTTGTTAGCATCTAGTAAGTTGAATTGCAGGCTCTTTTTTGGCTTTATGAAGTCTATTAACCACCCTATATTCACAACAACATTAAGTTATATTTAAGTTATAGATCGCATGACTGCTGGAAAATGACACCACAGCGATTGTACATAAAGCAGTAATAACCGCCCTACAGCTGAGGATGAAATGTTTAAATACTCAGTCCTATATGTATCATTCTCTTGGTTTTGCATTTTAGATCTGAATCTGGGTTGTATATATCTGTTGAGAAAAAAATTATTAAAAATATCCTTTTTAGCAAACTAATAATTTATACTATATGTTTTTTACTTCGTCAAGATACTACTTGTTTAAAAAGTAAAATTACACCCATGAGATATGTTGATTTATTACTGTGTAAAAAGCACTTAGAAAAAATTTCATACATTTCCATAAATAAATTAATCCTGACCTAAAATTAGTCTTAACATTTTATTTTAGAGTCTGTTTTCTTTGTTTTACAGGTTACTCACAGGTGGGTTTTAATGGTCAGCGGTTAAATGTGTTGAATGGTATAATCATCTAAAGGGCATCTGTTAAGACAGAATGCCAGAGATGACAGACCCTCCTACAACTGGGCGTAAAAGCAAGTAAGAAAGTGATTTCTATAATAAAGTTTAAGTACAAATGTAGAAGTGCAACCTGAATTTTAACCTAAATTTTTTTGTGCAAATTGTTTTGACAGAAGGAAAAAAAATAAGGAATCTCACAATGCTGGTACGTGTCATCCTGTTTATGGACATATTGTTTGTGGTTCTTTTGTAGAATGTTTTTTTTTTTAAATTAACATTTTATATATTTTTTTAAGTTGAGAGGCACAGAAAAGAGAAGATTAATGCAGGAATCAACCGCATCGGTAATCTTCTGCCAAGCTCCCAGCAAAATCTGGTAACGCATACGTTTGTTTCTGTCTAATTGTAAGAAAAACATTTGTTTGTTTGGTGTTTTTACAGTCCTCTTAATTTCCTCCTCTGTAGAGTAAGAACATGATCCTGGACCAGGCTTTTCATTACATTACTGAACTTAAAAAACAAAATGACACAATGCTTCTTGAGGGAGGAGATAAAGTCCAAGGTAAATATTTACAAAATACATATTTAGAAAAATAGTAGATGAATAATTATAAATATAAAAACTCATTATGGTTATCATTTATTTCTCTGTGCAGCGGAGGAGATCCGTCAACTGCGACATCAACTGGAGGAACTCAGGAAAGACAATACCCGCTATATTGAGCTCCTTAAAACCCATGACATCAACCATCTGGAGGACCTCACTGTCCATTGGAAGGGAAAACAGCGCTGTGCAAATGTGGCCCTGACTCACCAGCTGCCAAAGGGGATCATAGTTTATTCGAATGGCAATGTGATGTGCCCAGCCGGGATGGAAGCTAATTCGGGAAAACAGGCTTCAGAAACCTTAATTCTTCAGCCCCCAACTGATGTTAGTGGTGGGTTGAGGGTTAATGGAGCCATGCTGCAGGTTAACACCTCCTCCTCCACTCCTGCCCTTCTTCCTGGGTCAACCATCCAACCAATACAGACAACACCCGGCTTGAGAGTGGAACCCTGTGTGGTTGAGACACCTGTTCCAGCCACCAACTTACCACCGTCTGTGTCTTACATCACACTCCAGATCCCCACAGCCACGACAACCCTGCCCCACCAGCCCCAACCTACTGCCCCAGCCCAAACATTCACAGTATCTGCCACCGCAGTCTCAGAGCTGCCCTTTGATAGTGCTGCTCTACCCATATCTCACCCCATCTTTACCCAAGCCGTATCCAAAGCGACATCCTCGGCGGTTCTGTCTTCAGTCACACAGGCCACTGCTATAAGGACTATAAATTGCACTGCTGTTCCCAACACCCAAGCGCTTCTAAGGGCAGGGGCAGCAGGGAGCACACAGACTACATGGACAACCCTGCAGATGGCAGGGAACACAGTGCAGCCGGTTTGCCAGAGTCTTGCCAACCCAGAGGCCAGTAACACCGCCCAGACTGTTCAGCAAGTCACTTTGTGTCCAGTAGGCAATAAACAAAATCCAATTCAAATACAGGTGCAACCAACTGTCCCCATGCAACAGGCACCGGTTAATGCCCACATTCCAGCACAGCCTATTCAGAGACCATCTCAACTACAGTCAGCGTTCTTGAACCAGCCCCCTCACCCTCAGTGTGCTGTTCTCCCACAGTCAGTCATAGTACCGCAGCCAGCTGTGGTGGCTCACCCTGCTGTCGTTTCACAGCCCCAGCCTGCTGTGCTTCAAACTGGGTCATTGATTTCCAGCCCTGCTACGGCCATCATCCCTCAGCCACAGCACATCCCCCAGCCGGCCTTGGTGCCACTTCTTCAGACTATGCAGGTGCTGCAGGTCAACTCGAATGGAGCAGCAGCCTCAAGTGTGACGGCATCACAGAACACCCTCAACCCAAGTGTGGTCATCCTGCAGCAACCTGGGTCGTGTCCAGCACCATCAGTCGTAAGGGAGGATATATCTAATCAGACACCGTGTCAGCATATTGTAATCATCCAGACCCCCAACCAGAGTGGACCTGGACCTCAGAATCCTCAGGTTGGCATGTTACAGGCTGGGATGCCTTCTGTAATCCCCACGGTTTCTTCTCAAAAACCCACAACTAGCAGTTCAACACCAGCTGCTCCTTTACCAACTGTTGGGGGGAAGCAGCTGGTGCACATCCTTCCACTCCCGGCTCAACCCAAGACTAACGGCACCCTGCAGCTCACCCAGACATCATCCTCTTTACCAGTTCCTCCGACTCCACAAACTATCACTGTGAATGCTCAACTGTTTGCCTTGCAACCCATGAAGACGTGTGACAAATCAAACGCCGCAGGATGGCAGAGTACACTGCAGCTGGTCCAACCTACCACCAGTGAAGAACCAACTAATAATGTGGCCCTTAACAGTTTAGGGGCCCTCAGAACTCTCAACCAGAGCATCTCTCAGGGTCCTCAACTTTCAATTTCTAGCCAGAATAGTCAGCTGCAATCTGCCCAGTTATCAACAGTTCCCCAGCAGCAGCAGCCTCCTGTTGCAGCTCCTGTTCCTGCAAAAACACTTGTTCTGCCTGTGCAGCAGCTACAGGTCTCTTGTTTAAATCAAAGCACATCTGTACAGGTGGCTAACGCGCCCAAATCTTCAAGGAAGAGAATCCGCACAGGATCAAGTATAAAGAGAGTGATGGCTAAAAAGACTAAACCCACCAAGAAAGACGAGCCCAGTCAGATACAGACTGCTGCGGTTGTTAAGCCTGCGACTGCTGCTGAGGAGTCCCAAACTACTCAGTCCCCAGTGTCTCAGGTTTTGAAGCCTCCACTTGTAAAAATCACAGACAGCTCCACAGCTGTCAGTGGTACACACAGCAGCAGAGCTGTCAGTTCAACACAGGACCCTAAGACAGGTATCGCTGCTAGTTCGTCTAATGAGACCACTGAATCAAGTCAGTCCAATTCACAGAGCAACAGTCTTGTGGGTGCCTCTCAGAGTGAAGCTGTGAACGGTCAAACCAACACTGCTGCTATCACAACCACAGTTAGGGACACATTAGTGAAGCCGTCTGTTAGTGACGCTGTAGTTGTTCAGGAGAGTAAATCTGCTGTAGTTTCCGACCAATCACCTGGAACCAAAGTCATAGTGGCAGAAGTTAAAAATCCAACCACCAGTACAGCTGGATCAATAACACAAAGTAAGTCAGCTCCAACCACTGCTGCTTCCAGACAGAGCAGGTCAACAGACAGTTCTGTAGGTACAACTGCGACTACACATAATCCATCCACTGTTCACACTGCACCTTCTCCTGCGGACTGCACCAGCAGTGTCACCTCAGCTGCGTCAGTACCTCCAAAACAGACCGCCCAAACCGCCCCCCCGGCATCACATGTCCAAACTACTGTTCCCTGTAGTAAAGTTCAGTCTCAGGCCACCTCTACGTCCTGTGTCACCCTGACTGCTCCGCTGACCTCAACTGCACCAACTTATTCTTCACCTAACACCTCTGCTGCAGCCTCTTCAACCAGTTCAGAATGTAAGAAAAGAATAAGTGTGAGCAGAACACCGTCCCAGCACAGTGACACAAACCCCATCAAACCCCCTCCCTGCCAGCCTGCTGAGGTTAAACCACCACAGGCGCAAAAAAGAGACAGACAGCCCCAGGAAGAGAAACACCCTCATGCAGTGGAGAAGGAGGTCTTGGTACTCACTTCAGACGCTTCGTCTAGAAAAGAATTTTCCATATCTCATCCGGTGTACACTAATCTTGACGATCACACTTTGGAGCACGCACTGGCATCAAACAGGCAGACTGATTCTCCCCTGTCTACAGCAGCAGGGGGAGGCAGAGGCTTCTCTGTGGCGTCGATGCTTCCTCAGGGCCACAGTGGCAGTGCATCGTCAGTAACGTTTACATTTACGTCGGAGCAGGCGGAGATGCTCGATTTGGCCATGCTGGAACAGGAGAGCCTCGGTAGACGAAGTGGAAGCTGCACAGAAGTCAGCACGTCATCATCGAACCCTCCAACATCCCACTGGGAGAAAACTCCACTGGTGTCAACCAGCAGTAAAGACAGAGGCCCAGCTGAACTTCAGAGTAAAGTGGCTAAGACCATGGAGACAATAACAGCCAAACCTGCCACCCATGTGTCTGTCAGAAGACAAGCTGTGGAGGGGTCGGTCGGTGGTCCCACTGGAAGCAGACAACCACAAAACATTGCGTACCCCCAGACGCAGCCCCTTCCCCAGGTGCAGCCTCAGAGCTCCTCCCAAAGTGGTTCAGTTGCAAGTCTGAGTGTCAACAATCTAATAAGATCCAGCTCCAGTCAGCAGCCTTACCCCACCTCTCCAAGTCTGGTCAGCCAACAGAGCGCCGTCCCTTCACCTGTGGGCACCACGGCCTACACATCCCAGCCTTCAAACAATGCCCTGTCCACCTGCTCAGGGGCAGCTCAGCCCAACGAATACACCACATTAAAGACGGCCTTGATGAGGGCCCAGGCTGGGGTCACTGTCGGGGAGCAGCAAGCTAAAATTCACTCCAAACGACAAGCGCAGGAAGCAGTGATGATCAACACTGGCAAACGACCAAAGCCCTGTCCTCCACCTGCTGCTCACATGGACGTGAAAGCTCCAGAGCACAGCCAGATGATGTCAGGCCAGCTGCTGCCCACCTCCTCAGGTGTCATGACCAGGAATAACTCAGAAAGCAGTGGTCCCCTCTTCTCTACCAACTCCTTCATGAGCTCTCTGGTACGGCCCTCTGATGGCCACTGTCTCCCTCAGGGAGCTCCTGAACAGAACCAACCAAGTGTGCTCCACCTGCCCCAGGGTCATCTGCAGCATTCTGTCAGCCAGCCCGGCCAACATCTGAGCGGTAACCTTTACATGAAGCAGCAGCAGCAGCAACAGCAGCAACAGCAGCAGCAGCAGCAACAGAGGCAGCATCTGTATCATTTGCAGCACCACCTGACCCAACCTGACCCTGCACACCGTCACTCACTCCACCAGAGGGCGCTGCAGCAGCAGCAACAAGAGCAGCAACAACATGTCCAGAAGAAGCGGGGGCTTGTCAGAGGCAATCAAAACGGTTCACCTGCCGGTCTGCAACAGAAACAGCACCACCTAGACAAGGCTGTAGTTCAGCAGCAGCAGCAGCAGCAACAACACGCGCATCAGCAACAGCAAACACATCAGCAGCAGCAGCAGCATCCACAGACATCCCACCAACAATCACAGCAGCATCAACAGCCAACACAGCACCAACAGTCTCATCCTCAGCAGCATCAACAGCAGTCGCAGCATCAACAACATCAGCAGCAGCAGCAGCAGCAGCAGCAGTTACAGAATTCCCACTCCAGACACCAGCAGCACCTGCAGCAGCAGATGCAACAGCACCAGCAGCACTTTAGACACCAGGAAAAGAGCTGTGAAGCTCAGTCAGCAGGATCCAGGGCCCATCACAACAACCACCTGGCT
>NC_024309.1:10288533-10312067 GCF_000523025.1 Cynoglossus semilaevis | reverse complement strand
TATATTTGTTCCCCGTTTGTTTGTTGCAATTTAATTTTATGATAATTATTTTAAGTTCTAAATCTCTTTAATGAATTAAAAAAAGATGATCTGTTCCTCATGACGAAGAGTAATCCAATTACTGATCAGTTATATTTTATGTGTATAATTTACGTGTCAAACTCAGGCCCGGGGGCCCCACGCGATCATATCAAATGTGTACTACAGTTGGCCCGCCAGTATTCAGGCCCTATGTACTGGCAGGATTTGTAGTTTAACAGTTTTATTTCATGTTTTAACATCATGACTATTATCATATTCTCCAGTGTCAGTTTCCAGCAGCTATTAGAAGAGATGTATTTTTAATGACAGCACACATGTGTCCTCCTCCACCCTCAGACTGGTCAGGACCACAGTGCTATGCAGAGAATGCTGAGCTCCAGAACCATGGAGCAGCAGCAGCAGCAGCAGCAGCAGCTCATCTCTCCTTCATCCAATCCAGTGTCACGATCCTCCGACCTGGCCTGCGCTCCTTCTCGCCAGGAACGCCACCGTGTTTCCAGTTACTCCGCCGAAGCGCTAATCGGTAAAAGCTCCACTAGTGGTGAACAGCAGCAGCGCATGGGCCTCCACCTTCAGCCTGGCCACAGCTCCACCCAGGAGCAGCCAGAACTCTGTGGATACCTGGAACCGTCACGAGGGAAGGCCGGCATCGCACACAACCCGCAGACCCGCCTGCCGGCCGATCATCAGGGTTCTGCTGATGTTCAGCGGGTCTCGGAGTGTCCACCCTTCAAGACTATGGGTGGGGGGGGTCATCAGCTCGGGGGCTTTGAGCCTCAGGTCGTACCAAAGGCAGTGCCTCCACCACAGAGGGGCCCTCAGGGGCAGCAGCAGGGTGGATTCAGGATGAACGTGGGCCCACCCACAGATGTCAGGAACCGTGGTGGTTACAGTGGAGCCCATTCTGGTGGAGCACAGGGGGGTTCAGTGGGACCCTCACTGTCCAGGGAACAGGAGGGCTGTCACCAGAGCTTCATGCAGAGCCTCCTGTCACCCCACCTGCCTGAACAGAACACCCACCAGCGGGCGGTGCAGTGCTGTCCACCGGTCAGCATGGAGTACAGCTGTGTGACTGGAAGCTCTGCGGCTGACATACAGGCCAAGGCCTCCAGCCCCAGTGTGCCTCAGACCCAGAAGGCTCCAGGTATGCGTCTGGGGGAGGGCAACAAAGGCCATATTTCTCAGGTTAGCACTAACATGCACGGAGGCCAAGGAATGCGGACAGGCCTGCCCCACCCGCCACCCCCACACAGCAGCTCGGAGCCAGGCCGGTCCTCCGCCCCCTCCAGACCACCGACCGCTGTCACCCAGCAATCTCGCCACCTGGCCCGTGACACTCAGTCCACCAAACTGAGACCTGGTGACCGGCCCCGGTCTGGTACGCTGAGACCAAGTAATCCCTTTGAATCGGAGGGCCACCTGCCCCTGCCCTCTGGAGGAGGGGTGCTGCTGGGCAGACCACAGTCTGGGGGAGAGGCGCGGCGCAGCACTATCGTTCGCTTTACGGCAGACAGCCCTCAGGTTCCCAGTGAAAACAACCTGGTTCCTGATCAACACTTGACACAGAACTTTGGCTTTCCTTTTATTCCCGACGGTGGAATGAATCCTCCTCCTCCCATCAACGCCAACTCCACGTTCATCCCTCCAGTCAGCCAGCCCAGCTCTTCCCGCACTCCCTCCCTCCTCCCTGTGGAGCCCCAGAACACTCTGCCCTCCTTCTACCCCTCCTACTCTCCAGCGGCCCACCCCAGCCTGCCCAGTGACGTCACCCTCCAATACTTTCCTAACCAAATGTTTACCAGCCCAAGTGCCGACAAAGGCAGCGCTCCTCCTCCGCCTCCGCTCAACAACCGCTTTGGCTCAATCCTCTCGCCGCCACGCCCTGTGGGTTTTGGTCAGGCTAGTTTCTCTTTACTCCCAGACATGCCCCCCATGCCAATCGCCAACTCTTCAGGAATCACACCTCACATTTCCAACTTCAGCTTCACCTCCCTGTTCCCCGAGATCGCCACTGGCATGCCCACCGACGGCTCGGCCATGCCCATGTCGCCCCTGCTGTCGCTCTCCAACACCTCATCTGCAGATTCGAGCAAGCAGCCCAATCGTCCTGCCCACAACATCAGCCACATACTAGGCCATGACGGCAGCTCGGCCGTGTGAGGAGAAACTCCTGCTGCTCATCCATCAGCTGCTCCTTTGGAGATTTGACTCTTTTTTTCTAGTGATGTTTCTCTTGTTTACATGTTACCCAATTTCAGTTCTATGTTCCTTTCTATGTTCCAGAATTTGATTTTTGTTTTTATGGAGAAAGAATGTATCTTTGTTTAAAACGGTTGGTCAAACTGACTGGTAGTAAAACAAAAATCAAATGTAGGTCTAGCACTTGAATTCAGTGTTTTGGGGTTTAATAAAAAAAAAATCTCAATCTGCACAATTACCTACTATTATAATTTACTAACTTATATCAGGTTGGACTGTACAGAATATTGTTTTATTTCTAATAACTATTTTGTAAATACTACTATACTGTTATTTCATAACTAAATTGCTAAATATATATGTATTTGTAAATACAAAATTAATTAATAAAGTTTATAAGGAGATCTTTGCAATTGCATATTGAGGAATTGTGTCTTTATGCACCCACACTTCACTAGGAGGCGCCAGAATCAATAATAAATAGGTTAAGGTTGAACGTAACCGACACCGCACTTGAAATTTTTTTTTTTTTGAAAATTATGGTTCCACTGGGGTTCGAACCCAGGACCTTCTGCGTGTAAAGCAGACGTGATAACCACTACACTATGGAACCGTGCTAAGAATGCTAATAGCTCTAATACTTTGACAACCCAGTTTCATAATATATGAGGCATCAGCGCTGTCCTACTACAAAGCAGGAGTTGAACCACAAACAATTCAGTTACAGAACGATTTTAAATAGTTACAAAAGTGAATAGAAATTAATCCGAGATTAACTAAACGCAGGACAAGACATTTGTGTAAAAAGTCTGCTTTAAAACGCACATTGGAAAATGCTTCATAAAATAAGTCGTTAGGTTGTAATTTAATATATCTTTCCTGATTATCTATCAATTGTTACAGCACAAACACAAAAATGTTCAACGTTCAAACAACTGGGCCGTCTTTACCGTTAATTCACTGTTTCTAAACGACCTTCGAGGCCGCCATAGACAGATTCAAGGCTAGAGGGCGCTATAGTACCACTAAGCGCTGCACCACCAGACTGAGGAACAGTTTTCTTTCTTTTTACTCCTAAACTGTCCAAGTGTATTAGAATAACACTGACGTGGGAGCGTGGTTATTTTTTCAGTGCAATGACAATATAGATATAATATTCCTAAATTTGTAGAACGTTAATTTAACTTCATTGATAACCCAAAAACATCAACATATTTCATAGCCATATGTAAACTTGATTGGCTGCTGATGAAACCAGCCGATGCTGATTCAACGGGTTATTAGAGTGACTCCAACGTCAACCTCATTAAAACTACTTATAAACAACAACATAAAAATGTGATTATTTGAAACAATTATTCTAATTCATTCGAGTTTGTTTATTGGTGCTGTAGCTGGAGGACTTCTTACCTGAACCACGTACTGCTGGACGGTCCAGATAGACACTGGAAGACGATGGTTTACCGGTGTCAATCACTTTAGACCACGCCCCCATTAGTCAAATGTAAAACACCTGATGCAAGAATTTTAATAATATTTTTAGCTCCAGATTGATGTAAATATTACTTAAAATATCTGATAACTTTTTAAATGATCTACATTTACTAAACATGGTGTTACCGTTGGCAAAAAAAATAAAATAAAACAAATAAAAACACTGCTCAATTTGATAAGCTTTTATTTACATGCAATAGTGCTCCAGCATGTGCAACCATAGAACAGCTGTACGACAAACCGAAGAGGGAGAGTGGACTCAGGAGCTCCTTCATTTTGATTGCAGAAGTAAAAAATAATCCACGGTAACACTTAACGCGCCGACCTGCGAGGGAGGAATAATACTGACGACACCTGTCACAGCGCCCTCACCCGGCTGACTTTTGGTAACCAGCAAAATGAGTAAACACAGAAGTGGTTGCAGTAGAAAGGTTCAGCTTATCCATGACTGAGTTTTTCAAAGACGTTTTCCAGAATCTCTCCCATTCAGTGACTTAGAAATACAACAACACATTTAAAAAAATAAATAACTATACAATATATATATATTTATATATATATATATATATTTATAATCTCTTGGACACTACAGAAACAGACGCACCTATGTTGCATACACATGTTAATAGTTATTTAATGATGATCAAGGCGTAGTTATACGTTTGTGTTACAGCTATACAAAACTGACTGATGTGTCCTGATGAGGCCACACAGAAACCAGGTCTCAATTTCAGATTCTGAGTGTTGGTGGGGGGTCAGTGGGGGGGGGTTCTACAGGAAGTGACCTAACAGGAAGTGCTGGACTGAGGGGAAAACCACTGATCATCTTCACATGAGGAAAAACAAGAGCAGGTCAGCACGAGAATTTTCCCCTTTATCTGTGACGTCAGTGAGCAGGCGAGGAGTGAATAAAAAGTATTTTCTGTTTTTTTTTCAATATGAAAATAACCTTATATACAGTCTAATCATACAATTATGTACAAAGGCATAAATATATAAATATCTGTGATACAAAAATAAATATATTCTCTAATTTTCTTTCTTTTTTCATGAGTCCCTTATGCATCTGTTGTGTTGTCTCTCCCTTCGTCCTCGGGGTTGGCTTCATTTGGGAGGATGTCCACTTCCTGTATCGTTGTGTCATGTGACTGCGGCGTGGTGGCTGTTGAGGACGAGGACGTGGTGAAAATCCCCTCGTCCTCTAGAGACAACAGAGGGAAAGACGCCAGCTCTGCAGAAAGAGGAGCAGGAAATAATTAATTCACGGTTTCACTTCGACACCTGATGATGTCATCAGTCGCCAGTGTTTGAGGAATAAAAAGTCAGTGGTTCAACCAGAATGATGTAAATAAAGGCCATCGTACTTTGCCTGATGTCGTCCTCCTCATCGTCTTTGTCCCCACAGGAGCTGCCGTCACCTCCGAGCTCCTGGGAGCTGAAGTGCTGCTGAGACGAGTGGAGGAGCTGCAGGGAGGAGTCGTCGGCAGGACAGCACGAGTCTTCATGGTGATCTGGTCCACTGGAGAAGATGGGGATAAAAGGTCACTTCATATTAAAGTGTTCCTGTTGTGTAGCAGACACACATTTATTCTAAATGTCTCGTTAACTAATCTATAATTGATGTGACTGAGATATGTACCTGGTGGAGTAGTGGTAGACTGAGGGCAGATGTCCATTGGACACTGTCTGTGGTAACAGGGTGTCACACTCCATGTCACAGTCCACTTCATTCTGTCCAACATAATACAGAAATTATTACTACAACGTCACAAACATTTTTTACGGACAAACAGAGAGAGCTGTGGGTTTTTATCCACGAACCTCCGGCAGCCGCGGCTGACAGTGTGTCGGATGATGAGGTTTCCCATTGGGAGTGTATTCTCCATTAACAGGGTAGACGCCATGAGACGCAGTCATGTGGCCGTCCATCGGGCAGTGGCCCACCAGGGCCAGTCCCTGAAGTGGGACCATGGTGTACTGGCATGAGGACATGGGCGGGGCCACAGTGGGGAAACACAGGTCGGACGTTTGCTCTGAAACAAACACAAAAGAGTTATCACACAAACACACACACACACACACACACAGACGTGACCTCCTGTGTGGGAGGGGCTTAGAATACATTCAGGGACACTCACTCTGTTTGGCCCAGGCTCTCCACAGGCAGAAAGGAACAAAGGTGGCGATGATGAAGACGAAGGTCACCACACTACCAACGATCAGGTACGGAATGTCACCGGGCCGAGGCACCAGTCCAGTCGGAACTTTCCGATCAAGATCTGGAGTCCGGGAAGGATCAGGTCTCTGAGGATGTGGACGAGCTGAGGAGACACAGAGGGTAGAAAAAAAAAAAAACTTTAACACAGGAGGATGGAGATTTAAAGGGGCAGTACACGGAAATGTTAAAAAAACACAACAATACTGTATGGATGACTACAGGAGAAGACAGGTAACCTTATCAAGTAGGCCCAGGAGGTGGCGGTAATGCAACACAAATGATGCCAGCAGACATTTAAACCAACAGATGATAACTGACAGAACCAAAATGCAGGGACAGTGTCATGCAGTTACAGCAGCTGCTGGTGTGGGGGCAGTATTGTTTCAAATGATTAGGAATGAAAAAAGAATGAGGAAGAATAACCTCCTTCAGCCACAAGTAATGCAATATTTAGTCATCTGACCAACAATCAATCATGTTCACCACCTCCTCAACGCTACAGGCACAACACAATTTCACTCCGTCACCTCCAGCTCCAGTGTGAAAGTGCCCTCAGATCATCTGAAGTGAGACAGTCGGTATAACATCTGCAGGCTTGTGCTTCATGTCTTAAAAATAGCCTCACCCTTGGTTTCCAGGATGACGACGTTCCCAAATTCACTCTCCCCTTTCTCGTTGAAGCTCTGCATCTTGATGTCGTAGGCGGTCTCGGGCTGCAGGTCAGTGATGGAGTGCCAGTATCTGTCTCCCTCCACCACATCCTTCTTATAGTCACTGTCATTGTCACTGTCTGTTGGCCGGTAGTAAATGTAGAAACCATAGATGGGTGTGTTGTTTACGGGAGTGTACTGTTGACAGAGAGCAGAGAAATCCATCATGAGATAATTACAGTGGACTTCAGAGACGCCGGTTCAGATGACAGCAGAGAAGGACAAACATTTTCCTTTTTCGTCTCGCAGACACTCACCGTCCACTTGAGAATGATGGTGGTCTCGTTGATGGCTTCGTTGTAGGTGATGTAGGGTCCGTCCACGGGGCGTTCGTGAGTCCGACCGCCCACAACGGTGTAGGCCTTTGAAGGAACACTGGGAGGACTGGAACCGATCACATTCACCGCCACCACACGAAACTTATAGGACGTACCTACAGGGAGACATAAGTGTTACTGATGTGTCCCGGGGGGCTGCGGGCTGAGCTGAGGGGAGCGCGCACACACCGAGTTGGCTGACTAATGATGTTTATTTTCACATTACTTTATGTTTTTCTTCTGAGAGTGAGTGTGGTGTTGATTGTAATTCAGCTGCAGCTCTGATTGATGGCTGCAATTACTGGGACGACTGTAACAACACTCATTACACTGATGAATTTATGGGCCGTGGGAATGTAATGATGCAGGACATCGTCTTTGTAATTATATAGAAGAGCGGCCTCCTCCCTCACGCCTCCACTCAGTCAGAGTAAACTGTTGTGTATAATGCACACTCCTTTTAGGAGCTTTTTTTTTTTTTTTCATGATGGCCGACCTTTCTCCAGGCCCGTGATCTCCACAGAGAGCCGCGACGGCGGGATGTTTTCCACCGCCGTCATCCAGTCCTCTCCGGCCTTCTTCACCTTCTTGTACTCCACCCGAAATGACTGGATGGGGAAGCCACGGTTACCGCGAGGAATCCAAGTCACGTATGAGGACGTCTCTGTTGCCGTGGAGACCGTGGGCTTGTCCGGAGCCTCGGGAGCTGCAAAGGAGGAGAAGCGGTGTCAGGCGGAGAACAACAACAGACAGACAATGGCGTTATGTAATTATAAAAAAAATAAAACACACACACACACACACACCACTTACTCAAAGCTCATCCTTCAGTGACAGAGAGGAAAGAGAAACTGAGAAAATGTTGGTTAGCAGGAGAAGGGTTAGCAGTTTCACTTATCACAGCAGGAGTTTATGTCATTGTTAGTCTTGTTAATTGGTCACAGGAGCACAGCAGCTACAGGGAACTCACCAGAGAGGCTGGGAGAAGGAACAGATGGAGTTTTGGGAGGATCGTGCCCTCCAACTTTCCGAACTGTGGAGTGAAGAACATCAACAATCTCTGTCAACAACTGTAGTCTGAGCCTATCCAGTCAGAGAAAGGCAAACAATATATAAACCCCCCATATATGAAGGTAAACACAGTGAAGGACAACTATAGACTGGACGTCAGGGTGAAGGTTTTACAACAATAATTGTAAACATGTTTGATTACAGCCTCTTTTAACAGATATTGATTCGTCTGGGACTACTTTAAGCTGTGGATGGATACATCAAAGTTGTAACGTGACTTTTCATAGCTGCAGGATTTTGTAGGTACACGTGGTTACGTAACGTTCGTAGCTGCAGGATTTTGTAGGTACACGTGTGTGAAACTTTAAATGTTCTTCCACAGTAAATGCTTATTATCATTATTAGTTCTTATTACGACTGATCCAGATTCTGATCGTGATTGCGACTGTGTCGTACATTTGCCGGTTCTGAAGGTCATCATGGCAGGTTGGCCCAAACCAGCACAGTTCTTAGCAGTCATCTCCACCTCATACAGGCTGTCGGGCTGCAACTTAGCCAGGGTCAGTTTATGGAGGGAGCCTGAAATTCTACTGGACTCCCACTCTGCAAGAGGGTCTCCAAACTGGAGCAGGGACAGAGAAGATGAACTGAGGATTAGAAATAGCCAGAAACTTCCTGTACAGCACATCAAGTTACTTTGGAAAGCTTTACATTTTTAACACATCTTGTGAATTGGGTTTACCTTTCGGTATTTGACCATGTACTCCAGAACTGGGGCTCCTTTCTCGTGCCGCGGCCTCCAGGTCAGTTCGTAATAGTCGGCCTTGCCCGTGCGTGGCTGACTGAGGATGACGGGAGCTTCTGCAGGAAGGATCTGTCCTGGCAGCTCAGAACAGTCCAGAGGTAACATGGCTCCTGTAGCTCCAGGTCTCACCGGAGGCTGCTCTTTTAGTACTTTATCTGGACTGAGTGGTCGATAAACGGAGGGTAACTTCCCTCTGGTGGAAATCCCTAAAAAACAGGATCAAGTAGTTGTAATGGTTTATAATCCCATGAGACAATGGCATTTCTGATGAATGATGAAAGAGAACTAACCTGTTGACACCATGATGAGACGAGTAGACGCCTGTGAGCTGCCCACGCCGTTCTCAGCCATGCACTGGTACAGTCCCTCGTCCTGAGGACCCACGTTGGAGACGCGCAGCATCCTGGACGTGAGGCGGTGGCGAGGTGACGGAGAAAGAGGCCGGGCGTTGTGGAGCCACATCACAGACGGGGCGGGTTTACCCCGGGCCTGGCAAATGATGCGAACATTATCTCCAAAAACGACCTCCTGCTGCTGTAGCTCCACGGTCACCTGAGGAGGCTCTGGAGGAGGCAGCAGAGAAAAGGAGTCAGGAGAGAGAAGCCCACTGTGGAGCAGACATTAGGTCTGTTCATATGGTGACATATATCATGTCAACATTTTTAAATAATGCTTCAAAGAAGTGTCATGATGTTTGATTAAGTGAAACCAAACAATTAAAAGTGAATTTAATTTTTCTCTCCAACTTATTGCCCATTAATCATTGTCATTCACTAACTCTGACAATGCCACATGTTTTTAGGATCTTGTGTGCGTGTCTACTTGACAACCGTGCCCCAGTGTGGTTATGACCAGGGGGCAGTGGGGTGGGGGTAAGATGGTGGTGGGGGTTTATGCAGAGTCAGGCCAGGTAGTTGATGGTTGGCTGCTTGTGAATAAGGGAAAAGACAGAGCTCATTTCAGCTTCAGCAGCTTTCTGGCTTTAATTAGAGCCAGCTGCAGGAGGCGGTGGGGGGGAGGGGGGGGCCCACAACACACACAGACACACAAGTTGATACACACCCAGAGAAAATCACTGAAAAAACAGTCATCCATAATTTTGCAATCAAGTTTTGCTGCAGAATAGAGAGCCCTGTCTCCACCACCTCTTTTCTAACACAACACCGCCCAGGCTCCTCACACAAACTCACACACAACAAACAATAAACAGTGCTGTCATTTGTGTCCACCCAAACAGGAGTCAGTCGAACTCATAAATCCCGTCATAACTCTTCGAACAAACTATGTTCACTGTGAAAGAGGGTCTTTACAAAACAAATCAGTTTTTATAAACACAAATTGGATAAACACACAAAAACAACTTGTTCATAGTTCACTTACCAAACACTTGTACGTCATACACCCCGGCCGCACCGCCGGAGGAGCCGATACCGTTGTCCGCGCGGCAGACATATGTCCCCGAGTCGCTCTCGCCAACTGCACCGATCAGGAGGTTGCTCAGCAGGGAGCGCGTGTTGTTCTGAAAACGCAGGTCCTGTCCATCTTTGGCCCATGTGACCAGTGGAGTCGGAATGCCACTGGCCACACACTCCAAAACCAGCCGCTGGCCTTTGGTCACGATGATGGAGCGGGATGCTGGTGGGTAAATGATGCGCGCTGCTTCAGAGGTGGAGCCTGGAAAAGATGAGGGCGGTCAAATCCCTGGAATCTTCTACTGGACTCTGTTTGTTGTGGTCAACATTAAACAATGACATCAATCCCAAAGTAGTCTAAGATTTTGTATGTTGTCACCTCAGACTGAATGTATTCTAGCACGACTGCAGTGAAAGCATCAAATAAACTGTGTGGAAAAATAAAAAAAAACTCCACACATGTGGAACACATGTTCCTAGGCAAGCATTTTGAAGCTCTTGAAGTGTCTTCTGATGTGGTTTCTCACTGAGGGAGTGGATAATATTTCAGAATGAACTCTGACACCTAATGGCTTTCAATCATATTCAAATCAACACTTCAAAATTCCGTCTCCACTCCTCTACGTCAGAGATGGTGACTTACGGCGGATGCGCAGGCGGTCGGCAGAGGAGGACGTTTTGACTTCCTGAGTGACGGGGTTGTAGGCAGCACATTTGTACGGTCCCTCGTCGTCTCTCGTGGCGTTGGCTATCTGCAGGTTCCCTGATGGCATGATGAGGTAGTTCCCTGCAGGACACAGCAGAAGTTTGAGTGGGTTTTCCGTACGTGACAAACATTAAAACAAAACACAAATCACAAACTGCTGAGGGCGCTGCCCAGTGCTCATAAGGCAGCCTTTCCATTTCAGCAAAAACTAAAATAAACAAACTGACAGGATGTGAAGCTGAGGCTAGGTGTGATTTGCAACCTGGGATAAAGGGTCTTCATAAAGACACTGAGCAGCTGAAACCAAATCTTTCACCACATGGTGGTTCCGAGAAAATTAATTTCTACTCACAAATCCACAGCCTACATTTTACTGCAATTGTTAACGAAACAAAAAAACTCCACCTCTTAGTTGTACGAAACAAAAAAACTCCACCTCTTAGTCGATGTCTGGGTTAACACAACAATCTAATCATTTCTTTCATGGCCTTATATGCATTCCCAGAACATTTAATCCATATTTGACTTTTTCACTATTGCAGCTCACTGGCCATCTCTTACAAAAACATAACCTTCTCGACTGAGGTAACAAAACAAAAGAGAAACCGCAGAGAAATCAGGTCCTTATTGTGAAACTCGTTGTAACAAGATTCCTACAGTTTGAGCTTTTCTCGTGCATGTCTGCACTGCCACCACTGGCCACAGGGAGGAGCCCGACAGTGACCATCAGCAGCCTGTGACTGCCTGTCAATGTGGTATTCATTTCCTCACAGATAAGCTGCAGATATCAGTACCTACAGCTTCCAGGCATCATCAGCATTCCAGACCCAAACCACTGGAGCTTTTCTTTGACTTCCAGACGACTTAGACGCAAATAGTTTGAAAAATAAACAGCTGCATTCCCATGTTTCAACATTACTGATAATCCCCTTATCACTGGATTTATAATGGGTCAGATAGCAGGATTATTGCATTCCTGTAAATTATCACGATAGTATGGGAATGAATGTGGAAAAAAAAGGGCAGAGAAAGAGAGCGTGGGTGTTTATAAGAGACTGGTACCTTTTGACGTCTCCAGCCACTCCTGCTTCACACTGTAGCGGACCTGAGCCTTGGGCTGGCTTTCAGGCAGGTGACACTCGATGACAGCCGTGTTGCCTTCATCCACCTCGATTTCCTGCTGGTCATCGGGCTCAAAGTCCCGCAGCTCTGGAAAAAACAAAAACAAAGGGATGTCAGCGAGGTCACAGCGCACGCAGGTTCAGTTTTGTACGAAAGAAAATAACATCAAAATTCTAACCAAATATGACCTTTGTAAAAACAATTGCTCTACACTGAGCCATTAATCACGCGAGGCATATTCCCACAACCTTGACTGTCTCCCATAAGACATTTGTTTCCCACAGATTGTCCCATCATGATAAAATTCCCTCGTCAGAAATCCACACAGGCTGTTTTTCCCCAGGATCACTCATTTCATCGTCACTGTGGATGAGTCTAAATCTTTAAGAGTGGAGTCTGTAACATGGGAGAAGGTGACGTTAATCCTCCCCAACATTATACTGGGACCGGAGCCAGTGGAGACTCTGTGGGAAACGGGGGAGTGAGATTACTGGGGCCATGTGCTGCGACTGTGTCCCACAGACACACAGTCTGCACAGAGCAGACACTCATCTGACCCCTGACCCCGTAAATCCCCACCTGAGCAGCCGGGAGGCCTGGCCGCAAGGTCAGAGGGGAGAGGTGTGCGTCCTATTGGGTTTCAGAGAACGATACCTAGTTTGGTTCAGAGGAGGCAACGACAAAACCCTGCCTTCAGGGAACCAGAGGGGGAAATAACTTGGTAGGGGACATGCTGCAATTTTATAGATTTGAGGCAGGATGAAAATAACAGGCCAGTGGAAAAGAACAGGGGGAAGGTGGGGGGGTGGAGAGTGGCCTAACAACTTGATGAAATTTGTCATGTTGCAGTCCAGCAGTGAAATGAAAGATAAATAAAACTTGTCGCGGAACATAATTAAACATCTACCAGCTTGTGTTGATTTATTCTCAACAAACACAGGCTCTCTTCATTCTTTCCAGAGGTGCTATAACTGCTGTGTTTTTCTTGGACGGGCCACACTCTGGCAGAATGAAGGACTAGGCTGCAGGTAAATACAGCGCAGCGAGCTAATGAGGCTTTGTGTGCAGCTTTTACTCAAATACTCACATTTATAGCAGTAAAATCAACTAGCAGTGTTGATATTACGGTGATTTACTTGTCCTGTGTTTTCATCAACAAATCAGATTCAAGGTCTTTCCACCTGAAATAACCAAATGTTCACACAGTAGGTACTTCGAGCCACGCAGAGGCGATGGACGGTCTCAGACTTGGACTTTGTGTTTTTTTTTTAATGTACTCTGACTCTGTCAGTTGGCTCCTCACAAATGCCCTGCAGTTGCAGCATGAAATAAACAAGTGGCATTGTTACAGTGGGTCGTGTACAGTGTCTTTTACTACCGACTCTCTCTTAAACTAAACATGGAGGGAAGGAATTTAAAGCAGCGCTTGAACAAAGACGGTTAAAATTTAAGACACAACCGCAAGTTTTCAACATTCATTTTCTTATAAATAAATATAAAAAGGAAACATAAATATAAATATAAAAGGGAAAAACCCCATGATGCAAAGTACTCATCTTTAAACGTCAACCAGTTAAACAGGCATGAGTAATAAGAGTAATAACCAGGAATTGTGGCTTTCTTCTGCTTACACAATTAAATCAGCGCTGATTGGACTCTGTTCCTGCCAGACTTCTTTGGTCTCATTGTAATTCCTTGACTAATAGACAAATACATTTTCCCATCATTTAGCCCCATGTACCTACTTATTATATTTCTTTTTTTTTTTGTTGCAGAAATTATTAGTCGACAAAATCAACAGCGTCTGACTCCAATGTTTAGTTAAGACAACAACAGTATCTGGTGACAATAGCGTCCACTGTGATTTACTCAAAGCTCTCTCTCTGTGAGACGCTGATTTGTTCACCAGGAGTCTTTAAACCTGTCGCTGCACATTCATCTGGACATCAAGTTTTAAACACTCTCAGACAGATGCACGTACACACACACACACTCACACACACACATTAACCTCCATCTCCGACTGTGTTTCAGCTCTTAGTCTGTAAGATGAGAATCCCAGCCAGGACATGTCAACTTAAGTAAGAGTCTGTGTAAGTGTGTGTGTGTGTGTGTGTGTGTGTGTTAAGGGAAAAGGGCCGTGTGGCGCTCCATTTGCTAAATCAATCAGGTGCTGTTTTTACAGCCAAACCCCTTCCCCTCCCCTCCATCCCCCTCCTGTCTCCCCCTCTCTTCCTATGTACCCTCCTTCATCCTTGGTCTGCCAAATCCCCCCATCACTCCACTGTCCCGCATTCTTCACAGGAACATCCCCCCATGTGTGCCTCTCAGGTGTATGTGCATACATTTATGTGTGTGTGTGTGTGTGTGTGTGTGTGTGTGTGTTACAGTGGTGGAGGATTGATGGTATTCATAAAGTGAAGCAGACCTCCCGCACCCGGGCTGTTTGGCAAAGCTGACTTAAATATGTCTAGAGAGAGACGGTGCATTCATCATCTTAATGTGTAGCAGCAGGAGGCCTGCGTTGTTGTGCGTCTGAATTACAACGTGTTTGTGCGGCGTTTTGTGCTGCGTTTCGACGCTGCGCAGCTACACGTCTATATTTTTCTGCAGCTCAAAGGGGGCGGGTGATTGTCTGCACAAGAATTCAAACCAGGAGCTTTCAAGTCATGCCAGAGGAGCACAGATGCTTCAGAGTCAGATAGCATGGAGTGTCTGGAATCAACTTCTTCTGATCACAAAAAAACATGTGCACGCAACTAAGAGGCCTTTAATGGAAAGGCAAGCACGTACTCCCTCCCCATGGAGCAATTCCTGAGGCGGTCTGGGGGTGGCCAAGGAGAGAGGGTTATTAAATTAGAAAGGGTTTTTTTTGGAGGGGGAGTCAGGGCGTCCAGGACAACGCCACGTGAGGTTATCTCAACACGATTCATCCTCTTTCTTGTACCATCGATAACTTTTAATCGCCTCAGTGCGTTCTTGTTCCACATGCGAGTGTAATCACAGCTTGACTTAATATCACTCTGTGAGGACGAGAGGGGAAAATAGCAAAACGACAGTGAACATAAAAGTTGGGGGGGAAAGTGAAAGATAATGACAGGAGGATCGGAGAGGAAGTGTGACAGGGTGAAGAGTGAAAAAATGTGTGAAGGAGGAGAAACATGTGTGTGAGTGTGTGAGTGTGTGTCATGTTGTAAAGAGAATGTGACATCCCATCCCTTCTTGCTGAGGATCTTGTCTTAACAGGCCTGAAACACTTCTAGTTCCTTCCAGCTATGGCAGCCTCATGCATCAAATCACATCACTACATGTAAAACAACTCAGTTAATAGAGCTGATTTTTTTTTTTTTTTAACCCAATAATGTGTTTTAGTCAGGCATACACCCATATCCCCTGTCCACCCCCACACATCTTCATCCAACCCTCTACTCAATTAGGGGCCATAATTTCTGCCAAGCCCTGCTGTCAGGGCCTGTGGAGAGGAATGTGGTGTTGTGGGGAGTAAAGGGGCCAGAGCAGTTAGGGGAGGGGGTGGGGGGAGAGGGGGCCGGCCCAGGCTGAGTTTTGGTCCCTTCTCACTGCCCCGGCCGGCCCTAGCCCCAGGGTCCCCTCCATTCCTCGAGCTCAGGTTACACAGCTTCAGGCCCCCTCCTGAGTCCCATGATGCATATCAAATATAACAACATGCACTCGGAGCAGGAAAACTATAAAAATGTCAGGACGGAGAATGATTCACTTTAGGTCCATTAGATCAATACGACACTGCTCCACCACAGCTGTTGCCTAATAAATACAGTCTGACTGTTATTAATCAATGATGTGCAACGGTTTCCCGTTGTAGCTGGAACTTTTTTGACTTTAGAAAACAATGTGAGATTCTATGATCTTGTGTATTTTTTCGTTCACCATGAAAATTGAGTAATTTTACAGTTATGTCAAGTTAGACTTAAAGGTTGAATGGAACTTGTTCACTAATTTAATGTCATCGTTCCACTATCATTAGATTTGCGTATGACAAGCACCAAAACAAACTCAAAGACTAAAACAAACACGTCAGCTCTAAGCAGGTTAGTAACTTAAATCATGGGTTTAGTCAATACAACAAAGTCATTGAACATCTTTTCTCTGACATACAGTGTCTAAGGTTGGCCAACGGGGTGTGTGTGTTTGTTGTCATTTGGTTTCTACTCACTGGCAGCTGTGACGTTAGCAGGAACACTGGCCAGGGCTCCAGCACTGGTGCTGGCCACACACTGGTACCTCCCCAGGGTCAGATTGGACAGCGAGGGGATGAAGAGGCCGCTGGGCCCCAGCACCACACCGAGGTCTCCATCCAACAACTCCTGGCCGTTATGTCGCCAGCTGATGTTGGCAGAGGAAGGGCGAGCGCTGCAGCGCAAGTTCACACTGCCCCCCAACTTCTGCACCACAGACACGGGCTCCTCAGTGAAGAAAGGGTCCTCATCTGAAGAAGGGATTCAAACAAGACAGTCGAATCAGAAGATGGTCAAATATTGGTTTCACATCACTGTGAAGTGATGTGAAAGCATTCATCAACATTCATCTTTGCTGTCCTGGACTAAAGGTTCAGTCACTGCAGCTCTAGTGTATACAGAGTGTCAGCACACACACACCACCTAGTACTTCAGATATATTTTTAAAAATCTGCTGTTGCTGCTGACAGACACATAAAACACTTCCCTGCCTGTGAGCCACAGGGTTTTTTTCCTGGCAGAGTTAACACTGTACCAGGTGTCTGGAAAAAAACTAATGTAAAGACATTAGTTGTACTTTTTTTCCCAATAGTACATCCCTACTTAAGTTTTATATACATGTTTTTAAAGCAATTGCATGGCTAATGTTGGGCAATAAGGTATAAAAAGGGTATACAGTACATATTTCTTTTGCTTTAACTTACCAGTTATCGAGGCGCTGCTCTGTAGGCAGCATAGGAGTACTGCGCCCAGAGCACACAACACTGGAGCCCTTTTCTTTTTTGTCCACTGAGTCCAGTCTCTCTTTCCAGACATCTTCCATACACTACCCCCTGAAACACAGAAAACACACACAGAGGGGACGAGGTCAGGATGATTTATAACTCACTGTTCACTCACAACAAACAGCGGGATCCATTTTCTACTGACTCCGACACAAGAGCAGCACACAGTTAAAAACAACGCCAAAATAATTAAACTGTTAAGCAGACAATTTTTGAAAGCAGCGCCAGTCTGAAATTTTACTGGGACTCATCCACGTACACAACTATGCCTCCATTAGGGAAACACAACCCAGGCCAGGACGCTGCACTCAGCAGCTCTCACAGGAGCCAAACTCCATAGACAAACAGAGCCTTTCTTTTCTATCAGCCCCCATCCCAACGCTGACCCCATCTCCTCCGCCTGTACCCGCACCCATCCAGCCTGCATTCATCAAAGGGGCGCCCTTATTCTGCGTTCCGCAACCTGACCCCTCCACCTTCCCGCTCAGGTGTAACTGATACAGGTAGAGGGTCCAGGAGGAGGAGGGTGGGGCGGGAAGGGTGGAAGGGTTGAAAACACACGGGCTGGTTTAAAGAGTCAGGACAAAGAGAAGCTAATGAGACACAAGGACAGGAGATGGAGAGTGGGTGTGGGTGAAGGAGTGGTGGGCTCAACGACACCTCAGCATTGTATCTATTAGAAGGAAAATGTAAATTATGCTCAGTCTATTAACAGTTTATACACAGAGAAGATTTTCTCGCTCCTCGTCGATTGCTGCCAAGTTTCCTGAATTCTTTCCTGTCAGGTTAAACTAACAACTTCCCGTGAGATTCAGGAGGGTGGTCCAGCAGAACTGAACCTCCCTCTCTCCCCCCTCTCATACATACTGTACATACATACAGTAGTAAACAGAAATGCACACATACACGTAAGCGCGGGCCAATCTACTGTTTCTCCACAGTAAAAATTGGAACAGCACAAAACTTTCTCATACATTTTTGTCTGTTCTTTTTGTGGCAAGGCCATGATTAATGAAGCCCAGAGGCAGGGGACTACACATACACCACAAACACAACACACACACACGCATACACGCACGAGGGGCCAAAGCAGGACAGCCAGAGAATGGAAACTCTTACTCCACCTCCATCAACTAATGGCAGCAGTTTCGCTGCCTGGCACATACGTTGACAGCGAACAAAGCAACGCGCTGATGGAAAAGCAGCTGTTATATACAAACTGACACACTGGCCACACATCACTCTGCTGGATTTTACTTTAACACCGAGCTGAATACATTTTATACAGAGGAAAGACTAACAAACATCTAAACCTGAGGAGAATATCCGTAACGACGTATTAATTAACCAGCTACGGATACAAAATCTACAAAGACGCTGCAGGTGTGTATTACAACGTTATAATATAAACAATATCAAACCCAACAGTAGCCGTTTTAACACTGAACATACGGAGCAGCATTAGCGTTTATTTAGAAACTCATTGCTGTCACCTAGCTGATCCGAGTCCAATATTGAACCACGTCTCAGCGCTGCTTTGATGAACGGATTCACTGTGTGTCCCAGCTGGTCACTTTATGCTCTTTATGCTCAGTTTATTCTGCAATTCAAGAGCCTATTTAACTTTAAAACAGCGTCCTGGCGCTGGACACAAAGCTGATGAGAGCTGCAACTGAATCTGGACCAGAGGAAAAAAATAGTGACCAAAACACTGCCAAGAGTTGAGGGGAAAAGCAATTGTGGCTTCCTGACCACAAGTGACCTCTTTCACACACAAGCAGCTATGTGGCCATTTATATAAAATATGCTGCAGCCACTTTTAGCTACAAAAACTGTGGGATCTTTGTCACAATCTTTGAAAATCCAGAGATTTGTTGCTTTTCTCTGTTAAATAACTGCAGCATGTTATTTGTTTACTTTTGCTATGTCATTGAAGAGTAAAAAAAAAGGTACATTTCTGCTGATATTTCAAATATTTTAACGCAAAAAAAAAAGCACAGTTGCAGAGCTGTGTACATGACTGGTCTGCTCAAAGTGGCCCATCAGTAGCGGGCTAACTCAGTCAACAAACAGGAAGCTACTGTGGGATGAGGAGTGAGCATAGGTGAAGGCCTGTGGCTTCTGTGGCCCGCGGCTGTATGGACACAACCCCGGGACAGCTGCCCATAAAGGACACACTCATACGTATCGAGCACCTGTCCGGGCTGTGGGAGTCACTAACCACACCAAACAGCCTGCCCACTGGGCATGGACGCACAGCGAGAAATGCTAGCTCAGCCGTGACACGTCTCATCTGTACGGTTTGTGTCTGTTTTATTACAAAATTAAAGCAGAGACAGAAATGGAGTTGGGGTTTTTTTTTTGTAAGAGGCAGCACGAGGGAAACACTCATACATCACCTCCATGAACAAAAGTATAACCATACTCCTCTGAGTCTGTCAGTCAGATTCATTAATCAGCCAGGTTCTGTGTTTGCTTAACAGATACCATGGCGTAAGATGAAAAGTTGGCCTGACATCTGTGCTCAGCTTTTTCCATCCATCCCAGAAAGGTCAGAAGCAGAGAGACAGAGGAGCCTCCTCCACATCGGGGCGACTGATAAAAACCAGAGCATAAACACAGACAGCTCCTCTAAATTAAGAGCAGAGGAGTTGTGCAAGTGTGCGTGTGAGTTTTGTTCCCTACCAGCAACGGAGAGCAGTGCACGGCTAACACTTGCAGCTTTGTGGTATTAAAGCATTTTTCAGTGACAGCGCTATGATGAGTGCTGTGTGAAATCTTCAGAAACCTGTCAGTTCCACAGCACAAGTATGATTACTGTTTGCAGAACTATTTCAGCATTCATGCAAAAGTACTGAGACTTGAATGCAGCCAGACTCCCTAAAGACTTGACTTGAGAGACAGGGAGACATTAAAAAACAGGCCTTTTTTTATTTTGATGTTTATTTCATCAATATTTTTATTTATTTTTAATTCGGTAAGAATGTGTTCTTTGTGTTTATTTCATCAATTTTTTTTTTTAATTCGGTAAGAATGTGTTCTTTGGCCCAAAACCTCAGGGCAATGTTTTACCCATCCTTGGGCTGCTAAGGAACAGATTTAAGTTGATAAATACACATCATATACATCTCACTAAAAACATTAACATGTGTAGTTTGAAGACAAATTAAATAATTCAAAACTAATGGCATGTCGAACTGGAACAAAACAGCTTGGCTTTAGATGGAAATTATTAAAAATAATAAATTCCTTCTGCATAACAAGACCCAAAAATAGTTTATTGTATAATATATCTACAAAGGAGCTCAGGCAAAATGGAATCAGTTTCTCACTGACTTTTGTTACAAGAAAAGAAAAATCAGACGATCTGGTATGTTGGGAAATCTTAGCGTCTGCACAGCCTTGCACATGCTGTACTAATTCACTAGTAGCATGTTGTCAATTACATTTTTGGTGCCACATAAATTCCTTCAAACACGCTATCCTTTACATTCAAACAGTTCCAATGCAGTGAGTAACGCACGCTTTAATTTGGGGCCAAATAAGTTCACGGAGGCTGAAGTCAGGATTACGAATCTGTATTGTTGGAAGGAGAACGCAGTACAATGGTCAACGGCTTTGTCACTTTAATGGTCAGCACTCACAGACCTGAGAGCATCTCAAATTGTATTTCTACTTGTGAAAACTCGACCCTCCCCTCCTGAACTCAATCTTGTTTTGAATGACCGTTGACTTGAATTGGTGCCAGTTCAATAGGCTTAAACACTGCAAATGTCCGCAGGTGTCCGTGAGTGAATTCATGTGCGACATCTGTGGTATACTGTAAACACGCTGTGGAGAATGCAGAGAGAAGGTTTTTGAGGGAAGTGTGCAGACATGGATCATGGGTGTAGGTATCCGAGTGCCTTATATGTCGCTGTGCTGGAGAGTCACTTGACAGAAGTTCATTGTGAGCGTGCTAAGTAAAGACACCGGGGCCCCTGTTCTCCCGGACCACTGCCGGTCCCATTGTCCTCTTGCCTCCAAGGATAAATTCATTTTGACAACCCTGCTAATTGGATAAAACCAGACTGGAGCCTCCTCCCTGAGCTCTCACATTCCATCTGCTTTCTGGCATGGAGAGAGGACACATAGAGGAGGGGAGGAGGTGGAAGTGTAGCAGGATAGTAACTCCTTCTGAGGAGTTGAGCTGTTGAATATTTATCGCCTCCCCAAACTCCCCTCCTTCCCCAGTTTTACGTCTTTTTACACCCCGTGCCCCCTCCTTCTCCTCCTCCTCCTCACCATCGAGGTTCTCCAAACACCACAAAGCCCCCCTTTAGATAAACACATGCAGTGTCAAGTGTGAGGAGTGCCGGGGGTTCAACTGCCCTGCTCAAGCCCGCGGTCCACAATGCCATTCTGCATAGCTGCCATGCGGGAGGCCGGTTGCCCCTGGCGACACTAACAGGCAGAACGCACCTTAATAGAGTGGAGAGTCATTGTAAAGCAGTGAGCCGGTGCACGGACAAAGACCCCGTGGACCCTAGTAGAAAGGGGAGACGCTGCTCTGAAGGGCCCGGGGAAGAGCTGATGGGCCTTACTCAATGACCAAAAAGAAGAGAAGGGGGGGGGGGCTCAATGACCAAGAGGTTTGAGAGTAATACGTGGAGAGTTTGAGGAGGCGGGGAATGATAGGAGATGGGTGAAGGGGGTTTATGGTAGAGGTTGGAGGGGGTGAGGAAAGAGAGGTTGGCTGAGAAAGCAGAGCAGCGACTCTAACTAATAGAGAGGATGTCAACTGGCAGGCGAGCAGGAGGAGAGAGCAGGGCCTCGTCAATGAGAGGGTGTGTTTGAGAGAGCGTGTGGAAGAGTGTCACTGAATGTCCCAACATATTTTCCCCTCACTCCTCAATCTGTTTGCTGGCCTCTCGCTCTGGCCCGGGTTGGAGCCGAGTGGCGGAGGATGAGGAGGGTCCACATATTGCTTAACAAACCATGAACACGGCCGGTTTACCATCCAGCAGAAAAAAGAGCAGCAACAAAGCAACACCATGTTCATATAGTCTAAATAAGGGCCTCATTCAAGAATAATTAACCTGTCTTTTATCTCAGAGCATTTGGTCAAAAAGCTTTTAGAAACTAGTAAAAGTGGATTGAACCACAAATACTTGTAGGTTGGCTGAGAATTTTTTTTTTTATCGAATTTTTTTTTTTGTTGTTTTTTTTTTTTTGCAACTTTATGCGTCTTATTGACCAAAATAATTTGGATTTCTCATGGGTAAACAGCACTAAATGAAACCCCACAGAAACCAATGTTACCTGCAGACATACGTAACAGTAAGTAGTTAACTGTTATATCACATTTTCCATGGTTTTCAGACAATGTCGGACATTATTTCCTCAGTAAGCCAGAGACTACGCAAGCTCCTCTGTTTCAAATGAAACAGGCCAAAACCTGGCAAAGAATTATGCCCCAAGCCATTTCTATTCATCGTTCTCTCAGGTCGCCCTGAGCAGGAGTTCTTAAAACCTTTTTGGAGACTTATCTTGGCATGAAAGTTGTGCCAAACAGGTGGAAAGAGGGCCAGCTTAAATCCTCCACTCCAGAAATCACCAGTTCTCAGGCTATAACATAACACATCAAAAGCCGATAAGCATCCCTAACAAGGCTGAGTGTTCACACGCTTGACGAAGTTTTAATGAGCTATAGGCCGATCCAAGCCCTTCTCCACCCCCCCACCCCTCAGCCCCCCACACACTGACCCTAACAAACTACAGAGATTAATGAGGGGAATCTGGAAAGACCCAGAAGAAGGGAGTTCTGATCAATTAGGCACTGCGGCATTTGCATAATTTAGATAAGGTAGCTGAATTAACCATAGAGAGCTAATTATGGTGTCGTGATGAACATTCACACCCACATTCTTTTGACTGGTGTGGGATGCCAGTTTGCCCAGCAGGGCCATGGGAACAGGGTGGAGTGATTGGTGTTTAGACGGATGGATGGATGCATGGAGAAATATGAATGGTTTAAAAATACTTGAAAAAAAAAAGGGTAAAAGAGATGGAAATGAGGGTGTCGCTTCTTCTGAAAAACCAAGTTAAAGCAAAATTTAGATTTTTTTTTTTTACATGTCCTCTTAAAACGCGGATGTCTTCCCAGCATCTGCTTGAATGCAAACTAAAAAATGTGTCAAGTCTGCAAGCAACACTGCCCCAAATATGCATGTTTTAGATTTGTCCAAAAGTCTACTTTACAAGATGGAGTCTGAAGCTTTCAAGTAACATTTAATGATGTTTGTGTTTAATAAGTATCTGTAAAAAAAGCAGATCACAGGGTGGACACTTGTCAACAGGTCTGTACAGAGGTGTTTACACTGGGTGGCCAAGTGACATGTACACTGTGTACATTAAGTGAGCAAAAGAGTGGGAGCAGGAGCAGCAGCAGCAGTAGTAGCAGCAGCCGCAGCAGCAGCAGCAGCACCAGGGAGGTGTGCTACAAGCACTCCCGATCGAT
>NC_024309.1:10287231-10288499 GCF_000523025.1 Cynoglossus semilaevis | reverse complement strand
AGCAGCAGCAGCAGCAGCAGCAGCAGTAGTAGCAGCAGCAGCAGCAGCAGCATCAGTCTGAGTTGTAGCAACACTACATTAAGGCAGTGGTTTGTTCAGATCGAGTTATTATTGACCTGTTGTTATTGTCCCTGCGTGACTGCATTTAGGCAGTACATACATTGTAAACAATTGCTCCCTCAGTCATGTCTCACATTGACACTTTAGCATTTCAATAATTGCTGTTCTCTTTGTAAAGACTTAACAATGTCGGTACAAAAACATCATCAACAACAAAACCACAACAACTTTATTGCTCCCAACTCTTTTGTGAAACTATTTTCCCATCTGCAAATCAATTGTGTGTTTATTTCCTGCATAGATGGTCGTAATGTTTATGATTCCACTCTCATTTATATGGACGGGCTTTACGTTCCTAATGCATTGACTGCATCAGCAGTGTTTGTAATGCACTACAACCACACAGAAGATTCCTGCTATAGTATGTTATTATTTTGCAATAAAACAGATTATGATTTTTTTTGTTGGTTAGTATTTGAAGACATCACTGTTCAAAGACACATACAGTATGAGACGCTGTTCAAAAGACACATATAAGACACATAAGGCTTCTATAAGTGGGCCTTCTCATGGAACGTGGACGGTTTGTGAGTTGCTTTGACTGACCACAGACTCTGGATTATACACACTCATAATCATTCCCATACTCTACTGGGAAAACTAACTAATACGCAGTACTTCACAGTACTCATCAAACAGATACACACACACACATACACAGTTACATATTTCATGTAGCCACAGCCATTCTTTCCCCGCTTGTGTTCTTTCTCTCCCTCCGAACACACACACACACACGCACGCACGCTCGCACACACTCTTGATGACACATAAGCAAGCAATCACACAAACTCCTATTACATGGTAAAAGTATACTCACAGAGGCACATAAATATGCAGACCTCAGGAAGTTTTTCCAACACCAAATGTCAACATGAGAAGAAAAGGGCTACCACTTATCTCAGACCCAAAAGAAAAACTCTGCTACGAGCGAAGAAAGTCACATTTATATATATATATACGTAGACTTTTGTAATCGTACTTTTCTGCAGCTTGCTTCCATGTGTGTTCCTGTGTCGTTTTGGGAAAGAGGAGGTGGTTTGGAAGGGGAGGGTGCGGGTGAAAGGGGGCCCCTAAACTCCTCTGGCAGCTCATGCATTAGAGTGAATGGAACCAATTATAAATCAAGAGCAATTTCTCCCCATTAT
>NC_024309.1:10283955-10287188 GCF_000523025.1 Cynoglossus semilaevis | reverse complement strand
GGAAGGAGAAAGAGAAAAAGAGGGAGGGAGGGGGGGCTCCCTGGCTCTAAAACTCTCAGTGGGAGATGAAGGGAGGAAGAAAAACGGCAGAGTGAGTGAAATATTATATGAAAAACAGATATGAACAGGCATTGGCAAACTAAGATAAGAGAAAAAAGAAGGGGAAAGCGGGGGGG
The DNA here is from genome assembly GCF_000523025.1 of Cynoglossus semilaevis. Classification (NCBI taxonomy): domain Eukaryota; kingdom Metazoa; phylum Chordata; class Actinopteri; order Pleuronectiformes; family Cynoglossidae; genus Cynoglossus; species Cynoglossus semilaevis. Next base: position 10,287,012 of record NC_024309.1, on the reverse strand, counting down.
ACTGAAAGGGGCTGTGGAGTCATATGAAACGTCTGGAGGAGAAAGTTATAAGAAAAACAGATACGAGTTGGAATTACAATGCAGGCGGGGGCAGGAAATTGAACGGCAACCCGGGGCGTGAGTGCGTGAGGGCGTCAACTGCCTTCAAGATGGTGCAAGTGACTTTCCTGCTTTCAGAGTGCATGCTCCATGGTTATAAAGTGAGATCCGCCGCGTCTGAAAGAGCTTCTTGAGAGCAGAAACAGCTGGAGCAGGCTGGTTTCAAAGGGAGCTCTCAGTTTCAGAAGTCTTTGTGTGTGTGAGTGTGTGAAAGGGAGAAAGAGGGATGCTAGTGCACAGCTACCATTTGTGCTGTCACTCACGGCCACAGATGTGCATTATTCTACAGGGGCAGGCCATGAAATATCATTGAATAAAATTTCACAACCGCATGATTTGGACAGCAAACAGAGAAGTGGTGTCGATGGAGAGGTCCAGCTGTGACAACCTTGGGGGCTCAGTAACCAACTAATCTGTTGCCCGGTGATTTATAACGTTGAATCTTGCCTTCTTCTGCCAGTTTGACATTCTTCAATGATGAGTTTCTTCTCTCTGGGGGCAACACTTAAAATCTGATTATTGGATAAAGCCCTGGAACAGCACTCAGACTCCTTGATGTTTTGTCCTTCTGACGCTTTCATCGTTCCGTTCACACGTTTGGGACAGGAAACATGGGTGAGATCCTGAGTCTTTGCACAATTCAAGACCTGCAGCTTTAAAATGAACACAGTATCGTCAACAAAAAAACAGTAAAATATTTCACATGATGCCAAATACGGGGAAGAAGGTGAGTGATGGAGGCAGAAGTCGGGCAGACCCAGTCAGAGGGCAACCTCATGTCTGTGTGTGAATAATCTACTAAAGCGTCTGGGTTGCTTTTGGCTCGTAATTACAACCCTCTAATCTCAGTCCAAATATCTGCTTTGCACACACAGGGCTATTTGTCTACACACACACGCGCGCGCACACACACTTCTTAGCGGAGTCTGGAGTTGATCAATGATCTAACAGCAAACACACTTCACTCACAATGTGTGTGTTTGTGTGTGTGTGTGCATAGGAGAGTGAGTGAGAGCATGGTTTGGGTAACCTCATTATCCATTCAAGAGCTTCTTGACTTTTCCTTTAAATAGTGGAACAAATTAACTCAGCTGGCTTGAAGAATTTGATCACGTTAAGCGGTGACGGCAATGAGTGAGAGCCTGATTATATTTATGATATAAACTGAGGGCAGGCCTGTTATTTGAGGCGAACAAAATAATCACCCGATCCAACTCTCTGTCAGAACTTTCTCTTTTCACTGTTCCCTTCGTTCAAACCTCACATTCCTCCCTCTCCTTCTCTCTCTCTCTCGCTGTGGTCCTGGCTGACAGGGAGGATCATGAGGAGAGAGGTATGCAGCCCCAGGGGAAGGCTTTGGACCCCAGCCACCTGCCGGTCCAGGTGTCCCTGTCCTCTCTGGTTACCCAGTGTCTGACTGGACACAGGAACCCCTCCTGGGGGCACATGACCCACGCTGGAACCTGCAATCTGTCAGCACTGAAAGGACTAATGCATTGTATGTCAACAGGCCAATAATGTCTGGCTGTGGAAAAAGAGGCAGCCTTATTTGGCAGTGAGTGCGCTGCTCGCTGGCTTATGAAAAGTACAATTGTCCAGAGAAACTCTGGCTGAAATAATAAAAATGATCCCACCTCTTTCTCTCTTCCTCCTATGTGACCATACAAAGTTTTCCTGTTCTTATCCTGTTGATAATCACAAAACAGTCCCGCAGGTGAGGCTACCTGAGAAATGACAAGTGAGGTTTCGGGTGTTATGATAATCCTGATTGGACAGCAGCTGTCACTCTTGCGTACAAAAACCTGCACACACTTGACACACACGCAGCAGGCCCACAGATTCTGCCTGAAAGCCATTATGGCAGCATGAGTGTACCCGCTGTCATAGAGATTAAAGCACGCCCTCAGGTGAGATCTTTGCTCCTTTGTTAATTTACACCAATGCTGCACCCATTACAATAACAGTTCTTCTTTCCAGTATCATATTCGAGGCTCAGGAGCCCTGAAGTTGGAGCACTGACAACCTTCCTGACACCTAAAAAAAAAAAATCCGTCTACTCCCTCAGTCTTGGATTTTCACACAGGACTAATGTCCTACATCATGCTTCAATTTACCAGAGTAAGATTTGGAACCAAACTACTGCATGAGCGGGAAATGATCCTGCTGTTGGCTGCACACCTAAATCCACACAGTAACTTTTCTTTACAAGGTGAAAAACACATAAAATAAAAGGCAGCCTCCTATAGAAGCGATGAAAATCTATCTGTTAAACTTGACTCTTACGCTGAGTAAGAGGAAAACTAGTAGCTTGTGTCGCCACTACATGTCTGTCTGGCAGGTAACCAAGATCAATCTAATTCAATTTCAAGCTCAGGCATCACAGTTAAAGCTCAAGCATATTTCCCAAGATTTTCCAAAAGTATTCATCACAACAGCCTGAATAGAAGAGGAATAATTACTGCTAAGGGGTAGGGCTGGCATTAGGCAATCAAATACTTTATTAGACTTATACTTCATATGGTTGTTTGAAAAAAAAAAACTACATACCTTAAGCTTAGTACAAGTTCATACCATATATTAACAAAAAACATGGTGTTATTAAATATGTAGAATGTTCTAAGTCTGCTTTATTGTGTTGGCCCCGTAATGCCAGCAGGATTAATATAAATCCTTTCCAGTAAAGGCGATTATGAACTCATTCACTTTATTGTTTCAATCCAGATCAATTCATCAAAGTGTTAGAGCAGTGTGAGAGACAGGCAGATAATCAGAGAGAAATCAATTAGTTCACCTTTCATCCCACCGACTGCCAGAGATGATCAACAACAACAACAGCAGCAGCAGCAGCAGCAGCAGCAGCAACCCCAACAACAGGCTTCTTTATTGTCGAGACCAATTAATTCTCTTATAAAGCTGTGCGCCTAATTGGAGGAGGCGTGGGCCATATGCCTCGACTTT
>NC_024309.1:10266694-10283906 GCF_000523025.1 Cynoglossus semilaevis | reverse complement strand
GAATCGCAGAGGCTAAATGTAATCCAAATAACAAAACGACACCTGGGGTTGGAAACTCGAGCCCTAGCGGCTGTTTCTGCAGGCCTCTGCCTCCCCCCCCCCCCCCTTCCACCCTTCTTTCATCGCCCCCCCGGCGGGGGCCCAATATCAGGAAAGCGAGAAAGACTCCTGACGGACAGACTGGACGCTGTTGTTGCTGCAGCATTCCTGTACCGAGCAGCTGTCACTTCACTTGAGGCTTTAATTGGGTTATTCTGACACAAAGACTCTTGTTCAAGGATGAAGGGGAACTACAGATATGGACACAGGTACAACTATTATGGTCAGGACAAGTATGTCACAGGTTGAAATGCCAAAGGATAACTGTAATTTGCACAGTTACAATAAAATCATAATTGTCAGAAACTTGTTCTATGCAAACATGATATTTCTATTGCACTGTGGACAAAGTTTTCTTGAACTGCGTGAGTACTGTATTCTAGACTTACTCAAAATTTGTGGACAAAGTTTTCTTGAACTGCAGTACTGTATTCTAGACTTACTCAAAATGGTTACATAGGAACGCACTCTTCGTGCATTTGACCAAAGTAACTGAAAAAACAGAACTGGAATAACAATTATTTTCACAGCAAATGATTCAGAGGGACTTTTTTTCCTAAACAAACTTGTAATTTGATACATAAATCAATAATAATCTCCCAAACAAATTACAGAAGCATACAACATACATGCATAACCATATTTACGAAGCCATAACATAATATGAGAATTTTACAGTCTTGGTTTGGAAACTGGGATTGAATTTCTTATGGTTTGTGAATTACACATAATAAGTCAAGAACATATTTTGAAATAAAATCATCGTGGACTGTTCTATGACTCTATTGGTTGTTGTTAGTGCTAAAATAACAGTAATAACTGTTTTTGTTACCTGTGTGAACATATAATATGTCATTTATTAAAAATAAACTAGTTAAAACCACAAAATATTCCGTCATTCTAAAACATTAACTCACTCTCTAATTACTTTGGGAAAAAAAGTGATGGAATAACTCTGTAGTAAGAAGTTGTTACAGTCCTGTAATGCTATAGTGGTAACAGCAAAATGTGCTTCAACGCATCAGAGACGAAAGTACTTAATGTACGTATATTTAGTGATTAAACACCAGCTTCACAAAATATGGATGGCTTTGCTTTAGTATTTTCTATCATTAGAAAACTGTACCATGACATGGAGCATCAGCTCTATGTTGTGCATCAATCATTATAAAATCACATGTTAAAAACTATCCTGTGGCCCTCAATGATATTCTTCACGAGTCACGTGGGGGTCCCGACCCAGTCTTTAGGAAACCCGGGGTATATACAGGATGATGATAACGGGGTAAATCTGTCAGAGCTCACCAGGTCTGTTACCCCTCTATATGGCATCAACTATAGGCTGCGGCCTGCAAAGACTCAGATACCAAACAACCAAAAACTACGCTCGGACTAACGTCAACCAACGTATACGATTTAAAATAAGCAAAAATAAAAGTACCACAAAAGATGGTTTCCTAAGTTTGAATACGTCTTCCGTCGTAACATAAATTCAGGCAAAGGTAGAAAAAGTTAAAGAAAATGTCCGGAAAGTACGGGACGCGGAGCTCGTCCAATCAACAACACGCTAGGTTCGGGATGAAAAGTGAACTTTTCGGACATAAAGTAGCGGAGAACCCGGGTCGGTCGGACACGTTTATGCACAACAAAGCTGTCTGTGGTGTATAAATGTTGTTGAAAAGTTTATTCACGTGAACACACTGTGAAAAACAAAAGCAAATGTGGCTTCCCAAGTTGTCACCAGCATGGAGCGTAGCGGTCCGAGAGTAAAATGAGTGAAATCGCAGCGGGGTTAAAGCTACACAGACGAGGGTTTGAAATTTAAACCGGTACGTTCAAAGAATTCCATGACAAACGCAGATACTCGGTAAAAACACGGGGCGCGTGAAGGCAAAAAAGAATAAGAAGAAGAAGAAAAAGATGAAGAAAACTCACCGAATCTGCTTTACTTGGTGCTGGAAGCAGCCGAGTTCTCCTCTTCGCCTCTGCTTTGCTCCTCTGCTCAGTTTTAAAGTCTCCAAAACCCCGTTGAAACACCTTTTTTTAAAAGTTCTCTGTTGAAGGCTCGCTGCTTTTTCGTTAATTTACTGCGATGCCACCGACATTTTCTTCGGCTCCCCAACTTCTCACATTGAAAGGCCGTTTTTGGATGACTGAGCTCTCAAACAATTCTCCCTTTTGCGACGCCTTTTTGGGTCCTCCCACTTCCCAAGCAGGAGGAGGGATCCGAACAATAGGGACTGGCTCCCAAAATCCCAGCGCTGCTCCTGCTTCTCCCGCTGCTGTGTCCTCTTCTCTCCTCTACTCCTGCACCACAGCTTCTTCACCACTACGCACAGTTGTGATGCACTAACTCCCAATGGTTGATTATTATTATTAGTATTTAACTGTAACAGGTACACAGGCAATGAAAACGTCCTCCAAAACTTTGAACTACGGTGTCCCGGAGGAGAAAAGAGCGCCCCCTCCCCCTCGTCCCGCTCTGTCCCCCTTGAGTTTGTATGCCTCAGTCCCCACAGGGTCTGTTTTGACCCCCATCCATTGAGGCCTGAAGGCCTTTTTGCTGCAGCTGTGCAGTGGTGTGTTGTCATGTTGTGGGTTGGTTAGGTCCACTCAGGACACACTAACTAACTAACTAACTAACTAACTAACTAATATATTACACCTAACTATAACCTGGACATCCTCCTTAATACAACCACAGTTCACTCTTCTTCCAAACACAGAGTCGTAGAAATGAGGTTCTGGCCACAACAGGACCAGGTTTTGAGACCTTACGAGGTCTCAGAATGAGGTTTGGTTTATGCAACATCTGTGCAATATACTTCACAATATATTACAACATATACTTTAGTATAGGCCTATGGTCAAACTGTAAAATGCTATGGGTTATACTATGTAATACAGTTTGTAATACAACATGCTTTATTTAATTTTATAACTGACCAAACATACTTAGGTTTTTATAATTACTAAACAAAATATACATTAGTCTATATATATATATATATATTTATCTTATCATCAATCATGTCTTTCAACAAGCTACTAATATAAGGTAATATAAAAATAAGCCGAGTGGTCCTCACAGCTGTTTGAAGCATGTAATTATAAATAATGCATAGTTTTTTCAAGTAGTAGTCATATGTTTTAGCTGATTATTTGAAATAGAGCCCAAGGAATTGTGATTGAAATACGAAAAAGATTTGCAAAAACTCAGTACTAGAACATATGCAAGCTTGAGAGCGAGCAAATATCTTGCCAAGAACATATTTCGTTGGATACATAAATGTCAGACAGACAGTCAGACAGCACATTGGAAAGAATGCAGAATCTGAAAGAAAAAAAAAATCAGATTTCTTTTCCAAACACCTCCATAAGTCAATGTCAAACTGAACATCAGTGTAAAGTATAAACAAAAATCAGAACTCCCCCTACTTAGAAGGATACATGTCAGGTATTGTAGTGACTGTCTGGTCTGTTTAATTAGCCAACGGGGCTCTGGATAAACTAAACACACACACACACTCATTGACACACTTCCACAGCAGAGTGATCACAGCACAAACACCCCCCGTGTTCAGCTCAGGAATTCTCTTTACCACTTCAATCAGCACTCTTGGAAATGAGGGGAGCCTCTCCTGTCCACTTCATTAATACCTGACTATTCCAAGATCACAGGCGCTGATTTGGGAAGGGGTGGGAAGGGAGGGAGGGTGAGGGGGGGGGTCGCCTCTGTTTGTGGGAGGCCATTTGCATCCTGCCCCTGTAAAAGCAGGAACTCCCACCATGATGCACCTGAGGCGTTCCTCCATGCGGACCAGCGGGCCGTCATTCTCTGACAAGCGAGTCCCACGGCACCTGTGGCTCTTTTTCAGGTGAGACTGTCGGTGCGTTTGTGTGCAGACAACTAGTTAGGTGGATTTTGGAAGGTTTTGTTTTTCCAGCTTGTTTTAAATGACTCACAATTATCCACATCCCAGACTGAGAACATCATGCCCAGCAGGATATTCCAGCTTCAAGATGTTTCCAAGGAGCCATTAATCGTGAGCGCTGTTCTGCACTCTGCCAGCACTCTGCGATCTCTGCCAATGTTTTGGTGTTGTTGCTACCAAGCAGGGCTGTTTGTATGTGCCTGCCTCACACTAGCGCCACCCTGCACCATGCTGCAAGTGAAAAAGAAAAAAAAAGTTAGGGGACTCAGGGGTTGGTGGAGTGGGAGGGGGGTACACTCTGAGACCCAGAAAAACCTTCCACGCCACCCCTCCCCCCTCCATCTCTCCACGCTGGGCTGGATGAATTAGCCCGGGACAAAAGGCTTTGTGGGCCGGCCATGAAAGAACCATTAACCATGCAGCATCCCCTAGAGGCTCTGCCCGCAGGACACCGCCTCCCAGAATGCCACTCTCTCAGCAGGCCGCAATCCCAGCATGCATTGCGTCCCTTCAGTGCTCACCCCTGTCACCCCTTAGCCTCACTATGGAGCTCCACACAGATTGTCATGTAGATGATAATAAATGTTGTTATGGAAGTAATGGTTGATGAGAAGTAGAGAGGACGGTGTCAGCCGTGTGTGAGCGCGTGATTTGTGTGTTTTACCAACAAAGATTCAGAGTGAGATGAAGTGAGAGGGCGCAGGCCGAGGTTTGGTTGTCAGCTGTCAGGTGTGAATTCTTCCACTGTGTGTGTGTCTCATTATTCAGAGGTGCATTGTACACTGTGTGTGGGGTAGAGTATGAGGTGATCTCTCCTCCCGGGTTTGAAATGTGCGATGCCGTCTCCTCTCCTCCTCCACTCATTGTTTGGCCGGGAGCCATGACGACGACCTGCTCTCTCCCGCTTTCAGTATCCTGCTGACCTTAACAGCTGTGTCACTTCCTCATTGAGACACAACTTGAATGAAACACACATTTGTATGTTGCGGTGTACGTACAGTAGGTGTACTAAATCAGTCGACGTTCATTCTCCTATTAATGAGACCAAAGACAGAAGATAAATTCTGTCCTGTCCCTTTAGTTACAGATCACTTTCTGTTGTAAAATGGAATCGCATCAATGCTATAGAATACAAGAGACACAAATATAATAGTTTTTTTTCCAACCATGCCCTTCTTTAATAATGTAACGAAGTGTGAGAAAGTTCTACTTTTAAAAAGGGAAGCCTGTGGGGGCGACATTTTGCATCACTGAAACTATTTCCTGAGGCTATTTTTCCGACATGCTGAATTTAGCAAAAAAAAAAAAAATCAAACTGGAAAATGATGCTTCAAAGTACGCACAGACAACAACAGTCTAAATCTCAGTGGGAGTTTTCAGGGCTCGTCTACACTGTCAGAATAAATGTGCCGCTGGTCGCTGCATAAACACCCTCAGTCATGGTTCAAGTCATTACAACAACCAAGACCGTCAAACAGCAGGTGTTTCTGCAGCAGACCACAGTCGTCCCTGCAACACCTTCTCCTTGACTGTGAACGACGCCGCTATCATTTCTGAATAAAGGATTCATTGATTTGATGGGTGTGGAGTCGACAGCAGAGGCTGCAGCCCTGCTGTCTGACCTTTTCTATTGCATATACATCTATAAATAAATGCTGGAGAGATGAGGAATTACAGAGCACATGTCAGAGCTGGCCGGGACAAAATCAGGACAGGGTCACGTCCTGGAGACATCTTTTTTTTTCTAGCTTTCATTCCTCTCTTAAATGACCAAAAATACAGAAGACACTCATGGGAAAATGTCTTCGTAGAGAAGTGAGTGATGGCGTTTCATGAACTTTGAACTGCAGCCTCATGAACATAGCCTGGGTAAAATCCAGTGAAGGAGAAAATACAAAAGTCCACTATGTGAGTAACACTAACCAGAGCTGCAGTGAAAGATGTACAGAATAATCACCTGACCTACAACGAAAAAGCACCGTGGTTAATTTTTACCACATGTAAAAACATTCACTATTAAATAGGAGTAGGATATAAAGTAAAATTAGCCTTGAACATGTTGGCATGGAATTTCTTTTGTGAAGTCAAACTGTATTTTTTTTTTGCAGCCTCATGTGCAAAGAACTGAAAATGTTACTGAAAAAGAGACATATTTTAATAATGTTGGTCATTAATACAAATGCTAGCATTAATGTGTAATCCACACATACTGTATGCAGCTTATGCAGTAATACAAAAAATACAACAAAAAAAAACCCTAAGCTCCTTTATCACTGACATGACTTTTATGAACTGTCGACTATTGAAGAGCAGCTCGTTCTTATCGCTCTCTCAGTTTTACAGACACATCCAGATACGTTGCTTCACTGCGCCCAGGGCTTTTTTTTTCCATGCAGACACACTATCAAAATTCTTCCTCCATCTCAGGGGGAAGAGATTTATGACATCTGCTTTTCTTTCAGATGTCTCCAAAGAACACACACTCAGAGGCAGGGAGCATCTTGTGCTGTGCATTGTTGCCTCGGGAGCTTTTCATATCCGGAGATTTTATTGTTCTTTCTCTGTTTTATTGATGTGAAGCCTACATTGTGTGTGTGTGTGTGTGTGTGTGTGCTGGAAGGATATAGAGGGTAATAGGCTGTTATTGGCTCTCATTCCATTCTGATTGTGCTGTTGAGACACAGATCCAGTCTCAGGTGGGGTCGGACCTCAGGCTGCGTTACAGTGTGTGTGTCACGATGAGGAATGTGCTGTGTGGATGCTTTGATTAGACGTTTGTTGTTCGCCTCAGAGATAACTTCATCTGTGAGATGTAATTTTCTGCAGCAAATTTGTTCTGCTGCGCAGGGTGTGTGGTCATGGTGACATTTGTTTCATTCGACTTATTAAGTCTGTGTGTGTAACCTGTCATTAACATATTTATCTCATCACTAATTGCTGGTTTTTCATTGTGTTTTTTTTGGAGGGAAGTATTTTTTTTTAATATTTAAGCTGTTGCTACAACACAGTGGTTCCCAAACTTTTCTGCAGCGCCCCCTTTTGTACATAGCACTACTGTCGAGTCACTCCACTTGGACACATTCAAACATTTTGCTTCAGTGAACTTAATTTTCTATTAATTATTCTAATATTTGTGGCAGAACCTGACATTTTTATTTTTGGGCAGTTTACTTTAGCTTTTGTAGCGCTAATGTCTTTGCTAACAACAATGCTATGTGCTTTAAATAATACATTTTCCTCGTTTCAAATAGAGATATATTAGAAGCAGATGGCAGCCAAAAAAAGAGTTTATATAATTAATGAAGTGTAATTTTTAGCTCTTTGTAAAATGAAGTCACTCAGTGTTTAAATGACAGCGTGCTGTTCTCCTGATCACTTTCTAAGTATTAAATCACTGCTTTAATTTTCTGTGGTGAATCAGAAACAACAGAGAAACAACAAGAAGAAAATGGCCGCTCTTACGAACTCTTAGCAAACCAAGGCAGCCAGAAAATAACATTTAATCACTATAACGTATTTCTGTGTACGTTTAGAGAAGGTTTTTGTGTTTCTTGGCTTCAATCTTTACACTTAATATAAACTCGTAGCGACCACTCAGAGCAATGTTAGCAGAGAGATTTCGATCTCGCAATTTTTCCAGTAATTATTGGCCCTCAGCAAACACAAGTAGTGTGTTGCAATCGTGAGGGTGAGGGGGGTCGTATTTACATAATTTGACAGCAGCACGCTAACCTCTCTGTGTGTCTCCTTCAGCCTTTTCTCTCTCAGTTTTTTATCGGAATGACCATGTAATCACTGTCTGTTATGACTGGTGCGGGGCAGTAAATATTCTCTCTGCTCTCTGTGGTATTAGAGCTTTATTGGCCTGCAGTCTAAAAGCTGTGACTCTATATCCCTGTTCTAGTGAAGTGTGAGTTCTGACTTTAAGAGCTAACTGTGTCCAGATGCAGCAGACAGTCTCTAATTGGACCTGGAGCCAGTAAAATCCCAGACTCACTCTGCTCAGCCTAGCTTAGCTTAGCGCAGAGGAGCTCAGCTCGTAGCGGTTTGGCCTGGTTAGCTTGAATTCTCCTCAAAGAACTTCACCTTTAATTGTACAGTATTTTGGTCATTTGTGCACAATAATAAACACTGTTTGAACGCCCAGGGCAATAAATGAATTCTGCGTGTGCAACATTATGCAAATTATTTACTAATCAGTGACCACAAACTCTTTATTCTTACTGACCTATATTTAGCTAGTCTTCTCTAAGGTTTTGTGTTGATCCTGCATCCAAACATCTTGGCCCTCTGAAAATAATTATATATTTGCCTGTTTATTTTATTTTTTTATTTTTTGGTTTATTTTCGGGGTAAGTAGGTGAAGAACAGCCCAGCAGAGAATCTGGATGGTAAAAACAAAAGTTGGATTGTAAATCTCAGTTACAGACACAAGCCCTGGTTGTGAAACAGGTCAAAAGGTTGAAGCAAAGCCAAAGTCAGGGAGTGTTAGTTGTATGTCAGCAGCCAGGGAGTGATCAGTCCAAGACAGAGTGGCGACGCAGGAGGAGAAAAGAGCCAAAGGCCTGACACGGCGAAAAGTTTGACATTCCACTTTTTATCAGGCACCTGGTTTTATCATCCACAGCCTCAGTGTGTACGGTTTTATTTGGATATGTCTCTCGATCACTCCCCCATCCTGTTCTGGACTCTCCCTTTTCCATAGTTCTCTCTCTTTCCTCCCATCATCCATCTTGACTTTTACTTCGACTCCCTTTTTTCTGCATGGCCTTCTCACCCCCTCCTCACTCCCTTCCCTTGCCCCTCTCCCTCCTATCATCTATCTACCATCCCTCCCTCTTTTCCATGTCTCTCTCTCTCTCTCTGACTTCCTGCTCTCCAGCCTGCCAGACGGTCATAATTAACGGGGAACACGATAGTCCCCTTGGCCCTCGGGAGCCCTCTACACTCACTGCCCTTAAGAGAGAATCAGTGTATGTGTGTGTGTGTGTCTGCATACGTGTATGTGTACTCATACAAATCCCATTTTCCCCCTAACTTCCAGACTTGGCCTACAGTCCACACTGCACTCAATGCGTCTTTATGTTCAGCGTCAGCGGCGAAGCATGATCTCACTCCCTCCAAAAAAAAAAGCCCAGCCAATGACTTATAAAGGCTCTCAAACAGAGGCCGCAAACACAGAACCTTTGACTGCACAAAAGAAACGACACACACTCATACACACATATACAGCTGTCCACTGGCAGTGACCGTCATTTGTAATAGTTTACACAGGAAAATCAGGGAAAAATCACAAACGTGTTAAAAAATAATTCAATCAAATAAATGTTCTGCACCTGATTGGAGTTTGTTTATTCATTTATCACAGTTTCTGTGTCTCAGGACAATATGTCAAAACAGGACATTTCTCTCACATGACCATACCTGTCCATATATGTTCATATCTGTGTGTGTTTATCCCTCGTGCCCCTTTGCCTTGGCACGACGCCCGACTCCCACCCGCCCACCCCTCCTTCTCCTCCTCACTTTAGAGCTGGGAGGCAGATCCCTGATCAGAAGGCAGAGGCATGGGAGCTGATAAGGAGGTTGAACTGATGCTATCTGTCAGTCAGAGCCGGAGGGCGGGGCTCAGAGCCAAAAGGTCAGGACTCTCACAGTCCCTCGGCTCTCCCCTCCTTCCTTATGTAAACATACAAATGTGCCTGTCGAGATGCTTCCACAAACAAGTCTAATCACAGTGGCTGCACATAATGACACAAACACCTTACAGTAAATAAGAGAAAAACAACAGTTGATTCAAAAGTTCTGACTAAACTTCACACAAAAGTCACACTGCAGGACAAAGGAGAGCGTGGAGTAAGCTCAGAAAGGTTGGACAACATTTGATATCTGGAAACATTAGACAGAAGTTAACTGAAAATCCCCCAGCCAAGAGTCTTTACAGTCTCACTCGCTTGCTTCAAATCCGTGCACAACAAGTCAAGGTCTTTGGATCTGTTTTCAACAGAGAAACAACAAGAAGAAAATGGCCGCTCTTACGAACTCTTAGCAAACCAAGGCAGCCAGAAAATAACATTTAATCACTATAACGTATTTCTGTGTACGTTTAGAGAAGGTTTTTGTGTTTCTTGGCTTCAATCTTTACACTTAATATAAACTCGTAGCGACCACTCAGAGCAATGTTAGCAGAGAGATTTCGATCTCGCAATTTTTCCAGTAATTATTGGCCCTCAGCAAACACAAGTAGTGTGTTGCAATCGTGAGGGTGAGGGGGGTCGTATTTACATAATTTGACAGCAGCACGCTAACCTCTCTGTGTGTCTCCTTCAGCCTTTTCTCTCTCAGTTTTTTATCGGAATGACCATGTAATCACTGTCTGTTATGACTGGTGCGGGGCAGTAAATATTCTCTCTGCTCTCTGTGGTATTAGAGCTTTATTGGCCTGCAGTCTAAAAGCTGTGACTCTATATCCCTGTTCTAGTGAAGTGTGAGTTCTGACTTTAAGAGCTAACTGTGTCCAGATGCAGCAGACAGTCTCTAATTGGACCTGGAGCCAGTAAAATCCCAGACTCACTCTGCTCAGCCTAGCTTAGCTTAGCGCAGAGGAGCTCAGCTCGTAGCGGTTTGGCCTGGTTAGCTTGAATTCTCCTCAAAGAACTTCACCTTTAATTGTACAGTATTTTGGTCATTTGTGCACAATAATAAACACAGTTTGAATGCCCAGGGCAATAAATGAATTCTGCATGTGCAACATTATGCAAATTATTTACTAATCAGTGACCACAAACTCTTTATTCTTACTGACCTATATTTAGCTAGTCTTCTCTAAGGTTTTGTGTTGATCCTGCACCCAAACATCTTGGCCCTCTGAAAAATAATTATATATTTGCCTGTTTATTTTATTTTTTTATTTTTTGGTTTATTTTCGGGGTAAGTAGGTGAAGAACAGCCCAGCAGAGAATCTGGATGGTAAAAACAAAAGTTGGATTGTAAATCTCAGTTACAGACACAAGCCCTGGTTGTGAAACAGGTCAAAAGGTTGAAGCAAAGCCAAAGTCAGGGAGTGTTAGTTGTATGTCAGCAGCCAGGGAGTGATCAGTCCAAGACAGAGTGGCGACGCAGGAGGAGAAAAGAGCCAAAGGCCTGACACGGCGAAAAGTTTGACATTCCACTTTTTATCAGGCACCTGGTTTTATCATCCACAGCCTCAGTGTGTACGGTTTTATTTGGATATGTCTCTCGATCACTCCCCCATCCTGTTCTGGACTCTCCCTTTTCCATAGTTCTCTCTCTTTCCTCCCATCATCCATCTTGACTTTTACTTCGACTCCCTTTTTTCTGCATGGCCTTCTCACCCCCTCCTCACTCCCTTCCCTTGCCCCTCTCCCTCCTATCATCTATCTACCATCCCTCCCTCTTTTCCATGTCTCTCTCTCTCTCTCTGACTTCCTGCTCTCCAGCCTGCCAGACGGTCATAATTAACGGGGAACACGATAGTCCCCTTGGCCCTCGGGAGCCCTCTACACTCACTGCCCTTAAGAGAGAATCAGTGTGTGTGTGTGTGTGTGTGTGTCTGCATACGTGTATGTGTACTCATACAAATCCCATTTTCCCCCTAACTTCCAGACTTGGCCTACGGTCCACACTGCACTCAATGCGTCTTTATGTTCAGCGTCAGCGGCGAAGCATGATCTCACTCCCTCCAAAAAAAAAAGCCCAGCCAATGACTTATAAAGGCTCTCAAACAGAGGCCGCAAACACAGAACCTTTGACTGCACAAAAGAAACGACACACACTCATACACACATATACAGCTGTCCACTGGCAGTGACCGTCATTTGTAATAGTTTACACGGGAAAATCAGGGAAAAATCACAAACGTGTTAAAAAATAATTCAATCAAATAAATGTTCTGCACCTGATTGGAGTTTGTTTGTTCATTTATCACAGTTTGTGTGTCTCAGGACAATATGTCAAAACAGGACATTTCTCTCACATGACCATACCTGTCCATATATGTTCATATCTGTGTGTGTTTATCCCTCGTGCCCCTTTGCCTTGGCACGACGCCCGACTCCCACCCGCCCACCCCTCCTTCTCCTCCTCACTTTAGAGCTGGGAGGCAGATCCCTGATCAGAAGGCAGAGGCATGGGAGCTGATAAGGAGGTTGAACTGATGCTATCTGTCAGTCAGAGCCGGAGGGCGGGGCTCAGAGCCAAAAGGTCAGGACTCTCACAGTCCCTCGGCTCTCCCCTCCTTCCTTATGTAAACATACAAATGTGCCTGTCGAGATGCTTCCACAAACAAGTCTAATCACAGTGGCTGCACATAATGACACAAACACCTTACAGTAAATAAGAGAAAAACAACAGTTGATTCAAAAGTTCTGACTAAACTTCACACAAAAGTCACACTGCAGGACAAAGGAGAGCGTGGAGTAAGCTCAGAAAGGTTGGACAACATCTGATATCTGGAAACATTAGACAGAAGTTAACTGAAAATCCCCCAGCCAAGAGTCTTTACAGTCTCACTCGCTTGCTTCAAATCCGTGCACAACAAGTCAAGGTCTTTGGATCTGTTTTTTTTCCGAATTGCCTCTGGCTGCCATTTTCCTCCTCTCCCTCCCTGTTTCTGTATGTTTTTAAAAATATATTTGGCAGAAGTTTGGGACTTGCTTGACTTGTGCAATCAATCACCGAGTCATTTCTGGCACAGGAGTCATCGGCTACGGTGCAGCAATTTGGTTTAAGTGCAGGAAGAAAAAGCTGTGCCGTATTAGCTCATAAAAATAACAGTGACAAAAATAATGTGCGCTTGTTCCCCACGATGGCTCACACAGCTTCAGCTGACCATTCCACTGGAAGTGGCCCAGCGTGCATTTCCTTGTGGGCCCTGAATTGGCTTAGTTTGGCAACATGGATGAGCAGGCATCAGGTTGAAATAGGCTAATTGTGTGGGGCACATTTGGCCGTGGGTTGGCTATTGCCTCTTGGGTTTTCTGCATGGAAACCTATTGGGTTGTAACCACGGTGGTGAGATCTGTGGGTGAAAACGGTCTGCCACGTGTGTAATTCAAAGTCCTCCTTAAAACCAAGCTAAATAAAAAGTAAAAACATTTTTAGATTTCATCTGACCCAGAAAAGTGGCCAACGTACAAACAGATGTGGGTCACATTTAACAAATATATGGTACTAGGGTTAACCTGGGTGTCACCTCCAAAATATATGTATTCAGACTACGTTTATTGACATAATAAAGCTGTGGTCCACTTCAGGCAAACAGGAGTGGACCAGTGGGTCTGTGAGTGCAACATTTAATTATTAGTTAGTAATAAATATTTTTTAAAATACAGTTGATCCATAATGCCAAAAAACAAACTGCATTGGATGGGAATTCAACCGTCATCCCTGCACCTGCTTCTCAGTGTTTGTCGTGTGTGTGTCTGTGTGCCTCTGTCTCGGCCCAGCAGTCTAAATATTGTGTTGTGTTCCAGTAGCAGCTCTTCCTCCGGCTCTGCAGTAGCAGCACAGTGCACTGTTTATTTTCCTTCCTGACGGACGACTTCTTATCAAATAAGCAGACACTGCCTTCAAACCCACCGTCCAACCACGCGCTCGCTGAGAAAACCCTGCCCACTTTCCTTCCAGGCTGTTTACAGGCGGGACCATGGTGCTCTCATGCTCTGATGTAGTCTGTCCATCCTGGTCAACAGGTATAGTAGGCCAACATTAACATTAACTGTGACACTGAAGAACAAATCCACACACGACAAGTCTGACACACACACACACACGTATACTGTATCTGTAAAGAGACAGATGTGACAGATGACACAGTGTGTGTCCACAGCGGCCCGTCAGTTTGGGCAGAGAGATAACGGCCGACGGCGGCTCCCACAATGAAGGTTTTATGAGTCAGAACCCGTATCCTGTTACACCTCCGGTTCCACTGGATTACAGTGAGGAGTCCAGTGAAGGAGACGTCTCACCAGGCTCCAGCAGCTGTTTTATTGAGGCCTTTAAATTCAGTATTGACCCTCAAAACATGACTAGGTTTGTTTAATAGAGGAGGGAAATTCTGGGTGGTCAAATTCTCAATCCAGGTCCGGAAATTTGGACTTTAACAAGTGCACGACAAACTGTGTGATGTTAATCAGCCAATTAATGGCTTTTATTTGAATGAAAATTACATTTTAATGAAGAGTTGAAATAGATATTGTTCAGATTATTTGCATTGCGTTTAGTTAACTTTGCCATGGTGAAATCACGAGGCTTATTTTGGCCTGGATTTACAGACCACACATTTTGACAGATTTTAGCAGAAAAGTCTGCGTCACAACCTGGCGACGTTGTGTTTAAAAGACTTTATTTATTGAAAAACAAAGATGTAATGGTCACTCTGAGGATGCACTGGGCCAGTTAGGGGTGTGTGAGTGTGTGTTGTATTTTAACTGGGCTGGACTCCTGACATCAACGTCTCCAGCTGCATATAATAAATGCATTATCAACTGTAGTAAATGTATATACATGAGAACAACCATCGTGTCTTTCAAAGAGGATCAATGTCTTCATCAACTTTGTCCCGGGACAAAACACATGAACCTGCGTGGCTCATTATTCCCCTCTAACTTCAGGGCCACACTCTGTGTTGGTCTCAAGCCCGGACCAATGCAGATGGAAGGAAATCCAGGATTAAAAACTCGGCCAAATCACATATGCAGATTATCCACTGTTGGCGACCCCTGAAGAAAACGCTATTTCCTTATTTTTTTAAATTTTTTATTAGGATTTGTCGTTGTGATGTCAGGGGGATTATCTTGGCATGGATCTGAAGACCACACATTTTGCATCTGCAGCAGGAAGTCCGTGTCATAAACCAGAGGAGACGAGTCAGAGAGAGCGCAGAACTGAGAAGAGTTAAGGCAGAAGAGTCGACCAGTTAGGTTCAAGTTTACTTTCTGAAATGATTTCTCTTCACTTCTATTCTTCAGTTAATGCCATAACTGTAACTCATTGTTTCCCAAAGACTGGGTCGCGGCCCTCAGGTCCCAAAGGTTTGTGACTTTTAAAATATGGATCCCATAAAACAATTTGGGAAATACTGCTGTAACTGACACTGATGGATGACTTATTTGGGCTGCAGGTGGGTGAGCCTGTCAGCCCACCACTCACATACTACACTACACTTCCTATTCTCTCTGATCCTTACTGTATAAATACATTATATATATTCTCTCTAATAGTAACACATAGTGTTATAAGTCTATGGTCAATAAAGCACCGATTTAAAGGCGAGGTGAAGGATCCAGTGTCTTGGAGTTCCACAGATATGTTGACATGCAGTATAAATTAACCTCCTCAAACTTTCAGAAATATTTCTGAAGAACTTCTATTCCATAAAGAAAACAGCAGAGCCCCTGCTCTTTGCTGTATCCTCCAGTTTCTGGTGTCATTTATGTGAACAGATGAGAACCACCCAAGATGAATGTCATGGAAACCTACCTGGCCAAGAAACTAATTCACTCCATCTCTTTTTTAAATGTGCTCTCAGGTGGAATATGTCCCTAACTCAAACCACATGGCCATTATGAGCCTCCTCTTCTACATCCTCCTCCTCCTCCTCCTGTTCCCTTTTGTGTCTGTGTGTGTGTGTGTGTGTGTGTGGGTCAGAGCCCAGTGAGAAACTGCAGCCGTACTGGACCATGCATGGTTGTGATTACATGTTTATGTCCATATTTGTAAGTCTGCTGGAAACCGTCTGAGTGTATCTGTGTGCGTATATCCGTGCGTGCTTGTGTGCGTGTGCGCGCTGATGACAGAGCGTGTGTACATGTTTGAGTGTGTGAGAGTGAAAGTGTGTACACTGTGAGTTGTCAGAGTAAATAAACGCAGTGCAGCGGGGACTCACGTGGCATTATTATCAGAGCTCCAAAGAAAAGACAAACTGTTTTTTCACTCTGGTCTGATTTGGTACCACCCTCTGCTGTGACCCACCGCACACAACACACACACACACACACACACTGACACACACACTACCTTGCTCCTGCTGCCCCACAATTCAACACATGGCTCCAATCAGAGGATTATTTTTAGCACTTTGTGTTTTCATGAAAGAATTCTAATCAGTTGTTCTCTGACTGTCGTCCGTTTGCTCTCTGTCTCAGCCTGACACTGGGAGTAACAACACACACCGATCCCTGTTCATTCTAAAAGTGGTGAGAGTGGAAGAATTTGGATGATTTTCTTTTTTTCTTTCTTTTTTTTCCTTTCTTTCTTGCAGACGCCTGCCGCTTGATTGCAATCGTATCCCAGCAGTCTGGTGATTGGGGAATTTCTTCGGAGTGGCCCAGATGCAGCACTAAAGCCAGCCTTCTGCGGAATCACTTACTTTGATGATGTTTGAAAAAAAAGGGCCACAAAATAAAGTTTGGTTTGGAAACCACAGATCAAGCGCACACACAAACACACACACTGACGCACACAAACACAGGGGTCTGTACAGTACGACACACTCACACACTCACAATTTGTGGTACAACACGGCATTCTTTCTCCCTCCGTCTCTCTCACACTCATACGTACACACTAACTTACACTCATTAATCTGGGCAGACTCAGGAAACCGCTCCACTGAGCTGGCTGGAGGCCCCGGGAGAGAGAGGAGGGCTGGATTTGGTGGGGGATCAAAGCGTGGACAAGAGGAGTAAAGAAAGAGTAGAGAGAAGGAGGAGGAAAAAAGAGAAAATAAAGTTTGAAAGACAAGAAAAGAGAAAGGAAATTTTCCTTTGCTTTAGTGTTTTGAGAATATACAGGGACCGGGGCGGAGGGAGGCTCCGCAACTCCTGCTTTTAATGAACTAGAAGTGAAGAGTGTGT
This sequence comes from Cynoglossus semilaevis, assembly GCF_000523025.1. NCBI lineage: Eukaryota > Metazoa > Chordata > Actinopteri > Pleuronectiformes > Cynoglossidae > Cynoglossus > Cynoglossus semilaevis. Next base: position 10,266,994 of record NC_024309.1, on the reverse strand, counting down.
GTCCACTCAGAATGTCAGAACGGGTCAAGTGTGATCATGTGGTGTGTTCAGAGGTTGAAGTGTCACATAAACGAGGAGTAGTGGAAAAGGCCGGGCCAAGAACCGCGCACTGTACTCCCACACACACACACACACACACACACGTGCAAAATCTTAACAACACATGCGTTTCTATCCCAAAAAGCTCAGCAGGGAGGGTTTGACAGTCCTTAAGAAAATATTCCCTGAAGCACTAATTAGAAAAATGATCGAGCTCGTTAATTGCCACCGCACACACACAGACTGTCTCTTAACCCCCCC
>NC_024309.1:10263302-10266546 GCF_000523025.1 Cynoglossus semilaevis | reverse complement strand
GTAGAAGAAAAAAAACAATAACAAAACAAAACAGATTCTGGCAGAGGGAGCAGAGAGCGTTCCACTGGCAGGCCTGGGTCAGGGCCCTATTTACCTACCGCAGCACGGCTCCCTCTGCCTTACAGCACTGAGCACCTCCCTTCTGTGCCGAAACATGACCCTCCGTCTCTCTCTCTCTTTGTCTCTCTCTCTCAAAAACACACCAGCGTACAGTACACACGAAGTGGCACATGGTCCTGGTTACATGGTTCTGGGCTCCAAATGTAACCCAATCTCTATAAGAGTTAGTTTCTCATTTTTAAAACTTTATTTCAGATAATGGGAAAAAGATGGAGCCACTTTTTTTTTAACTTTATCTCAATTCCAATTATACATCAATATTCACTACTTTTTTTTTCTCTCCCTAATTAAGTTGCTCAGTAATAAAGTGGCTGCAGGAAACACTCAACTTTTGTTATCCACCACTGGAGTCATTTCAGGGAAACTGGAGGGGAAAAAAAATCATAAACTTCAAGTATACCAAAACAAGTTTGTGCTTTTTGCCTCTGCAAAGCCATTCCCTTTCCTGCAGGGGGAGCACAAGAGTGAGTAAAACTGTATTTAGTTGACCAGCAATTGTCCACTGGATATTAAAAAAAAAAAGCACCGGCTGTATGACTGACTGAACACTTCACAGAGCTCCTCTGTTCTGTGGTGCTGTACACTCTTACATTTCAACGTTCTGACAATCAAAAAAACACTACCCTCTTTCCTTTTATCAATTTAAAAATATATTATTTAAAATCAACAATGATTCTGTTTTTTAAGGCTAACTTAGCTCAGCTAAGCTAAAATACTTCCAGTAAGAGACCAATCACAGCTAGCGCCACCTCTTTAGCAGCTAATTTGGAATACTGCACTCCCCGACAGGAGCACAACAACACTGAGGCTTACTGTAAAAAACAAACATGTGCAAAGTTTCTTCACGCGAGTCTGTATCAGAACGGAGGAGGCGGCAATTTCAGAGAATCAATTTGTCTTCTCTCCGCTCTCTTAGCTCTCTATCTGTAGCTGACATTTCCTCCCTGTACCATAGCCCAGCCCAACCGCCCATTACCACACCACACAGGCTCTTATTAAATGTATATATAGTCACGCTTCAGACCAGGAGACACTTTCTCACACAAAGGGCTGAAAAGGGCCAAAGATGGGGGTCGCACAACAAACTATGAAAGAACACAGACGCAGGCGGGGAGGGAAACTGGAACTTGAGCCAGATCCAAAATGGCTTCAGTTTGCGTGGGCGTATGAATACGTCGAAGTCTGGCGAGTCTGCATCTTGTTTCATGGTGTCTTTTCTCTGCTTTCTCCCTAAAGAAACGGTGCCTCTCTGTCATTAGAAACATCTCACTTTAAGGTAACTGTGTTTGGACGTCATTACGAGAGTGTTTTTCCTGCGGCGAGGCCCTCGCACTGAGTTTGTCCATGTGTGTGTGTGTGTGTGTGTAGAAAGAGGGAGCTGAGGGGGGGGGGGAGGGGGGGTGGGGGGGAGCAGGGGCGAGGGGGGGAGCTGGTGGTGGTGGTGGTGGTGTTAGTGGGGGCTTCTTAAACATGGGGTGAGTGAGTCGGGAGTTGAGTGTGATTCCAGATGTGTTTTTTTACTGCTCTGGCAGCTATGACGGGGCTGTAAAGAACCTCTCTGGAGTAGCCTGAAGGGGGAGAATGAAAGAAGGGAGGGAGGGAGGGAGGGAGGGAAGGAGACGACAGGGAGGAGTAGGTGGAGTTAAATGTTCAGTGTATGAAGGCCCTCAGGGATGGAGCCATGAAGACAGTGGAGCTGTGGGGTTGGTGGTGGACATGGTGGTGTTCAGGGGTTTGGGAGAAGTTAAGTAGGGGATCGTTTTTAGGACCGCTGGGAGTGAATTGGAGGGTATATAGGGGGAGGAAGGGAGAGGAAGGGAGAGGGAGGAGAGGGAGGAGAGGGAGGAGGTCCAGTGACAGAATGAAATAGCTTTTCCTGGCAAAAACGTTCCACTTTATTGGCTCAGGTGTGTCGAGCAGAGAGCTGGAAACGGCAGCTAGGGGGATATTAGTGCATGTCGTAGCACTGACTCCAGTGTGTGTGTGTGTGTGTGTGTGTGTGCGTGTGTTCATGAGTGAAGGAAATGGAAGAAAACCAAGAGAAACTAAAACAGACACTAAGAGAGACAGAATCAACTTATAGAGTGGAAACACGGTGAAACATCTTGCCCGACTCTGTCCAAAAACAACAACACATCCACAGATGTGGTGGCTGTAGTTCAGTGGGTTGAAGGGTCGACCTCCAATCTGAGGGTCAGGGGCTGGAGTTTTGGCTCTAATAATAATGTAGTGAATAGGCTGATAAAAAAAACTAAAGACGGCTAACCCTTTCTTTACAACCCATCCGACCATCTGACTGCTCATCTGATGCAGACGGTGAAACAAGTCTCGCTCACAGGCAAACTAAGGCTAAGGCTAAGTTTACCTACGCCTGATGTAGGTGGTACAGATTTGAGTGTTCCTCTCCATGGCCCATCATCTGGGCTTCAGGCCTCATCACAGTACTGAAGAACTGAAGGCTTCACGCCTTTGATAAATGTTTTATGGCTCAGTTGCCGTTTTTTTTTCCTTTTTTTTTTTTCAATTATCTATGAGTTACACCTTCAGGTTTTTGTCGTTCCGTGGTCGGTACTTTGATGTGTTTTCACTGCTCAGGCCATAACAACACAGCTGCAGAGGTGACGGAGGCAGAAACAGGTCACACTGCACCACATCATACCCAACACACACACACACCGCGTCCGTGTGACCGCTCACTCGCCCTCTCCTCCTCTCTCACTATGTCAGTCCTCCTAAAGCACGCCAGCACCCGGTCCGGAGAGCAAGGCTTTCTGGGTGATCAGAAACAGATGTGCCTTTTGGCCTTTTCCTCTTAACTCTCACAAAAACACACACGCTGCCTTGTACACACACACACACACACACACACGCTGGCGGCAATTCAGAACCGGCACCAGGACTCAGCTGGAGTGACGGACCAGTAAGACCCTGAGCTTGACCCCGGCCCGCCGTACCTCAGACAGGAAAAGGACGCAATTGGCTTCAGCTGTGACCCCCCCCCCCCTCTCATTAAGACAAACTGTTTTTAAAGGCAAAGCAGCTTTCACTACCACTAAAGCTAACACCCCGCAGCATGGAGGGAGACGGAGAAACAGGGACAAGAGAGAGGGGACGGGGGGTGAGG
>NC_024309.1:10231011-10263283 GCF_000523025.1 Cynoglossus semilaevis | reverse complement strand
AAAGAACAAGAGATCAAGGTGAAGGAAAAGCGAAGAGAGAAAGGGCAGTGTAAGAAAATCCAGACTCAGAAAGTCAGGCATATCACTTGCAGCTGTTGCAGACTTTTGTTCCCAGAATCCTTTGCAACTTGGCAGATTTTTTTTCTAATAAGAACGGGCGGTGTCATGGTTACATTTGTATGAAAACATCTAAAACAACAGCCTTGAGTTGGAGAGAGACAGAGAAGACGTCACCTAATAATAATGAGACGTGAATCAGGGTAATTATAAACAGCGTTTGTCTTGGAGACAGACGGCCGAGGACACAAACACCATATTTGTTTGTTTAGGCAGATGAAGCGCAGACATATGGACAGAATTATACCACCCATAAAATAACAGACTCTCTACTTCTTTTTTTAATTGTGCTCGTCTCTGCTTTTGTCATCGTTTCTGATTCATCTGATTCATCAATCCCCCAAATGCGTACATTTCTGCTCCAAATTCTTCATAAAAACTGATCTTCATTCAAACTCAGTGGAAACTGTGCGTGGGACACGTCCACCGGTCCAGGTCCGAGCGTCTGCAGAACTGCTGAAAACATTTGCATATTTTTCATTTGGCAACAAGAACTGGCCAAAGGTCTGAACTAAAAAAAAATAAACTGAACAGAGCTGCTTTGTGTGTGTGTGTGTGTGTGTGTGTGTTTAGTCATTTATGTTTCTTCTCAAGGATAATTGCTGGCATTGTTGCTGATTGGCTCTGAGTCCAGGAGGCCTAATGTTCGCCGTCAGGGTTGAGGACGCAGCGATCAGCACTGGCACACGTCGGCATAAAGTAAACTGATCAGAAAGTAATCTTAAAAATACAGAGTTGGTACGAATATCTGCCAACGTAGGTCACATCCAAATTAAACATCGTCATCAGAGCAACGTATTTGCCAGGAAAGCCAACATCTAGTTTTAAACACAGGCCGCTTCTGACGTGTATCCAATTGTCCAGATAAAAGCCTTTTGTGTTGGGTTGGTCAAAAATGTGGCCCATATGAAATGATAACTTAGATTCAACCACCACCTGTAACTTATATTCAAGTTACAAATATTGTTAATTGCTGTGTAAATTAAAAAAAAAAAAACTGGGCCACATTTGGACCCCGGGCCTTGAGTTTGACACGTGACCTATAGACTTGACTTGATTTTTGTATTCAACCTCAAACACTGGGACTCCAAACTGTAGCCACTTTATTGATGATAAAAGGTTATAGACGAGACACTGGAATTGTGTTTCCTGATTCCATTCCAAACGGTGTAGATTATACCTTGGTGACTTGGACTCCAGTCAAGACTCCTTCATGGAATTCTTTTTCTGATGTGATTTTGACCTCGCTCTTAAACCGCAGGGATTCAACTGAGGCTCGACTCCAGGTTTTCTTCTGTGAATCACACTTCAACCCTAACCTCAGACGTGACCTAATCCTTTCTTTGGTGACTGGGACTCAGTTAAAGTTATGGTTGAGCATTAACTGGTTATGGTTAGAGCTACACACATGGTTCTGGTTAGGCTGTAAAAACGCAAAGTGCTAAAAAGATTAGCTGCGCAAACCTTAGTGTGTGCATGTGTGTGTGTGTGCACGTGTGTGTGTAAGTGAGAGTGGCAGGCCATGCTGAGGTAGATTAATACCACCACTCAGAGGGGGGGGGTCCTCCATTCAGGGCTGATTGATGTGCGTCCCAAATTGATTTATGAAAACGGCCCTTCATCAATTATGTGTGGAGAAAGAGGGAGAAAGAGAGAGGGAGAAAAGAAGAAGAGAGCGGGAGAAAGAGAGGATCCTGGGGGGAGAGTGGGAAATAAAGAGGATGGCTCTGCAGATTGGAGAAGTGTGTGAATGAAGCCGCTCTGCTGAGGAATGTGTCCAATAGACGTCAGTTTGTGCCACAGGTGTCCAACATGGCCGCTGTGACGCTCTGTTCAGGAAAACACAATGGACTGTGGCTGATCCTGATGTATGCAGCCCACTCTTTAGGCAACACACTGAGCGTGTTCCATCGGAGACATTTATCTTTACATGCAGTGTTTTACAGGCCAACGATCTGTGAGGCTGTGGCAGACAGTTGACAGATCGGTACTAGAAAAAAAACAAAAAACACACAACAACACACACTTCTCAATTTTCACGTGGGATTTTTTTGTGCTACAGAAAAATGATGATTCCCATGATTCCCAGGAAACATATCAAATGCTAAAATAAATGTTTATTTATTTTCCGTTCTGTGATCATTTTATGATAATTTGCTACATTTATAAGGATGATTTGTAAACATTCTAGTTCCACAGTAAGTGATATTTTCAAGCTAACATTTATGGGCCAAATGCTAAGCTGTTGTTTTTTTGTTTTTTTTTGTAGCACATGCTACACAGTAATTGAAGGCATCAAAACGCTACCTATTTAAATGAAACACACTGATGGAGCCAAGTTCATGCTCTGGTGTAGTTACACTGTCAGCCTCTTGGTGTGGATGGACACTGGTAAACAGAGAGTGGTTTTTGTGCAGCAGCGTACTGTGGTGTGTTTTTGGTAATAATGGCCCATTTTATTTGGGGGGGGGGGTGCAGGGGGGGCAGCAGAGTATAGTGCAAAGCTGCAGTTGTTTAAAAAGCCCTTTCGCCTGCCTTGGCCATTGTGCCTGGGACAGGGGTGTGTGGGGGTAGAGGAGGGTCACGCTGAGAGATCGTTTCTCCTGCCTGTCAGAACTCTATCTGGGATCCAGCCGGAACTAATCAACTCCAATAGGCCTCCCCATTACCCAGGGTGCACTGGGCCATAGGCTGGGGGCTGGCCTGTGGGAAACACACAAGACCCCGGTGCCCCCCCGTAGAACCACCACCACCAACATCACTACCACCATCCCTTCACACACACAAACCCTCCACACTCCAGCGGCCGTGCAGCACACACACACAACACTCCCACTATTTCACACTGAAGCAATAATAAACACTTGCAATAATATTTTCACAGCAAGCAACGGCCTGCTTCAGATCAGAACCTCCACAGCTGTGGAGAGCACCCCTACACACATGGGCAGTTGCCCACATGCACACACATACACAGACATTAGTCATGTCCCGCCATGTCGATGCTCAAGACAAGCCCTGGTGGAAAAAAAAATAAAAATCAGGGACTTGGTTTAGTTTAGACGTAAACAACGGAATCAAACTGAATTAAACTTGAACTTTTCATCATCTGCACTAAGTTTGTCATATTTCAATTCATTTAAAATAATCATTAAACCATTACGGTTTTTACTTAAAGTCACAAAATGATCACACATGCTTTAATGTTTCTTCTGTTATAACACTATAAAACCATAACACAGTTCAGCACCGGCTGTTTGTAGTTCTGTTACAGTGATTTAGTTCATGAGAAACTGTTTATTTTTGTACGTTTTTAACACTAATGATACAAATGTGTTCAAATATGAAAGAATTAAAAGGAAAAATCTTTGAAAATACAAAACTGAGACCTGATTGCAATCGGTACTGTACGATAACATTGCCTTCTAGTGGCAAAACGTTGGTACTGCAATTATCAGAGCAAAGGTAAAATACGGAATCGTTCTATGTAAAATAGGATTATCTTAGGAAGACTAAGAAGCAATGACTCAAAGTCTCTTTTAAAAGTCAAACTGGACAAAACAAAAAAAAATCTTTTGACTGCTGCAACAGCAAAATAACACTGTGTCATTGTCTTCTTTTAGTGACCAGCCAAGTGGAAATGATGGACAGAAGTCAATCTGAGACAAACCATATTATTGTCATATTATTAACATTACCAGTTTATTTCTTAATCTAAACTTAATCAAAACGAGGCTCAACTTTAACCATGGCTGTGTAGTCGAGCAGTTCAGGTGGAGGCAGCAAAGGATTGTGGGTGCACACAAGCCTCAGTGTGTATGTCAAAGTGACTCGAGCCTCTACTGAGGTGAAGTGGGGGCAGATTTACATAAGTAAAGAAACGCCCACCCACCACTACACCCACGTGTGTCTGTTAAGGGCACCAACACATTCATGTCTCCCAACATCCTCACTCCCCTCTGCAATATTTCCTCCCGTCATTCAAACTTATTCCAGGTTGCAGGTGTGAATATGAGGAGTAAATTGGAGATGGTCACATGGGAACCATGTTTATCACCCTGGGGAGGGGGCATTGAGAGGCACCAGGGTGGGGTTAATCCCCATTCACCCGGTTCTTCAGCCAGACGGTCAGGGCACAATAAGACCCTCCTGCCTCCCCCTGAGTCTTCATGGAGACCTCTGACCCTACTTTTGCGACTGCCGCTCCCTGAGCCCTTTATGCCTCCGCTCTGTGATTATCTACAATATTTACTCCCATTGATTTAAACGCTGACCATTGTCGTCGCCCACACTGCTCTCCTGACTGACTAAAACACTCAAGTGCTCCTCCGGCGTCAATCCTGGAAAAGCAAACACCACCTGAAGAGGAAAAGAAGCAGATTACACACACTTCCAGTTGACTTTTTGATTGAGGCCCCGAGTGGACGAACAGAAGAACAGCAGTGAGTGAGGTGACAAAGTCAAGTTAGTCCCTGTTGTTCTGAATGTCTAACTTCAGTATGATCGTAGCTCTTACTGCAGGTGGAGCTGCTAAAGCAGTTGTAGAAGTTTAGATATGTTGTACTCCTGAATGAACATCCAAGTCATTTTACATCTTGAAAACACAATTACATTTTAGTGTTCAGTAAGAATGCCGGCAGCAGCACAAACAGACAAAGACAAAAATCCTTTTCCATTCTCCACGATTCAAACCGTTAACTTGTGGCAGCGTCTGAAACGATGCTAATCGCTGACTTATTCACACGAGTTAATGCTTACAACAACACAAAACAACTGCCCTGCTCCTGTTGCTATTCTCAAGTCACTGTGACAGGGAGACAATAGCAGGAGTGGAAAAAAAAATAAATTAGAGAAACCACAGCGACCAAGATAAACAGATTTTGGACATGAATCAAGTCAGAAAGAAAAAAAAACAAATGTTTGTGTGTGCCTGCATAGTTGTGTTTGTGTTCTATAAATAAGCACAAAAGCCCATAGTTTAGCTGAAGCCACAGTGGAGATGAAAACAAACTCCTCTCTCTCTCAGATGCTTTTTATCTCTGTGTAACACACACATACAGAACCTCCACCTCCTTCAGGACAACACACACACACACACACACACCAAGAAATGGAAATAAACGATGACTGCATCAAATCACAGCCTCAGGAGCAGAGGAGCTCACAGACAGTCTGACCACACAGCTGTGGAGAGTGATGTTGTAGAGGTGTAGTTGAACAGCGATGCTGCGTTAAACTGTTGTAACAAGTGAAACAGAAGTGAACCTGAAGTGTCAGCCAGTGTTTTTACAGCCATGAGTAACTACACCATTTATCTTCAGCTGAATATTTCAGCAAAATACTTTAAGTCTGGAATGTAACCGCAGCTCCAGATGTTGAAGAACGTGTCAATGATGTGACTAAAGTCATGCAACATACACTCAAATCACCAGGAAGTTCCCACTGCTACAGCACGACAGACAGTTCATGGAGCCAAAGACTTTTTCACCTATTTGCATTCACTCAACAGCAGAAAGAAACAAAATGGAGGGAAAAAAAGAAAATTCCTAGGGAAACTTTTCTTCCCATTTTGAATATATCATGTTTCTTGCTTCCAAAGACACATTGGAACTGTGATTTTTTTTGTCTTAACATTTAGAATATTCTGTTTACACTATTATTCATGAAATGAAAATTTACACCAGAAATATGATTCCACACAAAGCACCTTTAATCAGTTTAAAATCACATCACTACCCTCCAAATAAAAAACAGAAGTTGATGAAATAATTAGCTAAATTATTAAATAACAGGTATTATATTACAGTTGTCTTCAAGTTGAATAAAAGTTCGTCTTTATCTCACGTGAGCAGTTAAGGAAAACCAGCCGTCTTTCTCTCTCTGCCTCTCTGTCTGTTTGAGAAAACAGTGTCACTTACGGAATAAAATGTAATGTACACTTATGTGTATGTCTGTATCTGTGTGTGAGAGTCTGTGCCTGCACCTGTTTTCTAACGTTGTCTTCTGTAGTTTCGTCTTCAAATCCGTGAGAGGGCGCTAAAGACGCATCATAGCTGCAGTACAGAAATCCAGTATATCTCACAGAATGTTCTCAAATGAAATCTATTTTTCCTTAAATTTACCATAATAAATACATGCTAAATACCTGATTAAATATATTTACTAGATAGTTTTAAATTATTTATTTTTATTTAATCAAATATTTGATTAAATGAAATGTTAGTTCTGTTGTAGTTACCGTCTGTCAACACCAGTCTGTGACTGAGGCTCCTTTGTAGGCATGTGTACCAGTCCCTCTGGACTGCCTACAATAACATAATGAAACTGAAGATGTAGTAACCAATCACTGCCTCTGACTGATGGAGTCGTGACTGACAGCAGACCTCGTACCTGTTAAAGGTGGGCTCAGGGCAGACGGAGGTATGGGGGAGATGGAGGGAGACGTTTTCAATGAAACGCTGTGTTTCTGTTGTTCGATTAGCTCCAGCAGTCGGCCCCTGGCTGCCGCACTCTGTCTGTTGAGTTCTAGGAGGCGCTGTTCCACACCGCTCACACCGACTGTTCCGGGAGATGTCGTCTGAGCAGGAGAGGAGACACAAACGTGAATCAACCATCTCAAATACTGATCAGTGACAGATATAGATAGTGATGGTTGGAGGGAGGTTTTTAGAGGATGAAGAATAAACTTTATTGCCCCTTGTTTTCATTTTTTGTCTCCTATTTTCCTTGAGTAGACAGGTATAAAGTCTAAACCAAAGAAAAGTGTGTTTCACGTCTCACCTGATGGGTGACTTGGTGTTTATCTGTAAGGTTCTGGTTCCGTCTCCCTGTCCTGCTGGACACAGACGTCCTCCTCTCTACAACACTCTCGGGTGTAGTTTTTCCACTAAGACTGGAGCTCAGTCTTCTCTCCTCACCACTGCTGGTGCTGCTGATGGTCGATCCACTGACACCTGACCTGAGGCTCTGAGACTGACCCAGCTGAGCTCGGATCATCTGGTTCTGTCTGCTCAGCTGAGCAATCTCAGCCTGCACGGCCTCATGGCTGAACTGCGAGCTGAGAGCTTCAGACACCTGGGAGCGTGAGGAGGAGGAGGGGAGGCTGGTGTGAGGAAGGCTAGTGAGGCTCGATGATGAACTCTGGAGATGAACGGGAACAAACTGCTGCTGCTTCTGGTGGTGGTGCTGAAGCTGCTGCTGTGAGTGTAAAGGCTTCATTACTGTGAAGAGAAAGTAGAAATGTGAATCTAATGACATAAAATCACTCAGTCAGTTAATATAAATCAGATCACAGCTTTGATTTAATCACCATTAAACTGCTGCCAGTGGTTTGCCTGTCGAGGGGGTGACAGAAGGACGGCAGGAGATACGGGGGCTTGTGCTTGGTCACGGACAGGCACAGACTGACAAACTGTGTACCAGTAATTTCTATGTTAAAATATATATATATATAAATAATTTCCTTTTATTGGACAACCATTCATGCCCATGCATGCAGAAACACTTTATTAATTATTAACCTGCTCCTTTAATGTTACAGTCCTGACAAGGGTCAGCGTCCGGCTGCAGTAAACCAAGACTTCCGATCAACATCACCACAGAGTCAAACTTCTGCTCCAGCTCTGAGATCCGCTGCTGCAGTCCCACCTGAGAAGACACACCAACACAGTCATTCAACGCTGCTCCAGTGTGAACAATAACCTGGTGTAGGACCTTGATCTGTGTCAGACCTGCATGGTGGCTGCTTCCTCTCTCAGAGTCATGGTCTCTGCTGTGAGAGCGTCGATCAGGTCCTGCTGCTCCCTCAGCTCCTCCTCCCATTTCTTCCTCTCCTCAGTCTGTTTCTGAATTTTCTCTTCAGTCTACAAAGATGGGAAATCAGGTACAGCTGAACTGAATGGCATCTACAGCAGAAGCAATGCAGTTATTGCAATGAAACTGTACCTTTCTTTGGTGCTGCACTAATCGTGCCATTGTGTTGATCAGAGCCACAGAGAATCCAGTCAGGCCTTGTGTTCTGTGCTCTTCTGGACTCTGTGCTTTCTCTGGTGCTGAGTCAGGACCTAGATTATCCAGTTCTGCCTCTACCTGACCCAACATGGTCTGCAGCAGACCCAGAGTGGACTGGTCACCACTGAGAAATGCCACAGAGGAACCATTCACTTCTGAAATTTGGGAGACGGACTTCCTGTTCCTGCTGGTTCCACTGCTGGTTTGACTAATAGATCTTTCTGCACAGTGAAGACAATGGAATCAGGGATGTTATGTCACATATGCAAATCTTTTTTATCAAATTTCATAGAAAACAAAGTAGTTCCTAGTAATTACCTGAATGGTGGAAGGGCAGGTCAGGGTTGAGAACATGAGAAACCAAGTCAGTTGATTCCTCTTCAGCTTCTTCTGCTTGGTTACGCCTGGGTCGAACACGCTCCACAGCCAATGTAGCATTAAGAGCTAAAAGCAATGTGAGATTAATCTGATTGTACACAGTATATTTGCTGATTATCTGTGGTTCACGTGGTCTACTAACCTGCTTGGTTTGGTGCTTTGCCTGTGGTGCGAGGTGTTCCAGGGACATGGCCTTTCTGATGTGTTGCTCTTCTGTGGGACTGTGCCTTCATATTTCGTACATTGGCTCTTCAAAAAAAATAGTGTAAACATGGTCATGGAAATAACTTTAATTCCACAGCTTCATGGGTTTGGCATAGTGTCTTTGTAAATATTACTGTAGTACCTTCTGATTACAGAATACTCTGGACTGCCACAAAAATGTGCATCTTCATCACTGAGGTCTTCTTCTGAATGCTGTAGTTCATTAAGAGCCTGAAATTGGCATTTAAGACTCTCAGTACATGAAAACATACAAAAAAAAATATGAATGTGTTTATTAATAAAACCATTTGACCAAGAACACCTGCTGGTCCATCATAGACTGGCTCAGCAATGACAGCTGAGTTGGAGGATCTGGTCTCTGGACAACAGGAGGTTCTGAGTCAGAGCCACAGTCTGGAGCTATGGTCACACTGGGATGACCTGTCACACACAGACACAAACATTGTGTTATTTGACTATGAATAAAAAAAAATCTATCTTTACAAAATTTTAACTATTTTAACTTTTTTACTTGTACCAATCCGCCTGCGAGGAGCATCTCCAAACAGGTCCTTAACCACAGCCAAGGTTCTGTCAGAGCGAGCCAACACATCCTGCAGCAGCATCTGGTCAGACAGCACCTGCAGTGTTAACATACATATGATTGTTTTAAACTCAGGACAATGAGTGAAGATTCACAATGCATCAGATTGTGTGAACCACAGATATATCTTTACTGTAGCTCATAATTCATGGTTTAAAATCCCACTGACAGACCTCTCTGATGATGCTGAGACTAGTCTGGTCCAGAAGTGGAGGACTCCCTGAGCGTTTTAGGCGGCTTTTCAGAGCTTTTTCTCTCAGTTCCCACTGAGCTGCAGCCTTGTTATGGGACTTGTGAATCTCATGTCGATGACTCTGAGGCAGATGATGACAATCATAATTTTGTTTATTAATATAATTAAGTATGTATATTACATTAAAACTACAAACAGTATTTAAAGAAGACAAATATCATTGTTCTGGTGAAGAAAAATCAACACCATCCTCACCAGCTCAGCAGGGGTCAGCTTGTGCACAGAGAGGTCATTGACAGTGCTCTGGAAACAAATAACAATATGAAGGCACTTGTAAAAGTATAATAAACACAAAAAACATTATTCCTATTTCTAAAGTAATACTTAAACAAACCACAGGTGATATTTAAATATAAATTCAAGACATTTCTTGACTATATTGTTGTCAGGCCTGGGACGACAAGTAAGACTCTGGCTCCCTCTTGTGGCAGTTAGTTGAAAAAACATTAATTTATTTTAAAACCATTTTTGCAAAAGAGAATCTAGAAACATATCAGAAAAACAATACAGGGAGGGGAGAGGGGAAAAGAATAATTTAATTCCTGGTTTTATATAGAATAATAATTCCACCTTTTAACATCACATGTTTCCCTGTTTGTGAATATGTCTGTACTCACCACCCATTCTTTTTTGGCAGCTGTTGTCCTCTTTAACCTCAGAGGCTTCTTCCCTTTATTGTGATGTTGTGACCGCCCGGTTTTCAAAAAAGACATCTGGGCAACATATAGCAAAGTAGGGTTAATAGTGTAAAATCTGGAATTATCCAGACACATTCAGAGACGTGTGGTATAGAGTAATAAAATAAGCTCCAAATGACACCTCTTTGTCGTTAACGTTAGTGTCTGCTAGCATAAGGACGTCAATTTGAGCAAAAAGTTAGCTAACATGAGTTTTTAAGCAAGGATAGCTTCATTAGCACTTACATCGCCCGGTGTGACTTCACGCCACGTCACAGCTGCATTGATGAAGCTCAGCGTTAGCCTAGAGTTTAACTTAAAAACTGAGAACTTCAAAATTGTTAACTCCTCTCATGTGTCGTTTGTTTTGGGGTTTTGTGATAGATTTTCAACGGTTGGCGCCACTTCCTGTGCCGTTGTTGCTACGGACACCGTCACACCAAGGTGTTTGATGGGAAATAGAGTACAGAAAAGCGAGGCACGTAAAACCAATGGCTCAATAGTCAACGAAAGCAGAGTAGACTTCATTCTTAATAAGAACTCGTAATTATATTTCCATTTTTCTTAAACTAATTGGTTAAGTTAGAACACATTTTACACACCTTGAGGAATGGGAGAATTCTGACATTATAATTCCGACTTTAATCTCAAAATCTTGAAAGGAAGTTAGAATACTGACATAGATTTTATAAATTCTGTGGCAGAATTCTGACTAATCCTAGAATTCAAAAATAACTACAGTAAATCTTTTAATAAAATAAATAAATAAAGAGCAAGTGTTTATTATGACCACTAGATGACAGTAGCCCTATACAAATATGTGTGTGGTGTGGTTTGTGGGTAAAATCTCTAACGCTGAATGACAAAGCTGCCTACACCGGAAATAGTGTCTTTTGTCTTCAAGAAATAAGAGCACAATTGTGATCACACAAGTTGTGAATTACAATTAATGTGAGGCCATGGAATAACAACGACAGAAAATGTATTTATAGGAGAATCGGTGGATTTTCAGACATTAATTAATATGTATTTATGCATGAATGTCTTTGCTTAAGAATCTAAAATTTAGTTGAGCACTAAGTGAAAAAAATGTCTTCAGAGCTCCATCCTTTAATAAATGTTGTATCAACTCTTTTTTTGATTGTGACGTTAATATATTTAAAGATATTCACGCGTAACATGCTCCGGAAATTGTATGTTAGTTATATGTAACTTGACGCTAGTGTCTCCGGGGGGGTTATCGCAGTAACGAGCAGAGGTGTGTTTATATGTGACTTTTTTTCACGCCCCTCACACGCTCATTGTGTGGTTCAGGCTGTTCAGGCTCCACTTCACTTCAGTTTGACTGAACTTCTCTGGGCTGACACATGACTCCACTGCCTGATCTCTGAGACACAACAATGACCACGGAGCCAGGAAAGTTTGGAGAAAAGTTATCTTTACGCACGGAAGTGTCGTTGGAGGGACTCAGGGGTATCAGCAGCTGTGCGCCCATGGATCAGGATCAAGCTACAAGTGGCTGTTTCTGTGCGTCCCTGTGGAGATTCATTTGAAGAGTCGGGAGGAGACTTAACTGGCTCACTTTCTGCCGGGGATGCATCGGTCTATCCTTGTTGGATTTACCACAGTTTAGAAAACTTTGAGCTGGAAACTGAAAAGTTCTTTGGCCTTTCTGTTAACTTTTTCTTTAAAGGTGAAAGGTGTGCTGAACAACCTTTGGATCTTAACACACACGCTGTGAAGTCGCGTTTGGTGACATTGGATCAACTTTTACGCACGCGATTTTTGCAGCAAATGACAGCTTTTACGTGGTTTGTTCCTCTCCCACTTTATTCTTTTTGCTCCATTCACCGATCCCAACAACCGCTTCACTTCCACCTGGTCAGACGCGGGGACTAAAAGCACCTCGCCGTCTCTTCCTGTGCGCCGGCGTGCGGCCGCGGGCCACCGGGTCGAGGATGCGGGTGGGAGGATTCCAGATGTCGGTCACCGTAATCATGGCACTCCTCATGGTCGTCATGAAAGTAAAGGCTAGCGGGGAATACTGCCACGGCTGGCAGGACACCCAGGGCGTGTGGAAGGAAGGGTTCCAGTGTCCGGAGAAGATCGACGGAGATGACGCGATCATCTGCTGCGGGAAATGTGAGCTGCGGTACTGCTGCTCCAGCACTGAGGCACGGCTGGACCAGGGCAGCTGCGATAACGACCGACAGGCGCAGGAGCCCGGGGCCGACAGCAAAGACAACAAGGAGTCTGATGCAGGTATGAGTCCATTATCTGTGTCTCTACACATGGAACGGTTTTCGGTTTTATCAGGTTCACTTCGATTTACGATATGATCACGATTAAAAACTCTCCAAGTTAACTCTCCAAGTTAATTTATATTGAGTTAAAAAAAGATTTTAGGTAAATCATCAAGAATCCAGTAGTCTGAACTGGAACAATTTTATATCTCTAATGTGTCAGTTGCAAATAAATGACCAGGACTGTATGTTGGAGAACTAGGGAACAATTTAAGGTCATGGTTTTGCTAACAATTTGGTCCTTTAACTGGATACAACCAGATATCTTCCAGTCCCTAGCTGCAGCATCTTCTCACTGTGCATTCACATGCTTTTTTTTTTTTTTTTAAAGAAAGAAATATTTCCAGCATGAGGTTCCACCATGCTAAATCCACTTTGTAACTGATGTTAAGTTGATAGATGACCGGAGCACTTGAGTTGAGACCTTAAATTTTCCTTGCTCTCTGCAAGGGTGTCGCAAATGGTTTGGCTACACTTCCATGAGAGTGGGAACGTGTTATCCACCATGGAACAATGCCATCACTGATTAGTTTTAGCCAAATCAGATACTAGCATAGTGAAAGACTTGGATAGGCCGGCTAACAAAATGTCTGTTTTTGTCTTGTGCTCGCTGTCTCAGACCTGAACTGTTCGTAATGTGAATAAAACATAAAACAGTTCTGGACTTGATAAAGAAGGAGTCTCAATTATTAAACTGAGCTTAGTTTTGAAATGACATTTGTCTTAGTACTTTTTGACCTGCCCACATTCTGACATGTGTGTAATCTAGTCTTTGTTTTTGGAGAGGATTTCATTAAAAGTGTGGGTGACTGGACTCCAGGCCTAGGGCACATGGACAGGATGTCTTAAACATGACACCGTGAATCGCAGACCCATTACAAACCCTGGCCTCTTCTCATAAAGCAGAAGTGAGCCACAGTTTCCTCCCTGTTCAGAGATTCATCTGCTGACCGTCCCGGTTGGCAGCGACAGCTGCACAGGAGACAGCAGACTCCTCCAGGAACCCGTTAACTGCACTCACAAATGGCATACTGTGCTGTGTCGCAGCACTTTATAAATAGCTGTGTTTGTTCTGGCCTGTAACAGTGCAAAGGGCTGCGCTTAGATCACGCTGTCCTCACGGGGATCAAGTTTGGGCTTGACCGGATCTTGGACAGTAGCTAACAAAAGGTACTGACAGCTCTGTTCATTAAAAAAAAAACGCAAATTGCATTATGTATCACTTCCTTTAAGATCCTCGGGGTCGTTTTCACATCAACCAGTGTTGAATGGACAGAACCCTCCCAGTGAAGACTGCCTCTGCTGTCAGGAAGGAGCAACCGTTCACACTCCCATTCACACCTACGGTCAACTTAGTCTGAACAATTAACCCAGTGTAAACAAACCTACACACAGAAGGAACACGTGACCTCCAGACTTCACAGACCACCAGGAATCAAACTGGTGATCTTCAAGAGCAACAACCACTCCTACACAGTGCGGCCCTATAGACCAGTGTTTTCCAACCTTTATTTTAAGTCACAGCACATATGTATCATCAGGAAACACCCTACGACACACCACCAAACAAAACTCTCATAAAAAGTATATGTAATGAAATACAATAATCCTCCAGTTTAAATGACCCCATGATTGACTAAAATCTCAGCCTGTTTAGTCAAAGACAACACTGATATACTGGCAGGAATTGAAGAAAGATATTTCAACATATCTGATTGTCTTTTTTTTTTAGTTTTCATAGGCACCTGCTGCCACCTAGCAGAAGAGCATTAAGTAATATATATAGAAGAGTAGAAGAGGGAGGAGTTACAGCTACACGCCATATATTTTGTCCCATTTACTTATATGGTGGATTCAGTGACTTAAAAACCAATCCTCCACCCTGCTGCCGTACAAATTCCCACATGTTAGCCATAAAAGCCTGCATCAATTTTTGAATATCCGAGAACATCACAGGCTCTTTTTAAATATTTCCCTGAAGGATAGTATGACTTCTTTTGGACCTGCAGCTATAATCTGTTATTTGCTAAAACTATCTGGCCTTATCACTGCAGGAAGAGGCATATACATTTCATTTAATGGCCCCAGGCCAAAATAACTTCAGGAAAAGCAGTTGTGTCCCCACCAAGAGTGAAGGAAATCATTTTTCCCATGCTCGGTCCATTCCTGTTTGGGTTTTTTTTTTTATTCCCTTTTCATATGTTTGCGGTGGATTAATCATACTGGAAAGATACACATTGGGATGTCAATGAGTCGCAGGCAGGAAATTATTAATGTGCTGGACATAAAGAAACATATGGTATTTAGGAACAGAGGAATGCCCGTGGGATAGCTGAGGGAGACGAGGGAGATTCCAGTCAGTCCACCACAAAGACTGTGCCCAAAACAAGAGCTTAGGAGAGACGGCTGCTGCTGCTGCTGCTGCTGCTGCTGCTGCTGCTGCAGGGCTACCAGCAACAGGTGTGAACCATTGTAACACTCAGCTGTTCATTTAAACCATTCAGGGTTAAAGGAATTACAGTACATTTATGTAAGAGGACACCTGACTACTCTACATTCATCACTTCATTTATGTACTTTCATGTACGACTGCATGTACATTTCCTAGTTTAAAGTAACGGATCTAATCTATACAAATCTATAAAACAGAATCACTTTTGGTTTTGGTGCTTGCTCAACATAGGATTTGCACCGACGACCCTCGGATCACAAGCCTGATCCTATAACATAGCAAGAAAATGAGCTGCTTCATTGGCCACACGCTGTTAGGTCATGAGGACAACTTTACAGGTCACAAGGACATATTTTTAATTTTCTGGTCAAAGTGCGGACTTCAAGGCCAAACATTTGTTTTGGCTCATAACCTCTCAGTGTACTGACAAATACTTTAATGTTTGACATGAATGTGACGGCTAAATGTCATTACATTAGCTTTGCTAGCTCTCTGAACCCTGGTTTGACCCATTACTATGCTAATGTTAGCAATCAGGGCTTCTCCTTAACTAATACTTTAATTTTTACCATTTGTACTGCTGTTATGACAACCGTTATTTCTAACAGTAGCAGTACTTCACAGAGACCCGAGCATTTTGGCCAGCATTTCTTCCTCTTAATGGTTAACTTTATTTGCCCCAGGCTTTAACCCCTGGTGTGCCGCAGTGTTTTATAAAGAAGTGCTGTGGAAAAAGGGCTGAACTAACATTAAAAGAAAGAATTAGCAGTTGCTAATCCTCAGCAGCCATGCAGAAACAGGGAGTGGAAACAGAGATGTGGAGACAGAGTCCATATAAGTGCAGGGAAAGCGGGGCAGTGAAAGGCTAACCGGGGCTTTTCTGCCCCTGTAACTTACACTGTATGTTATCCATACACAGTTCCACTTTAAACCTGTTTACTGGATGAGGTGCCTTGGCCTCTGAAGCCGACACCACCTCTCGTCAAAGGGGAAATAGGTCGAGGTCCTAGCGTGTTTCATGTGCCTGTGCATCCTTTGTCACCTGGAGCACAGCCAGGGCATGTCCTCCAGCTCTTAACAGGTTTTATGCTGTAATCCTCTGTAATACCCTGCTACTTTTGATGAGCATTTGTGAAAGGTTTCCCAAGGATGTGTTTCAAAGAGCACAGAGACAAAGGGAAACTGGAGCCTGCTGCCACCTCTCTCTCCTGTGGCGTACAGTTACACCTCAAAACACACGCAGTACATTCACGGCAGTAAATAAGTGCACCCCTCGTGGGAACAATAAAGCACAACTACTCACTTATAATGTAACGCATTGATTATTGTGACTGTGAGGTGTTTGTTTTGAGTGACCATGGGAATGAGCACTTGAGGAAAACGCCTCAGGAGTGTCCTCACCTTACCCGTCACGGCGTTTTGTGTCCAATATATTCATTCGTACGAGTCTGAGAATCACAAATGTGCAGCGGGGGTTCCAGAGAGTAAATGTTTTATCCTTCTGCCGGCATGTGTGTTTGCAGTTTGAGTTTTCAGAATCAATGAACTGTAATGTTTTCACCTTCAAAGCACATCATTGTTGATCGTACTTCAGTTTGTCGGCACACTTTCTGCTCACTCAGCACAACGCACAAACTCAAACACAGAAACTCTCACATAAAAATGTCAATTGGTTTTCCTGGCTAATAATGTTTCTGCTACAGTATCTGACCTGGCACATGACGCAGCAGTGGGTGGAAGAGTGATTTGCTGTTTTCAATTAAAATATACTGGAGGTCAGTGAGGAGGTATTGGCCAACTACTTTGATTTAGAGCAGTGAATTGCCCCCACATTCCACTCCATTAAATCAGTCAACTTTAATACCTTCTTTAAGATGAAGCCAAGCGGTGTATTTCAACTGGAGGAACGTATTTTCAAACGGCCTTGTCGTAAATAGTCGCAGAAAAAGCCGGGTCACAAATATCTGCCGACGGCCCGGCTTCAGAATGTCGTCCATAACACACACACATGCATCAGCAGGTCTGGACGGCGGGGGACACAGCGGGGTGCGAGGGATTAAAACAGATCAAACCCAAGTTAATAACTGCTAATGAGGAGCCCAGCCCAGTGCACTCTCATTCCTCTGCTCTGGTCCAGACACTCCTCTCTGCTCACACTGCTGCTGAACTGTCTTTCCCAATCTGCACTCACATGTAGGGGCTTTTCCTTGTGCAACAAAGCCCGGCACATGAATAGAAGAGTTGAAAGAGCTTTGAAGTGTAATGTTCAACTTTGTAAGTCAGTGTGCTTTGAATAACGTTAGAGAAACTGAATCGCTGAGTTCCACTGACTAGAGCTGGACGTTTAGCAAACATGTCAGCACCACTGAAACAGCAATAAAGCAAGTCACGCCAACTCCCCAAGATGATGTGGACGTAGAATCTGGAACTGATTATATTGTCACTAAAAGGGGTCTTTTTTTTTAACATATTTTCTTCTTCTTCTCTGTCTATATTTGTAGTTCCCATCTACGTGCCCTTCTTGATTGTGGGCTCCGTGTTTGTGGCATTCATCCTGGTGGGATCCGTGGTCGCCGTCTGCTGCTGCCGTTGCCTCCGACCCAAACAGGAACTGTCATCTGGAGGGGCGACAGGAGGTGGGGCCGGCAGCGGACGTCTCCTCGAAACCATCCCAATGATGGCCAGCACTTCCCGAGGCTCCTCGTCCCGCCAGTCCAGCACCGCCACCTCCTCCAGCTCCTCCGCGCCGCCTTCCGCGCCCCGCCCCGCCCCTCCCCCCCTCATGAGAGCTCAAGCCTCTTGCTGCCTGCCGCCTGACGCCAGCGTCTTCGTCAACATGCCCACCAACTTCTCCGTACTCAACTGCCAGCAGGCCACCCAAATCATGCCCCACCAAGGACAGTTCCTGCACCCGCAGTACATCGGCTACGCTCACCCCGTGTCTCCCACTGCTGCCTTCCTGGACCCCATCCAAGGAGGGTACAGGCCAATGCAGTCGCCGTGTCCTCCCACGGGAGGCTCGAGTGTCACCGGTGACCAGAAATACCCTCCTCTGACGGTGTGATGAGAGGCCAACACGCAGACCACTCTGCCAATGACTTTTGTGAAGTTAAACCTGTGAGGCTGCATTAGAGACCTTTGGAGAGGCTGCCAACGTGGAAAAAAGAAAGGCAGGGAGTCAAACTCACACCAAGGACTCATAAAGCCATTGCTGGCAGCGGGGCCTGCCTGACTTCTTGTGTGTGGTGTGTCTGTTTAAGTGTGTCATACGTGACCTCTTGCCAAGCTGGAATGAGCTAAGCTCCGTGTATGGTGGGGTTGGATGGATGAATAAACAAGTTTCTGTCTGGAGATGCAAACATTGGGCTGAATATCTGAGCGTTACACTGCCCAGATGTGTGATAGCACACAGCCCACTGCTGCCTGCAGCTGAAATATAGACTGTGTGTGTTAGTGTTTGCATGTATGTGCAGAGAGAGTGAGAGAAAAAGTTTGTTGGCTTGTATTCGCCTGAATGAATGATGTATGCTTGATTTATAGCAATGAATTGTATGAAAAGTGGCTTTTTCAACATCGCAAAAAAATCTACGACCACAGGCTGTGTTTATGCCGTGTGCATATGTGGTTTATACACTACAGAATATATGTTTGTGTGGAGACGTTTGTACGGTGCGTCTGGGAGAGTGTGAAGTGTGCAGGGCTGCGGTCGTGTGAGTAACTGTGAGTGTGTGATGGGAAATGCAGGTGGTGCAGTGTGAACGGCAGTTGCGATCTCCCTGCAGAGCAATTAAACTCAAATGAAGCGGAGGCTGGACGCAGACTGTGACGCTACACCTTCCTGTACAAACGCCCTCAAACCACCCGAAAAATCTAGGCAACAGAGAGAGAGGGGGTGGGGGGGGCAGTCCTCGGGGTCAAACAGCCTGAGGTGGAAGCAGAAAAGATACAAAAATGAAAGAAAGCTCATGCACGGCCGGTGGTTAATGTAGCTGACCGGTGTGAGAGTGTGACAGTGGGGGAGTGTGTGGCTGCCCTCGGAAGATTAGAGTTAATTATACAGTGAAAACTGCCAAATGCCCCCTTCACTTCTCTGCTCTGAGTGTGTGTGTGTGCATGTGTTTAACTCTCCCCACGTTCAGTGCATTAACAGAGGGCACAGGCAGCTCCGGGGCAGCTTTGAGTCATTACTTTCCACTTAACACGAGGCTCAGAAACGTTGGTTATTGGTTGTAAAATAAAGAATAACAATAAAAAGGATGTTTCCGCAGCATATTCACAGAACTGCTGGGCAGCTGGGAGGTACTGGTGACCGGTAATTAACGGTGAATCTGCAGCCTGAGAAACGTGCCGCTCCACTGAGCGTGCAGCCTGACATGTCCCACTACACTATTACTAAGACCAGTCCGTCTGTGACTGGTCTCCAACGTCTGCACCCGTCGGTGAGGTGCAGCAGGCAGCTGCTACCAGGAGTGGGCAGAAGAATCTTGGGTCTAATGAGTTCGTTGATATGGGGCTGACACTTTTCATGTGAATGGATTTTGACAATAAACAACTTTTAAACCACAAAAAAAAGTGTTTCAATTCATGCGTTACAGTAGGAATTCACCGTGGAACAAAATGTCTCAACAAAAGCAGTTATTTTCTCTAAACCTTTGATTGGAGTTGATGTTACTGAGGGACAAATGTTGTCACACCAACACTTGGCGTAAAGGCTTAGTTAATAGGTGTAAGTCTGTCTAATGAATAGCTTTACAAAAGAATCGTATCTGAGAGGCCAAATCCCCGTTAAACACCGTGTTAAGCTGTTGAGAAACACTAAGTAGAAACATTCACAGACGGCTGAACAAATATCAGTCACGTCACCAGGAGAAGGAGGTGTAAGAAACCACAACAATGGACACTTTAAATCTGTGGCTGTGTAGAAGTGAACCTTTGGCAGGAACCCCGCAGGAACCTCGGCTGCAGTAATGCAGAGAAGTCGCTGGGGAGGAGGTGAAACGCACAAAGGGCTCTCTGGGCCCTGCTCCGCCGCGCTCCGATGGATTCTCCATACTGGAGCAGCTGTGGCTGGTTTGGGCTGGGTCACATCCAGAAAGGTGGGTGGGAACGGGATCTCCAGTTGGACTGCGTTGTCCGGCGGCTGGGGTGTGCATTAATGGTTTAACGGTCCATCTCCATCGACTCTCCTGAGGTTAGAGAGAGAGCGTGGGAGAGGTGTGATGGATGGCTCTGTGAAACTGTGCGTTTAACACAAACCCTTTTTGTTCATTTTCAAGCATAAAATAAAAATCCAAACCTTCAGTGCAGACACAGTTCGACACAGACAGACGTCACCGTGGAGCTGGGAGCCACGGTAACATTCAACAGACGGAGACGTGTTTTTGTCAGGCCATGGATTGATTAGATTTAATGATTAGGACTTGAGTGGACACCTCCCTCCCTCCCCTCCTCTGTCTTCCACCACTGCAGGCCTGCATTCCTGAAACAGTGTCTTCAACACAGAGCAACAATAGACTCTACACTCAGACAATGGCCAGAGCCAGAAAAACACATGATGCAGGCGAGAGTCCCAATCCGGTCCCTTCTGTTTCAACGCCGATGAGCAGTAGTTCAAATGTTCCCTCTTGGACTTGTTGTGACACATGGATACAAAAACAGGCAGAGAAAAAAAACTGATATACAAACACGTGTACACTGACTTCACTTAAAAAAAAAAACAACAACAAAACAAAGGTACAGGTCCTGTAAAGATTTCAACACAAGTGAAGGAGGAAGCGCTGACGCCAGGCGTGCTGACTGTACCTCAGCTGACGGAGCTGGACAGAGGAGGTCGTCACAGTTGGAATGGAGCACACAGAATGGAATTTTCAGTGCAGACGAGGATGAGGAGGTGTGAAGCAGAGGAGAGACGTGAGGAAGCTGCAGAGAGGCAGCTGGGGATGGAGAGACAGGAGGATCGCAACGGAGCCTGAGGAGGAGTCAGGTCCAGGTTGGGATCTGCCTTCAGCCTCAGCCACGTGTGTGTGGTGTACGGCAGTGAGGAGACAGAGTCAGGCCTGGAGCTGCAGCTGACCTCCGGTGGTCCGCCTCAGGCTTCTGCCTCATCTTCTTCAGGAATCCTCGTGTGCGTTTATTTTCACACCCTCCCCAATTTTATGTCAGTATGTCGTGACATCACAAGAGGAAAAGTGGAAGAAACTGTGGAAATGAGCGCACGGACACACACACGCACACACACACACACGTACAGAACCACAGGTGGGCCAGTGCATGCAGACGTACATGCACAAAGAGATACTGACACGTGAAGATGCAAACACACACTTGAACACACACTTGAACACACAGCGGGTAGATTCAAATCCTACAGGGTTATATGTGGATGTGGAGAAGTCTGAGTTTGACTTGTCATGTCTGTGCATGGATATGATTACTCATGCCTGCGCAGCTTGGTAAAGTTTGTTCCGTGTGTTTGGCCCGGTTCCTTCTCTCATATTAGTCCTCCATGCACGAGCGACGGTCTCCAGGTCTGACCATGACCCCTGCCCCAGACGAGGGGTCAGGTCACAGTCCCTCCAAGGCCACAGCAGGGCTCCACCACCCGGGGTCAGGGGTGGTATATGAGTCTGTCTCTGCTGTCGCCCTGATGACTGTTGCTTTGGTGAGCCAAAGTCTTGGCCGAGGGGCGGGGCTAGAGGCTGGGGCGCTGGCGGGTGGTGTCGTAGGAGCGGACAACCTGGGACTGGGACACCACGCCGTGCTCCTCCTGAGAGAAGGCGTAGCCATCTGAGGAGACAGAAGGACGGACGTGAAATGAAAGACAGAATCACTACAACAGATGTTTATGAGTGGAAGGGTTTATCAATGGGAAAAAAATCCACAGGGATCCAGTAATGCAGCTCAGAGGAAACTTCCAGAAGAGGTGAGAGGTCGTGAGGTCAGGATCGACCTGCAGGGGGAGGCTCACTGATCGAAGTTACACATTTGTAAAGAACAATTTGCTTTTTTATATTTGAATATAGAATATTTTGAGACCAGAATGCAGGAAGCCCCTCCTACAGGTCTGTGCTGTTACTGCATCTGGAACTGCGATACAGTATTTATGATACTTGGACAAATACTCTTAGTGGTTTCAAGTGTAAGAAGAGTTACATCTGTCTCTAAGTGACATCACTTTTCGGCTTCATTACATATTTGGAAGATGGTGTAAAAGAGGTTTAAAAAATGTCAACGATAGCAACTGTTAAACTGTTGTTGTTAAACTAATATGTGATTTTTGTTTTGTTTGACAAAGCACGACAGCTCAGTCTAAAGTGAATCAATATTCGTATGTTTCCTGAACAGGACACTCACGTGACACGGTCTGCTGCACCGAGTTCGATCGTCCCACACTTGAAGGTGTTTTCCTAAAGACTCTTGTCAGCAGATGGGCTCGTTCGTTTAGACTGAGGACGAAATCGGAGGCAAAGTCAGCGACCAATGACAACACACGGGAAAACAAACACCAAGACAGCAGAAATATCTACTACCAACACAACTAGACACCGAAAAATACACTTTAGTCAAGTCCAGAATATACAGATGATGATTCTATATATATATAAAATACATATTTTAAGGATTTCATGTTTTCTTCAACATTTAAGAAAATTCCCAGAATAGTCTTGACATTTAACTTTCAATTTTTACAGTGAAGTCCGTTAGACATTTTCAGTGAGGATATACTCTTCCTCTGTACTGCAACTTTATGGGTTTTGTCAATATTTTATGTCTTAAATGAAGTCAGTCGGCTAGTTGGTAACATTTTCCTGGAGTCGAACACACACGAGCAGTTAAATCAGGAAAAAAGTAGAACTCCCCTTCAGTCTGTACCACAGAGTAGAAACACCACTGCACCAGTGAAAAAAAAAAAAAAAAGTAAAAGTGAAATTAAGAGCAGAGAGTCGGTAGAAGGTGGATTTGATTCTGACTGCTTCTGACATTCAATTCAAGCCAACAGTAATTCATAAACTGCCTGCGGGGCAACAGGACATCCACAGTGAAACCATTCCTCACTCCTCACTCCTCTCTCCTCTCCTCTTGACTCCTCCCTCTGCATCCAGAAGACTGGACCCTCTGTTCCGAGACCACACGCCGTCACAGCTCCTCTCTTTGCCTGACCAAAAATAACTAAGCCTTTTCCAGATTTTTCAACACAAATGCAAGAATGCATGCACACTTTTTACCTTTTCACGGCTTAAGTCTCAAAATGTGAAGCAAGTATTAGGGGGTTGCTGGGTCAGGGAGTTGTTCTGTCAGTTTTATGCATTAGAGCACATTTTCTCCCTTATCTGAGAAAATGGAGCAATAAATTCACACAGGGGGGGTTTCCCTTACAGCGGTCACGATGATCAGTGGAGCAGTTATGGGAAAAAAAAAACTCAGCTTCCCTGAGTTCAGGCAGTCAGGAAATTCTTAACACTGAATGTGACTGTTGGGAACTGAGTGTAGTGTGAAAAAAAGAAGAGGAAAAATGAGGAGAGGCTCAGAAGTTTGTCCAAACAGGATTTTTGGGCCAAAAAGAGGACGTCTGTTAAAAACATGACAGCGATGAATAAATGTTTAAAGACCAATGTGGAGGCTGGACCAATGAATGAAAGGCTCACGCATGAGTACGCCTCACGTCGTTCGTTCCCCATCGGCGATGTCAGTGTCAGCGAGACGACCTTTCTGATTCAAAACGGTTCTGAGGATGTGCTCGGTTTGAACTCCCCCTCTGAGACAGCTCCTGCTCTCTCCTCTCCTCTCCTCTCCCCTCCCCCCCCTCTCCCCTGCCTCACCCCCCCCCCACCCCCCCAACCTCCTCTCCATTTTTGCTCAATTTCCTCCCTGCCTTTTCTGACTTTGCTAAATGAGCAGGACTCTGAGGATCCAGGAATGAGATGCCGGGTCAGTCAGTGTGGGGGCGCTGTAATAAGACCGTAATAGAGGAGGACCGTGGTTAAACACTCCTCACCCCTCAACCTCAAGACATCCAGAACCTTCAAAATCTGTGGGTTAAATAAAGTACATTTTTGCTTTATTATTTATTACCTGTCTGTTCTACCTGCACTGGGACTCGATTAGCATCGCTGCTAAAACCTGGGAAAAGACTTAAATACCGCAGATGGTCAATGTTTTATTCTGAACTGTCCCGGTCAAAAATTAAATTGCATTAGGATGAAAAAAAAAACCAGCCTCTACCACAGATCACCTGGCTCTAACACATGTCCAAACACCACAGCACAGACACGGCTAAGCCACAGTGGTGGAGGAACTACAGACACGTCCAGTGAACACACCAGATCTGAACAGCAGCTCAAATTCATCCACCTACGACGTCATCCAGGTGAAGGAGTGGATACAGAGAGAGAGAAAAACAACTGTGAAAATTCACTCCAAGGCACAGGTCATCAGAGGTCAGAGGTCAGAGAGTCCACACACTAGGGAAACTACCTGTGTTACTACATGTGTCAGCTGTGGCTCTACGGGACCTCAGCTGTGGCTTCGGCTCTGAGGACGGTGCCGCAGAGGGAGGGAGGAAAAATGTTTACTTTATACAAAAACATAAAACATTTTTGATGACGGTCGTTGTCACAGGGAACCAGAAGTTAAGACTCAGGTGATGAAAAGAGGGCTTTCAGTACAGACGCAGGGTGAAATACATTTTTACCTCAATGAATAAAATCAACACCTGTTTAAGAACATGTTACTACAGGAATATGTTCAATGCCACACATAAAAAAGCTTCATTTTCACACAAAGCTCCGTAGAGGAAATCAGTGCTTTTATACCACAGACTTCACTCATCAACCATGACGTCAGACGAGGTGCAACAGGTGCAACCAAAGCACCTGTTAGTGAGAGTAGCCTCTGTTGGACGGAGCTTTTGTTAAAAGTTTTCACCTAAGGGAAGTAACTGTGTCTCACTCTGGTTCCCAGTGAAGATGATACCAGTTGTTCCTCTGAACCCCCTGACCCATCCACAGACTAAAAACACATTGTCAATAATACTGGAAATAAATATTTTTAATATATATATTTTTTAATTTAAAAACCCCATATGCTGTTATGACATATAACAGTTTAAACTGCCTCCCTCAGAGACTTCCATTTACCTGCGTCCGCTAGCGTCTCGTAGAACAGCTGCTCCGGGGTCAACAGCTCGAGCCTCCAACTCCTGCACCTCCTCTAGAAGAGATTTTCTCACTGTACGACGAATTCTGCACAATAAAAAGTGTTGTCACCCTCAGACACAAGTGATTCAAAGTATAAAGAGTGTGTAAGTGTTGACACTGACTCCATTTGGGTTCAGTAGTCTGTGTATGAATAAAAAAAATAAACTAAAACTAAACTAAAAAGATTATCAGAGCTGTTGAGGAAGATCTTTGCGAGTGTCTTTCTTCAATTCCTGACATCAGTCTTGTCTTCAACTAAACAGGCTGATATTTTAGTTTTAGATTTTTGTTTGGTGGTGTGTCGTGGGGTTTTTCCTGACGATATATATGTGTCGTGGCTCAAAAAAGGTTAGGTAAACACTGGTCTATAGTATATATAGTTTATAGTATATATATGTATACAGTATATATAGTCTAATGGTCTAAAGTATACATAGTACTTACGCAGTCCAGGCATAGTCTTTGAGTAAACACGCAGCAGGGACCAGGACCAGGCCCAGCCAGAAGTACCAGCACTGCATCACACTGCCAGCCTGCGATGACAACACAGGGGCCATGTTTACATCACTTTCATGTCAATGCCGCTCAGCATGAAGTCATTTTTTTTTCCATCATTAACATGAGTAACATGTGGTGAAGGCAGTGAGAAATGTGAGCCGGCACAAAGAGAAGGAAGGCGTAAAGAATCAGAGTTATTCAGAGTCCGATGCTGGTAACGTTAACCAAACATCTTCCACAGCTTTCCCACACCACAGCATCTGAACCGCAAACTGGTTTTAGCACCGTATTCCCAGAGCTGAAATATAACGCTTCAACAAGGGCTGGAGAGATAAAAATGTGACCAAATAACCACAGATCACTTCTACCTGCCCGTGCAGCTGCAGCCTGTCCCACTGACCTTTGACCCTCAACTTCAGACCAGCCCCTGGGATTAATCATGCCTCTGACCGATGTCTCAATTCATCCGTCTGTCCGTCTGAGTCCCCCCACATGTCAGTTCCTCCTGTGACCGCTCTCTTTTCATCTCACTTTTCCTCCACTCTCTTCTATCGTCTCGTTCTTTCTCTTCCTATAAATCCTTCCCGTCTTTATGAGAAGAGGGCAGAGGGATTTATAAAGTAAAAATCCTTCTGGATTTCTACAAGAGCTGCGTGCTGCTTCACAAGCTTTATTCTCTACGACTCTAGGCGTGAACCTTTACGTCAGGAGCCGCACTTTATTCACCGTGACATCTTTAAATGCTACTTTACAGCCAGTGTCATGTTCTTCCCATGTCGTGCAATTGGATCCAGAGACAAAAGACATTATGTTCCCTGGTGGAGGAGAGGAAAATAATTGGAAAAACCATTATGTACAAATCCTGCAGCGCAGCTGGAAACGACACGGAGCAGATTATCCCGACGTGTTCATTGTTCCTCCGTGTACATCGCCTACACGCCGAGGAACACGGCTCTTTTTTGTAGCAGCGCTGGATTCTTTTCTTCAGAGCTCGTATTAATGTAGAATAAAACTGTACTGTAAATTATATTCCTACGTTTTGACAGGTTGACTGAGAGAAGTGCAGCATTCAAAGTCTGTTTCACTGCAGGAGCAGGACGGATATACAGTGTATTAACGACCACGTGAGCCAATGACTGTGGTGGTTTTCCCATCAGTCCAAATTCACCTGTCAATCAACAACCAAATCTGTACTTAATGTCAAAATATCATTTCCATTCATGTATATGTATATATATATATATATATATATATACATATACAGGGCCATCAAACAAATATTTATCTTGTATTTAATCATGATTAGTCATGATGTGATGAATCCAGATTAATCCACAGCTACATTGAAATACTCATATGAAAAACGATCCCCTGCTGGGACCCCCCCCCCCAACATACACATGCACAGGGTTTTTCTTTTTAAAGGAAGTTATTTTCATGACTGTGTCCCCTGTGAACAGATGAATATACAAACGTTAAGAGCTGAGGGTAATAAGAGAGGTACTGGGGGGGTTAAGGAGGGGCAACAGAGGTTGGTGGGGGGGATGTGGTCGAGTGTCTCTGACTGTTCCTCAGTCAGACGGAGCAGCTGCACAGATATTTGACCGCATTCCTGATTTCTGACACAAATTGAATTAATGGGTTGAGGGCAGTTGAGACGGCCCGTATTCCCTTCCCGTATCCACCCGGTGGGGGCGCCTCACCTCACCCCCTGCTGATATAGCCAAACTCTAAAATGAGTCTCTCAATCAAGGGGTCTGAGTGTAGACCGCCCCCACTAAACCCTCATCGTCATCATCGTCATTATCGTCATCATCGTCATCACCCGCTGCAGCAGCAGCAGCAGCAGCAGCAGCAGTTGCAGCAGCAGTCCTTTGAATCAACACCTCCACAGAGGCCAGTAAAAGAGTGGGGGCTCGGGTGACATGCAGCAGGTGCGGGAAGCCTGGTGAGAGGAGCAGGAGGGGCGTAAATCTCCCCGTTGGGTTCCTGCGGAGGGAACGTGGAACACCCAAGGGGTGAGTCTCTCAGGCGCCACGAAGTGGACGCTGAGGAACAGGGAGGGGCAGGTGATGAAGGTTTGAGGGAAGGAGATGTTGAGGGCAGGGGGCTATTTTAACCCCCCATCGACCTCCTGTTAATGAAGTGAGTGACACGTGTCCACAGAGACACAGAGAGAGGGACGGAGGACTTGCCTGGCCCAGCATGTCGGGGGCAATAGGGATATTGGGCCAGATGGCCGAGTAGACGGCGAAGAAGACCATCCAGAGCGCCATGCTTCCCCAGACCGCCAGGTGAGAAAACTACAACAAAGAATGAAAGGAGAGGGATTGTGGGTAGAGATTAAGACACAGGGCCAGGAGACAGCGTGAGGTCAAATAGTTCACATACAGCTCAGCCCAATATAGACAACCTTTCCCTCCCTGCGTCCCTCGTCTTCATCCTGCCCTCTGTGATCTGCTGTAAGTGGACACTGTGTGAATTCCACGGAGACCTGGCTTCATTACTGCCAGGCTGTTGTGTGGACAGCTGAATGGACAAAGGTGTCGGTGCTCCGCCGTCCATCCTGTCACTCCCCCCTCTCACCCCTCCCTTCTACTACGGCAGCATTGATTTACATGGTGTCAGGACCTGAGCTACTGTGGTGGTGAAGTACTACACACACACTCTGCTGGTTTGAATGTGATCACAGTGGGGGGCGGGGGCCAAACACTGGTCCAAACATTTACTATAAAATGTGAAGAAAAAAAATAAAAGTCTAAATTTCTAAATTATCACATACAAGAAGAGGTCTCTACCAAAGAGTATATCAGTTTGTACTATAAAACATATTACACCAAAGTATAATCTGAATACGTAAAAAGTATTTTATAAAA
The DNA here is from genome assembly GCF_000523025.1 of Cynoglossus semilaevis. Taxonomy (NCBI): domain Eukaryota; kingdom Metazoa; phylum Chordata; class Actinopteri; order Pleuronectiformes; family Cynoglossidae; genus Cynoglossus; species Cynoglossus semilaevis. The sequence continues at coordinate 10,234,715 of NC_024309.1, read as the reverse complement.
AACTAACTAAACACTCTCTAAAATCAATATAGTATTTAAATAGTATACTTTTAATTATTATCAGTACAGCTTCTGTAACCATCTTAAAATAGTTAATATTTAATTAAATTTGTGTCTTATTATAAGTGAAGTAAAAAAAGCTGCACCTCATGTTCCTCATCTTGTTTAGAATCTTTATTGCTACAGCGTCGATAAAACTATAATTTCTTTGAAATTCATTAGGTTTGAGTTACTGCTTCTGTTGGTTTGGTCACAGCAGCGTCCATATCAAGTATCTGTTTTTTTCTGGATTGTAAGGAGGTCGGAACGCTGCCGTCTGTTGACGATCAGCGACAGCGACTCAGTGTCGTTTATCAACAGCTCCAAGTGCTAACGTCATCAGTGTCATGTGTGATGTTGGACTGATGTCAGGAAACACGGTTCATAAAACTTTATCTTTGTCTACACAAGTGATTTTAAAGCTTTTAGGCAGAGGGGGCGCTCCAGGAAACTTTTTTTTAAAATTCTCAACCCTTAAAAAGTCTCTGTATCATTGAGTTTCCAGATAAGAAAAACTACTGTCAATGAATCACATTTCACGTTAAATCAAATCATCTGTACTCTGGTATGCACAAACAGTAACTGATGCTAAGGTGTTAGCTGTTCAGCTCCTTTTCTCACAGGTTTTATCTGCTTCCACAAACTCAGCACTTCTCGGCGCGTCTTCGCCGTGAAAGCGTTCTGAGTGACGTTAATGGTTAGAAAGTGCTCTAGTATCAATAGTTGGACATTTTCCAACTCGGCTATCCACTGGATAAAGTTGAAATATTGCACGGGGCTAATGGAAAAAAAAAGAATTACACTCAGACACTCTGTGGAGGGAAAGGTGCAGGGAGCTGCAGTTTCAGAAACCTCAGGCCGTGAAGTATGGAGACGAGGGTGAAGTTCTCACTCTGAAATAGAACTGGACCCCCCCCCCCCCTGCCCCCCCTCCTGTTTCCCCTCACCTCCTCTTTATTTATCAACTGTTGAGTAAAATACAGTGCATGTGGTGTGGCATCTTAGAGTGTGTTAATGTTCCTACCCTGGTCCAGGCGGGGGGTTCCATTCCTTCTTTTTTAAACAATGTTAATAACACGCACTGTACACACAACACACACACACACACAAAAAAGAGGAAAAAATGGCATTAGTTCTCTGGCAACCGTGGAGATAATAAACATTAATGCTATAGTAAAGTCAGCAATGTCTGCTACGATAATCAGGACCCCCACAGGCACCGGCAGTCCAAACACACGCCCACACACTGATATTCACAGGAGACTAAAGGGAGTAAAACGATAGTGAGACTGTGTGATGGAAGGTGAATAGAAAGAAGAGACGGATGACGAGCAGAGGAGACCGACTGGCTAGACAGGACAGATTGACTGGAGACTGTGGACGACTGTGGGGAAGCTGAGCTCCGGCTGCAGCGTACGGCAAACACACAAACAAAACAAGAAACACCGCACACACCGGTACGGGGCTTACCGTGTACACCATATTTCCTACGAACAGGTAGTCGTTTCCATGGCCATTCTGGAAGGGGGAGTCTGCAGGGGGTGGGGGGAGTGACACAGATGTGGTGAGACAGAGAGGTGGTCACCTGGTCATAGCTGCAGCTCTTCTGTGTGAGACTCACCGTGCTCCAACATTTTCAGTGGAAACCAGAAGAGAATAATTGAATGAATCAGTGCGTTGATGCAGTGTCCCCAAAACACCTGGAACACACACACACACACACACAGGAGCAGAGCGTGAACTGACACTGTGTCCATGCCATCAAACCTGTCTTCCACACACACACACACACACACACACACACACACACCGTCGGTGGGGAGGCTTGCTGGAGCTCACCCTCTAAAATGAAAGACTTTCTTATTCTGCCCTTATGAATCTCATTACAGGTCGTCATGGAAACGCCCCGGTCTTCGTGCCACTTGTTTACTCGCTGGCGTGCCAAACAAACACGTTGGCATCGCTCGCCGTCCCTCAGCGCAGCCACAAGGTGTGAAGAGTGAACCAGTGACAGATTGACTTTGAGATGCACCACACGGTCAGTGTGTGTGTGTGGTGTGTGTGTGTGTGTGTGAGAGCGCTTGAAAGAACGGTCAAATCAGACAGTGACTGTGTGTGTGTGTGTGTCTGCCCCGTACCCTGGTGTTGAAGCCCGCGGCATTCTGGGTAATACGGTAGAGCTGCGGGAAGCGGAGCATGTTCTGCTGGCTGCACGGCCGGTCAAATATACCCAACGTGAACGGAGGCAGTGCAGTGAAAATCTGTGAAACACACACACACACACACACAGACAGAGACATTTAGGAGCGTTAATGCACGTCATACGTCAGCGGTGTTCTTAAATACACACTGTCACTGTGGCTGGATGACGATCACATGACCTGGACTAAAAGACTTCAGTTAATGTTTTAAAGATGGGATTATTTGGACTCAAACATAAAACACACACACACACACTCTGTCTCTGGTCAGTGGGGCGTCCTGTGATAAGGAGACAACGTGAAGTGAGATTGATGGAGTGATTATTAATTATCAGCTGTTTAACACAGTGGAGGGACGGGGTGAGACGGGGTGAGACGGAGAGGGGGACAGGGTGGAAACTCACCACATTGTAGAGGCCTATACACCAGCGCTCAAAGAGGATCTGCCCCGAGAAGCCGTTCACGAAGGCAAACCAGAGCTGGAAGACAAAGACAGTGGTCAGAGTGGACGAGGACAACAACAGTGGACGACGAATCTGCTGTTAGAGAAGAGGGGGCTGTGAAAATGGACGGAGAAAACAGACGGAGAAAACAACTGCCCCTGTGAAAAACATGAACAGTGGAATTAACCGTCTATGTCATAGGTGTCAAACTCAGGCCCGCGGGCCAAATCTGGACCCTGGTGTAATTATATTTGGCTGCAAGATCAAATCAAATGTGTATTAGAGCTGGATGCATGATATTACAGCACACTCATTTTTGGCTGTTCTTTTGTTGGTCTGTTAAAATAGATTTATATATTAAGCTTTGGTTGTTACAGATTCAAATTTTATGTCAATTTTTAAGTTTGTTGCCATATGAAAAAAAAATCTACCTTGGACAGAAGGGAGCACATGCAGAATTCCAGTAAATTTTAAATAAATATTGAAAATCGTCCCATAATCTTGTCCCAGTTTTTAATTTTGAGCCACTGTGAATTTGAGTTTGACAGCCCTGGTCTATGATGTTCATTCTATTTCACGTCACTGAGTCAGTTTATTTAAAAAATAAAAAAAGTTAAATCAACTCTTGATTTCACAAGTTTGAGACAAAGTTGATGAAGGTTTTGACCAAACCCGTTTCCTCTGCGTCACAGTTATACTACAGTTATACAGTACTACGTTGGTGTACTCTGTGTGTACTTCCTGCAGCTCCGTTAAACCTCGTACACAACGTTTTTACAGCATTCTTTACGCAGCTTGAGGCCGGCGCTGAAACCACCGTCTTCACTTTATACAAGTTAAATTACAAAAACAAAATGCCAAAGTGTCACTCTGCCCACGGCAAATGTTCGTTAGCGCCGGCTTTTTTCACGTCTACACACATACACACACAGACACAGACACAGACACACACACGGTATGGATGCAGACACTGGCTGATCACAGGGCTGATAGTGAAAATGTTTGGGGCCACTGCTGGGAG
>NC_024309.1:10228795-10230971 GCF_000523025.1 Cynoglossus semilaevis | reverse complement strand
GAGCCTGAGGGTGAGGGCAGACACACACACACACACACACACACACACACACACGTGAACCCCTCCCCCTTTTTGTCTCCACTAAGTGGACAGAGTCTCCAACCTTTGACCCAGAGTTCTCTGCTTGGAGCCAATCATGTCAGAAACACACACACACACACACACAGTAGTGTTTTGCGGGGGACAGTAGTCTCTCATGAGGACATGCACCTGCTGTCATCCTTAATGTCAGGCGGGGGTGGGGTGGGGTGGGGGGGCACAGCTGACCATCACCCCAAATAACACAGACTACACACACACACACACACACACACTCCAGAAACTCTTACACACACATTCTGAGCCAAGGTCTCATCACTGCTGATCTGCATTTTTTTCCTTTGTATGTGTGTGTGTGTGTGTGTGTGTGTGTGTGGAGACAGAAAGCAGACACCAGAGAGGCACCTCGTCCATCAGTGTCAGCCGTGTCTACAAACAGCTGCGAAGCATCTCTGTCAACATAACACAGTGTGTGTGTGTGTGTGTGCTCTTACCTCAATAATGTAGAGAACCACGTTCTTATAGAAACAGTAGAGGATGCACTTGGTAACACGGTTGTAGCTCCACGCCCCGTGGACCAGCAGCAGCTTCTCAAGGTACGAGAACTGAGAGAGAGAGAGAGAGAGAGAGAGAGAGAGTGAAACAGAGCAGCAGATACAGAGATCCAGGACAGAGTGATGAGCAGAGACAGAGAGGAAACACGAGCAGCGTCAGAAGAATGTCACTGACAGGCTGGAGAGTCAGGACATGTGTTAGGTGGTGTAGATAAAGCTGTGTAAGATGCCCCCGCAGGTTAACTGATAAACAACTCAATCAGGTGAAAGTGACAAGGAGCCTGTGGCCTCAGGCTGGAGTTCATGCTGTTAGTCACTGTGAGATATGTAAAAAAAAAAAAAAAAAAAACATCTACTGTCACTGTGAGATATGTACAAAAAAAACAAAAAAACAGCAATTATATAAGTTATTAATTAGGCATTAATCCATTTAAAATTTTACACTACAACCAGAATTCTACTCAAAAATTTCACTGTGATCGTAGATAAAAAAATAAATAAAAATTGACTTCGCGGACAGCATTTGGCCCCCGGGCCTTAAGTTTGACACATGTGTCCTAAATCATAAAAAATAAATTCTTACCTAATTCATTGCAACACAATAATGTGAACATTTCCTCAGACCACAGACTCCTGTGTCGGTTTGTCTGAGAAAACACAAACCTCTCTAAACCTGAGCCTCTGTCGTGACAACAACATGTTTGAGTGACATCTGTAAATAAACTCTTTTCATTGTTGCCTCCAAAGAAGGAGGAGGTCAGGGATCAGGATCAACTGAGCCGTGAGCAGGAAAGGATTCGGTGTCTCGCCTAGAGACACCTCGGCAGCTTGGGTTTTGGTGTGTGGTGGTCAGTGTGGTGGTCAGTGTGGTGTCTCTGTGACGTGTCCACTGCCCACCTGGGCTATGGAGTAGTCGGAGGAGTTGGTGGCCTGCATGCCCTCGTTGCCGCTGATCCCGACTCCGACGTGGGCCGTCTGTATCATGCCCACGTCATTGGCGCCGTCTCCTATGGCCAGGGTGATGGCTTTTACGTGTTTCTTCACCATGTCTACGATCTCTGACTTCTGCAGCGGGGAAACTCTGAGGACAGAAAGAAGAAAGGTGATTGGCTCACGTCATTTTTTGTATGTGTTGCTGCAAAAAGGACGATTTGGATCATTGTTCAAAATACTGAAAATCTGGCAGAGAGTGAAATGAAAGTTAAGAAAAAGGACAAGATTCCGTTCAGGTGTCTACGACTCTTCAGCAGGTTTTAAGAAACAATGATTCACTGTTCTGCTAACACGACTCCACCGAGCTCATGTTTGATGTGTTTATAAGTGTGTGTGTGTGTGTGTGTGTGTGTGTGTGTGCGCAGGGAGCTTCCAGTGGCACTCCACCCTCTTGACCTGTATCACTGATCCTTTCTCTATAACCGGTTCTGTCTGCTCGCCGACAATGGACGAGCAGGAGGCTCGATTACAGACGCTTCCCCTCAGGGCCGCTCAGAATGGATGGTGAGACGGTGGCTCAAGTGCTGTGGAGTTTTTTTCCGCCTTCATTATACTGGGTCACGTGTTGCATCAGTGAAAAGACAACTTCC
>NC_024309.1:10226622-10228750 GCF_000523025.1 Cynoglossus semilaevis | reverse complement strand
AATTTTAGGCAAAAGTGCTTTTTTCCAATAATCCTCAGTTTCCACTTCATCTGACACTGAAATCAATTTCTCAGTAAGTTCTGCTCGGGGAGTGCTGGCAGTTGCAGTTTGCTCAGTTTTTTTTTGTTTTTTGGCAACAAGATCTTTCTTTTTTTTCACCTAGAAATCTTGATGTTTACATCATATAAAAGTCTTAAACTTCACTTTAATGCCCTGGGAGTTTCTCCAAGCGTACTTTAAACAGATTACTTTTTATTTGTTTGGTTGATTATCAGGAAATGAGGGTAGCATGGAAGCAGTTTGTGTGTGTGTGTGTGTGTGTGTGTGTGTGTGTGTTCTCCCTTTCCTGTGTGTGGTTAATACCCAGGCTTCCTCCCACAGTCCAAACACATGCAGGTTAATTGGAGCCTCTGAACTGCAAGTTGGTCTGAAATCATCGACATCAACAGCTCACTCTTCTTCTCACTCTAACATCCACATCCACACTATCACTGTGACCCTACTGTAGTCCAGGAAACACAGGTTCCATATGTAGGCCGCAGTCTTTGAAGAAACTCATCAGAGGTTGAAAAAGTTGACCATTTTACCTCCACCTTCACCTCAGGTTCACTGACATTCACTGGTCCCAGAGCCTCCACTGGTGCTGCTGCTCCCAGTCTCTGCAACTCTCTCCACAAACAAACCTGCACCAGTCTGTTTCCACTTATGGATGCTGCCTCCAAATCCACCTCTGCAGCTCTGTTTATTCATTCAGATCATGTGGTTTTGAATGGTTTTTACGGTGGATCAAATTGTGATGTGATCCAAAGTAGCGTGAAAGGCATTAAATTAATGAAATGAAAGTCTTAAAGGGCTGAAGTCGTATCATGTTCTCACTCCAAAACAGGCTGGAACTTGAACTCGCAAAACACAAATTCACAAACAAGACGTGTTAGTTATAAGGGTCCTAACACGACAGGCACGTGTGTCTGGTCTTCGTACGTCAGAAAAATGTTTCCTGAGAACATTTTCTTAACAGGAATCAGTTATTTCTTTTCCAAACAGCATCGTAGAATAATGGACTCACACCTGGGTTACATGACATGCATGAGCAGGTGCCCGGGCCCGTTGCGTTGCGTGCCGCCCGCAGCCTTACTATTTATTGTTATTATAAATGTTAACCTGGGTGTAACAGGCGGGCGACGTGTAGATGGTGTATCTTGCCTCTCGTCAAGTGTCCGCTGGGACGGGAACAATGAAACTCAAGTGGCAGAGATCTGAACAGGATACGTGAGCAAAATAAATCCAACCCCACACAGTGTTTACATTCTTAAATACTGCGTTCATGAACTGAGACTATATTTGTCTTTATCTGGGTTTTTTTTGAAGGTGTAACTGCTGTTGGTTGACTGAACCTCCCCAAAAAATAAATAAAATAAAGCCTGAAAACTGCAACCCTCCCAGTTAAAACAATTACTTAGAGTTAGAGAAAGGTGATACAGGAAGTGGGATTACAAAAGTCAAACAAGCAAATAAAACTGGTCTTAGTTTAAGGATTTACCAGTGAGGTTTGTGTCCAGTGTGAGCGGACAGCTGCAGTGTTTCCTAATGTAACTCATACTGTACTTACACTTTACGATAGAGTACCAGGAACTCATTTGTTTGGTGTTCTGGTAATTGTACTGTTGCCATCATTTTTAGCTGTAATCATTAAAATAAACATTCACTTTCATGAACGCTTTACATAAGCTATGTATAGAGGTTTTAAATATTCATATTCCACTTCCTTCACTGTTGGTAATGTGCAGTTAAAGAGGCAGAGTGTGTGTCAGTGCGTGCGTCATTGGCTGTATATAGGATTAGGAGGTGTTTATTGTCTCATTCACGACTTCCTGGACTCCCGGTGTCAGACGTCAGATGTGGAAAACATTATTACATAAACAGAAGGTTTAAGATGAGCAGATGGATGAGGTTTTTTTGGGGTTTTTTTTGTTTGAAGACAAACAGATAAAATGTTGTGGTTGCAGTACCCCATGTGGCCAGCAGGATGGCTTGAATAATTCTATCCAACGCGGGGATCAGCAATGTCCCGGAGTATAGAATAAAATAGCTCTTCTCTAAATACAAGCATGTGATTAATTGATGGCTG
>NC_024309.1:10200254-10221258 GCF_000523025.1 Cynoglossus semilaevis | reverse complement strand
GCGGAGGGGCGGGGCTAGAGGCTGGGGCGCTGGCGGGTGGTGTCGTAGGAGCGAACAACCTGGGACTGGGACACCACGCCGTGCTCCTCCTGAGAGAAGGCGTAGCCATCTGAGGAGACAGAAGGACGGACGTGAAATGAAAGACAGAAAGGCCAAAAACCGTAGAATCACTACAACAGATGTTTATGAGTTTTGCACGACACAGTAAGATATTTACTCCATCCTTTACTTTGGTATTTGGATCATTTTCATAAACAGCTGCGGCGTGGCGTGTCCGTTCGTAAACCTCGAACGCTTAGAAGGTGAAACGCCGTGTTTCACACTCAGGCCTGATTGGTGCAAGAGTATTTGGCATCTAATGACACCCATCCATAAATGTCAAATGCAGACGAGTGTGTTTAGAGTGGAAGTGGGCGGCTGGCCCAAATGCAGCGGGCCACAGATGTGTACCAGGGGGGGAAAAGGAAAAGTTTGAGGGTTTATTTTTAATTCTTTTGGGAAACAGGCGATGTAACATCAGACGCCTGTGACGCAGAGCATTAAGCAGCCAATCACAGCTGTCACTGTCATCACAGAGGTATCCATCATCTCTGAATTAGAGCACCAATAAGTCAAGTTCCATATGGGTTTTTTTTTTCTTTTCAACAGTGACTCAAAGACACGATGCTTTTGTGGAATAACCTGGAGCGACTAATGGAATAAATAAGTCTTGCTTACCGACAGCAGATGACAGCTTTGCAGGACAGCGCCAAGTCCAGGAAGGCCTGTCGGAGCTCGAAGGACAGGGCGTATTTCAGCGTCTGACCATCGATGATCAGCGCTAACTCGTTTTCCTTCTTCAGAGAGTCGCCCAGCGACGAACAGTGAGCTGTGAGAGTGGCACGAGTCGCCTACAAGGAGACAGAGACATGGACATTTATCTGATTAGTTACTTCTTCTTAACATAAACTTTTACTACTGTTTTTTTTTGTTTTTTTTAAATCAACCGTCTTAGACTTCACCGAATGTTTGATGAAACACTTTTGGCTTCGATTAAAATCCTAAATCTCCCCGCCTGCCAAGCAAGTGACACAAATCCTTTTACAGTCTTACAGCGAGTCCTTTTTAAGTGAGCACATGTCCAAGTTTTACATCAGCGTGGGACACTGCGGCCTCTACAGGGGCGAAAAAACAACACACGGACCAATTTGTTGAAAGGACAAAACCACCAATGATAAATGGGAGACATATGGTCCTGTCTGCGCAGCCTGCTTTCATCTGTGGGGGGACTTGGCTTCTGTATAAACAATTTCCAAGGCCAATGTGATGTTCGCAGTTGTTCTAGAAAATCACGGCAAAACGACGATGGTGCGGGATCCAGAGGACGACCGTGAATTCCTGCACAAATCAGTAGCAACAGCCAAATCAGGAAAAAAAACCTGAATTCCTGCACAAATCAGCAGCAACAGCCAAATCAGGAAAAAAAAACAAAAGAGAGTGAGGACAGAGAAGGACAGAGAGAGGAGGTGGAGGAGAAGGGAGTGTGTCTGAATGTTAACCTTCCTGCAGGCAGACGATCTGATAAAACTCTTGACAACAGAGGCACAAGGGTTAACAGTAGGGATGTCCGATGTTATTGGCCGACCGATATTATCGGACGATGTTAGCTTAATTTTGTAATATCAGTAAGAACCGTTATAGAACGCACCACTGCACACAATAAAATGTGGACTCTCCCTTTAACTCAAACAGCTGCATATATAACTATTAGTTGGAATCAGAAGTTTTTGGACAACATCGGCAGATCAGATATCAGCGAACAGTTAATATCAGACATCCATAATTAATAGAGAAAATACATGGAGATGTGATGAACTTCATGTGGAGGATGAGCCGTGCTACACGTTAGCAGTGAGTCTTCACTGACACATTAAACACCGCGGCTCACTGTTACACAGTGCATGTGTGCAACAAAATCCCGTGGCTCTTCTTCTCGCCAAATAGCGATGCATTCATGCCTCCTGCTCTTGTTTTCTCAGCCCCAGGCTGTGTGTTTTCTTTTGTATGCCGGAATTCCTGTTTGCATTCACCTTTTTCCCCAAACAGGGCAAAGGAAAACAAAAACAGAAAGAAGGGATTAAGGAAGATTACAGGTTGTCAGAGCTGCGGGACACAAAGGCCCAGTGTCTGTGTTCAAGTGTGTGAAGTGCATGTGTTTTTACAGTGAAGTGAAACGTGTACGCACCACTGTGTGTGTATATGTGTGTGTGTGCACGTCAACATGCTGCGCACATCTGTCACAGCGTGAGAGAGATGTGAATCTGAACGACTCTTATCGTTTTCTCTGCTTGTCCTCGGCCCATCACAGAGGAATGAACACACACACACACACACACACGTCCTCAGCAGTGTTGACAACACGTAGGTGAAAACTGATGTAGGTTGTACTAAAGTGTGAAAACCACACTAATCTGGAGAAAAGTGCTGTCATCTAGTGTTTGTCAGGAGGACACATTAAAAAAAAAGAAAAATACAGAAAGGTGAGCTGATTCTTGATACCTGAGAACATGTTTGAGTGTTGGAGACATGCACGGCATTTTAACTTTATTTACTGCATAACAGCTGTTTTGTTGGTACTGATAATAAAGCCAAAAAGTTGTGTGTTTTTTATACATTAGATCAAAAAGAAAAAAATGTAAGAAATAGTAATTTAATAAGATTTATTTTAAAAAATACCCAGAAAAATATAGTTAGGCACGGTTTAACAGAAATGAATAAAATTGATTTTTTTATTTATTACAATAATAATTGCTTTATGTCAGTGGAAACTGCAATAAAATGTTAAATGTTCATGAATATAATCACATTAAAGCCACTAACCTTAAAGGTACTGATGATGGACTATTAAATATAATGTCAAGATAAACTTTGTAAGTCTAATTGAATCTGTCTGAGTTCCACAATCTGCCACAAAGACAGAGAAACCCGCCACAGTCAGGCCCAGCGAGGGTCACATAAATGGGTCAACACTAGTGTGAATGCAAACATCCAGCAGCTTAGCATCAATGTGCTAATGCACCACAGGGACTTGTCACAGCAGGCCCTGGTCTAAGCTTCAACCAGGGATAATAACCAGACTAATGAGACTGCAGGAGGATTAAAAAGGTAACTAAAGTGCAAACATTAGTCGGCTCCTAAAACTAACCGTCGAACAGTTGGACTCAATTCTGCAAGTCCAGGCCCGACAGCATCCGCCTGACAAAGGAGTGGAGTCTTAGGATGAAAAGAACCAGCTGGGTCCACTGTGATCTGTTAACGCTTTCAAAAAAAAAAACAAGAACAAACACAAGGCTGAGGAAAAAAATTGCTCGACTGTGTAGTTTCCACTTTTTCTCACGCTAAATTACCTGCTATTTTTGGAGGAGAACGGCAAAATTCTTTGAGTTTCGTTATGACAGATCTCGTTAGCGGGCATTTATAAAAATCCAAACTAAATGTTTGTTTTCCACGTGGAACTGAGTTCAGGAAGGGCAGAAACATTTTAGCACAAACATTTGTAAACCGTGCTCACAGGCCTGCGGTCTGTGTGGAATTTTATCAGGTTTATATTTGGATCACACAGATGGGCAGGGCACGGAGGCACTTCTGAGATACGGCAGGCCACCTTCTTTGATTGCACACTTCACCATAAAATGCAGGAGAACAAACACACACACATCTGTCTCTCGCTGGCTCGTCATCCTGTAGATACACGTACGTGTATACATATGTACATATATGAAGGTAGGAAAGATGGGAAACGCCAAAGGTTGATGTGTTCCAGGCCATAGAAACCCCCTACAGTAACAACAAACGCACATAAACAGTGTGAAATGTCCAACAAAATGAATGGGCAACGCTACAGAGAACTGGAGATCAAGGAGTTGATAATAAACGGAGCACTTTACGACCATCGTACACAGACGTGGCTGTATATTCCCTAAACGTGTTTCCACTTTAAAGGTACTATTTGTGTACACACCTCCATACACCTGACTGTTTATAAAAAAAATAATCGGTTCCATGTGCATTTTTTAACGCCTTCTGGTAATACTGTTGGACTGTCTGGCAGTTTTATACTTTTACACAAAGAAATGTGCAAAGTCAGACGTTTGTGCTCCACTGCAGGTCACGTAGAGAACACATAATCACTGACACCTTTCTGCATGACCAGAAACTACCATTATATACTTATTTAGCCTCTGCTAGTTCAAGAAAAGAGAAAGGAAGGAGAGGTAAGAACAGAGAGAGCGCATAGTTCTCCAAAAATAAACTAAACACTGATGATGCCAAAAATATGTGCCGGTAAATCAGCCATGGTTGTACCATAAACACCACGGTTGTCTGAAAGGGAAACCATCAGCGTGCTGACAGTGAGTTCCACAGAGGTGACGGTGGTGGATTTTCAGTTCTCTTACTTCTGAAGGAACCCACGTCTCCAAACTGGAGCATTGCTCCGGAACCGCAGGATGTAAAAAACGGAGGCGTTAACAAACATGGCGTGTGAGAAGAGCGCCAGAGAGTGAGAGGAGGAGAAGGGAAGGTGCTGAGAGTCATATCTGAGGAGCAGATTCTGTCACTGATGAGATTTAATTCACCGTTTAATTATCAGACAGTGCATCTGTGCAAACACCCACATCCTCTGCTGCCCAGTCACGCACACACACACACACACAGAGAAACAGATGTGGTGTGTGACTGTAGGGGTCTGGTGTACTAAACCTATTATAAACTGAAAAAAGCCAAAACAAAGAAGCACACACCATGATTTACTACAATCTAGTACACACACACACAAGCCAAAAACACAAGTTTCCTGTGTGTGTGTGTGTGTCAGTGTGTAAAGATGATGAATGAGCAGACGATGATGGTGTTTGTTCAGGACTTGTACTGTGGGCAGAGGGGGTTTGTGGGAAAGTTCGATGAGATGTACATTTGAAAAAGAAAAAAGCCATCATCACTGATCAGGAGGGGGGGGTTACTCATGTGCTGTTGCATTCTGGGAAAACCCAGTGTGCAGACAATCATGTGTTTAAGAGTGGACAGAACAGGAGTTTGACTGAGGGAGTGTGAGTCTGTGTGTGGCTTCAGCTCTGACGGCGACAGATGGCACTTGTCACAGCCTCACAGAGCGTTTACCCAGGAGGCATTGCTTATAGGGTTTGTTTGGATGCAGAGGAGCACCAAAAGGAGATCACATTACCCTCACTCATCACCCTCACATGGCTCAGCCACAGACCCCCCTCCACCCCCCCTGACTCTCCTTCTATCCAGCTTGTCCATCTCTTACTTGAAGTACAACAAACATTCCCTCTGCTTTGTTCACAAACATACTCCCGCTCCTCCAAGAAGATAAACACCACACTTTGTTGTTGCTGCTCTCCATCTGAACCACACACACACACACACACACACATACTTTAGAAGTCACACACCACAGACCGTGCGTACTGACTTCCTGTGTTCAGAGAGGGTGCTGACAGATGTGGAGGTAGTGGTGTGAGGAAGACAAGGTGCGGAGAACCAGGCTGTGGTGGGGTCGTCCCCACCGTCCAGGACCTGCCGCTGACAGCAGAGAGAGGCTGAGATACACTGTACGCAGGACGTGTTATTTAAAGACGAGGTGCGGAGAGGTCAGCTTTGAGGTGAGATTGCCTTTTAAATCAAAGGGAAGGTAACACTCTTAAAACAAGCCCAGGAGAATGAAGAGGCTGAGGAGGCGCAAGTTATTTTAAGCCTGAGAGTTTTTTCACCCAGGAGGGTCGCTTTCATCCAGACCGACCGACGGTTACCGTCAGTGATCCCTGGAGCTGTTGAAGCACAACACCGCCGTTCATTCCTGTACGTGACAGATAACGTTTCCTTTGATGCTTGTCTATTTGTCTACTTCAACATTTGACTGACTTTGATCAACAGGAGCCTTGTCGACGTGAGGATACCAATAATCTGACCTGACCTACAGAATATGATTTAATGTCACACATACATTAGACCAGTGTCAAACCTTTGACCCAATTCAATAGACATGATTCGTAAACTCCTGAGAAACATGATGCAAGACGACCCCCCCAAAAAAATCTCTTGCAACCCACCTGAGGGTTGCAAGAGATTTAGAACCACTATATGTGGTTCATTTGTATAACTAACACAGGGTAGTGAAAATATTAGAATTATTCCTTTTAAGCTACCTTGCTAACAGCTAACATCGCAGCCAACATCTAATCCTTAGACTGAATAAAGGTCCAACTGAACGAGACATACTTCAGTGTGAGCTCATAGATTCTCAAACCAGGACAGTTGTTCAATTCAACGGTCCAATAAACGGACTTTACTGTGCGTGTAAACGTACGGCGTTGTTTGCCAAGTTGTTTATTCTTTCTCGTGATTGGCCGTCACATCCACTGTTTGGCACTGAGGTTCAGACCAGATCATTCACACTCACTTATTTCATGTCAACCAGCTGTTCTGTCCTGCTGAGATCTTTATTCCTACACTTCCCTCTCAGACTCGGCCTTCGCTGCGTGTTCGTCCCAGTCTGCTGCAGAACGGCTGCCTCCTGCCGTTGGTGAACACTCGAAATCTTGCTCAAGGACAAATAAGAATGACGGACTGTTAGCGTTACGGTGAAGTGACGCCAGACTTCCCAGATGAAAGACGGAACGCACACTGTGACTTGTATTTAACTGGTCATTTACTTTTGGCAGCAGTGGCGTCATCAGTCCTTCAGCTGTAGATGATGTTGTAGAATATGTCTTTTATTAACAGGCTTTCTGACTGTCCTCGACCGAGCAAAGGTGGACGGCGGGAGAAAATAAACATAATCACCTGTTGGACCCAAATGTTTCCTTCAAATCTAGATTACAGGGTCCGGGGAGCATTAAGACTTCTGAAGTATTTACGTCAGCTGCAGAACATGCACTTCAACGCTGCAGACAAGCTGCTAATAAAATCTTCCTAACTGTATTAGCATGATCGACCCGCAGCACAAACTGTATTGGGTTTCAGCCACTTGTGCTCGTTATATACGTAATTCTCAGTACCCAGTATGATTAACCTTCAAACAGTCCAGCTCAATACAGCATCTACTGTATGTGGCCGTGCAGACTGTTTGGCCTTTCACCAGAAAGTCTGGGAAGTTTCAGGTACTTCAGCTTTGATGCACGAAAAACGGGTAAAGTTACACAACATTTATTTTTTACTGGCAGCTGGCAGATTATAAAAAGTTTATCAGCTACATTTAAAATAGAACCATAAAAAATAGCTTCATAAATGTTGCTACCAGAGGTCTGAGGTCACATGGTTTACACTAACAATCACCAACATCTGCACTAAGGCAATGAGAAATGTTAACTTTTCAATCTCTACATCGGAGTTTAAAACACACTTTTGGTCGACAAACAGTTTCTCACACACGCACACACTGAAACCCATAAACAAATACACACAGGCACGCACACAAACACGAAAAGGGAGGGGATGGGGGGGGCTACACTTAAGTTTTATGGACCATAATCTTCCTGGTCCCACGCAACAAACAAACTCGGTGAAAGTGAAACACTATGATTTGGTGTGTGTTTGTGTTCTGCAGGGCCAGCACGTACAGTACAGTACAGTACAGTACAGTACAGTACAGTACGTCACGTCTGTGTGTCAGACACCAGGGCAGCATGACAGCCATATTAGACAAAGTCACGTCCAACGGTGAGTTTCACTATAATGTAATCAACGTGAAAATCAAATCAGGAGTCGAAGAATGTCTCAGATCTCAGCCTGACGGGAACTTAAATATACACGACCCGTTAGCACTGACAGCCTCCGTGCTGGTCTGGGATTAAATCAGTCCTTCACATGCAGACAGCAGCAAACACGTCTGTTTACACCTGGCTTCAAAGTGCATCCTGGATGCTTTTCCTGTGACCACTTGAGATCGGATCTGGCTTCAAATACGCACTGACGTCATGTCTGTTCACGAGAACAAAATGGTCTTTTAATGAGTCTGATTGTACGGCTGGGTGTGATGTCACCCTGTCAGTGTGTTGTTGTTGTTGTTGTTGTCATTACAGTCACGGGGGCTAAAAATGAACAAATTAATGAGGAATCACCTTTAAAATATCACAATATTACAATATAATACAGTGGAACCTCAGTTGCAAAACCTCTCAATTATTCCATTTTACATTGATTCCTATCTGGAAAATTGTTTCACTTTTCAAACTTTTTCTCAATTATCCCATTTTACATTGATTCCTATCTAGAAAATTGTTTCACTTTTCAAACTTTTCAGTTTAAAAACGGCCTTTAGGAACAAATTAAGTTCAAAAACTGAGGTTCAACTGTGTTTATATTTAAACGTAAAGAACAGAAAAGAACCTGAGTAACACAGAGGTTTTTTTTTCTTCCTAGACAGCAGCAGCTCCACATCATTAATTCCATTTGTGGATGACTTCATATGGAGTCTAACTCCATGTTTTTAACAGACCACAGTCCAGATCTCTGCTCAGAGATCAGTCAGTGTGTGATCAAATCACTCCAGATACCAGCTGATACCAGCTCTGAACGGGTTCCAAATTTGACTGAGCGCAGGTTCAGACTAGGACCAGACTACGGGATGAGTGAAAGCCAAGGACTGTATGTGGATATAGGTGAACGAGACAGAAGAGGAGGGCAAGAAGTGACATTTCAGAGCTCTCCTCTTTTCAACCTCTTTCTCCAGAGGGACACCAGAGACTTTAATTACCTGCAGATGTAAGCACACAATGAGCCCCACCCACCAATCTGCCAGGGGAGGGTACCACACCCTGGTTCTCACGGTAAACCTCCCAAGAAGGTAACCCCCCTCCCCCCCCTCACACACACACACACACACACCCCTGCCCCATCCCTACAGCTACTGTAAATGGACAAACATACGAAAAAAGATACTGTAGGTGCACAAAGAGGAAAAAGGGGGGAGAGGGAGGAAGAGGAGGATCTACTCACGTCCAGGGAGTCTTCGTTGACGATGATGAGGGACATGCCGTGTGTCACCAGGCGACAGGAGTAACCTGAGAAAGAGAGAGAGGAGGGAAGAGAGTTAGATTTACCCACGGACCCTAAACACAGCTGAAAAACTGTTTCACACATTCTTCAACTGATCTGCTGCACAAACATGGAGACACGCTGAATCACCAGCAGTCAGTGGAGACACTGGTCCAGGTGTAAACAATCTTTATCTGTACAAACACTTTACTTCTCTCACCACAGTAGGAAGAGAACCCTTCACTGATCTCTCTGTGTCCTGAGCATTGAGATATTTAAGATCAACTTTAATAAATGTTAGAACATTTTTGTCCACTTATGTTTTTAGGTTTAACAAAGGTTAAATTTAAATATTTACTTTCAGTATTTCTTACTCAAAGTTTTACAACACAGAAGTAAACGTCAATAAATCGATTACTGCATGTTTCAACAATTTAATAATTTTACACATATGATGATAATGATTATAGTTTTTACAGTGTCAGCAGTGGGAGGAATAATTAATCATCAACGACACCTGTTTGCAAAGAAAAAAAACCTCAGGTTTTTTCCTCTTTAACGCCCTCTCCATAAAAAGCCACCATGGCGTGACATTTAAACCCAACGGATGTCTATAAAAACACAGGAGCTGGTGCAGCATTTGGTACGGCCCTGCTCTGAGTGTGGTCTGTTGATTAACGCTCCCTGTGATCCACGCTGCCACCACTACGGTGAGACACCAAAACAAACACCTGATGTGGCGAACACACTTTAAGATCGGAGGGAAAATGTGTCTGTGGTGATCTGACAACACAGCTGTAGTGATGTGACCAGGTCTGTGAAACTGAAGCAGGAATTCTTTGGTAAAATCCTAATTTGGCGTGTCCTGGTCAGAGAGTAAAGAATTTGGATAAAAATTTTTGGGGAAAAAAAAATTCAAAATGTTTTCTTTTCTGCATGTTTCTTTCTCTTTCTTTCTCAAATTGGAGAATTTTAAGATATTTTTTAGAAAGAGTTTTTGGGGGGAATTCTTTGGTAAAATCCTATTAGGTATTGACAGTGTTTTTGGGGTGACATTTATCAGCTGCGAACTTCCTTTTTTAAAGCCGGGTTAAATCCAGTGGGCCAGTGTGACCACTGAAGACACGTCAGTCATTTCAGCGTTCCTGGATTCACTCTGTCATCTCGAACCTTGGACTCTTCATCGGTACCACTGCTTCCTTCTCACCTATGTTGATGGCTGTCTCCTGCTTGTCCCCCGTCAGCACCCAGATCTTGATGTCTGCCCTCATCAGAGTGGCGATGGTCTCTGGAACGCCAGCCTGGAGACGGTCCTCGATGGCAGTGGCTCCCAGAAGCAGCAGGTTCTGATGATGATAAAAGTGGAAACAGACCCAAACATCTGTTTACATCATCATTCTCACCTAAATGAAGAACCCGGTGATTCACAGACAGTTCGGGTCAGACCGTGTGCCGACACAGCACCCATTACCTTCCTCTCCTTCTGCTTTAATTTGTTCAACATTTAATTGCACATGTTCCCTCATTAGACAAACACGGGCACACGAACACCGACAGACACACAGGTTAACACTACTGTGTTGTTGTTTCCAGTTTAATGGGGCTTTTGGCAGGCTGTTGTAGGTAATTACCCCTGTGGTCTCCTCGTCTGAACTCCTCTACTCCTCCTCCTCCTCCTCCTGCTGCTTCCTCTTTTCATGCTCTTCACTGACTTCTCTCCCCTCACTCCTGCACTAAATGACTGGGATCTAAAGTGTGTGTGTGTGTGTTAGCATACTGGAGGGACAGCGTTATTAAAGTGGACACACACACTAGTCAATATTTGTTTTCAATTTAGTCAACTGAAACTCAATTTGGGTATAAATAAGCTCCGTGGGATGTGAGACAGGTTCTGGGAACTGATAGATCCACTCTGCCACCTGCTGGTCAATATCAACTGTAGCTGTGTGAGCAGCAGGGACTTAATCAATAAACACTTTAGTTTGACATGGGCTTCCAAAGATCATTTTAACCTCCAGCTTCCAGCCAATCACAGCCACCAGAAGAAAACTCACTTTACTAAAATGAGTGAAAGTGAATTCACCTTTTCCAGAAGCTCGTAGCACTCCTCCAGTTTCTGAGCGCGGTCCTTGATTATGGTGCTGACCTGGTTGTACTCCTTCAGCCACTCCTGGTAGGCGTCTTCCTCCAGGTCCACATAAGCGAAACACAGCGTCCTGAGGCCTGAGTGGATGAGATTCAAAGTCAGACAATCAATCAGTGTGTGTGTGTCTGGAAAGAGAAATAAATCATTGTAAAGTGTGAGCGAGAAGTAGACGCAGCGGAGGAAACCAGAGCCAGTGGGTCTGATATCATTTCAACCGAAATCCGTGGAGGGATCTGGGGCAACGTCAAGTCCTAAAACTAGGATTTATTAAATGTTTTAGATGAGATTAGGAAGCAGTAACCAAACAGCGGCTCCAGGAGGACGGGGAGGAGGGACAATTTTTGTCAAAATGATGGGTCCTTTGTGTCCTATAAAAGACATTACACTTTACCATTTCCAAAATAGTGACTCAGTTGATTCATGAAAATAACAAATGTGATTGTTTTTAAACCAACAAGAAAAAATAACTCAAAAAAATAAAAATACTTAAACATCGCCCATGATTCGCGAAAAACTGCAAAGCAGAGACGCCATAGTTCTTATATTATTTACATTACACCCTTTAGGAGGCAAACATAAAAATAATTTCTGGCATAGGGCAACAGTCAATACTACATGGAGAATCAATGACTTAGTGACGGTTCATTTTTCAGTAACAACATCAACGCAGAGAAAATGGAAATCACTGTGGGGCAGAATCATCTTTACACCGTTTCTTACCTTCTGTTGCAAACTGTTCAAGATGGTTAACAGTCAGGTCTTTGTACTGAGACGCCTCCGTCAGACGTTCAAATATGACGTTATCCTGCAAAGAAATAAGTGAATGTGAATGTGAATTTGAAGGTTGTAAGAACAGAGCGAGTCCACAAACGATAATGAGATAAACGTACAGCTCCTTTGCAGTAAAGCCGCAGCTTCCCGTTGGGGGTCCTCACCACCACAGACATACGTTTACGGTTACTGTAACGGAAGCAGCGAGGTTCAGGATCTTAGGGTCTCATTTTATCGCAGAAATATTTATAGACAGTTGGAAACATTTATGTGACTTTTACCTGGAAAACTCCAGGACATTCAGCAGCTCGTAGCTCATTTCTTTTCCTCTCTGAAACAAAACACCACAAAAAAAGAGAGAATAATTAGAAACATACGGTGTCCACTCATTACACGGGAAAATGTATTTACACAAAGAGTCTTTGTAGAAAATGTGTTCGAAATGTAAATTTCAAGAACAACACACACGTACAGCGTCAATGATGACAGAATCAGGCGTCCTCACAGTGAACTCAAAGCCAAGTCCTTTGGCCCCTTTCACCAGAGCGCTCTCATCAGGCGAGGATGCCTGGTAGATGATCTGGTCGCCGTCCCTCTCTGGCACCACCGTGTGACACACCGCCATCATGGTCAGAAACTCGCAGATCTGAGGTGATGTAGGCTGAAAAAAAAAAAATTTACAGCAAAACCAGAAAGATGTATGTTTGGAGACATAGAAATATGACGTAGTGTCACCCACATGGTTGTTCTCAATGTTTTGAATAAGTGTTGGATCGTCGAACTCTGTAGAGTTGTGGTTGTTGGACGGCAGATTACTGTGGGACAGAGACAAATAAATATTCAAACATGCCGTCAGTAAACCCACTCCCTGCTGCGGCTCCAATCAAAGACATGCACACTACAGAGAAACAGGGATTATCGTGAAGACGAGGTGGACGTCAGGTACCTGAAGTCCTCCATTGAACGATCACAGTCAAGATCAGGAAAGTGGCTGCAGGTGATGAATGAGGTTGGATTACAAAGAGAATTAATTCAGAACCAGGTGATGATTATTATTATTATAGGTTGATTAGCACATTTGTAAAAGAATGGAAGAGTGAGATTTTTTTTGTCATTAGTATATTAAATATTTTAAAGATAAGATTAAATAGAAAAGAAGAAGAAGTAGTTTATTGACCCGTATGTTATTCCTGCGATGGTACACTTCTTGAAGTTCATGACGTTGCAGGTCAGTGTTCCCGTCTTGTCAGAAAACAGATATTTCACCTGGAAAAGACAGAGACATCAGTGGTAATGAGGTGAAGTGACGTTCAGGATGAAGTGAGAGCTCAGATCCTGTTCGTCCTGAACTGACCTGACCCAGTTCCTCGTTGAGATTTGACGTGCGAGCCATGGCTGGTGTGTCCGTCTCTGAGTAGTACATCTCAATGTCCTGAGAGCGAAAGAAAAGATACACGTTAAGAAGGTTGAGTCAGTATTTAGTTTGTGTACCACTTCTACCACATCGTTTGCTTTACCCAGTTTATGAAGAGCGCCTGTGTGAACTTGACCACCTCCAGTGTGACCAGCAGGCTGATGGGGATCAGGTTGTTGTACAGGATGATGAACGTAAGCAGGTTGTAGGCGAAGTTGGTGGAGATGTCGCCTGAAAGAACACAGATTTTTTTATCCATCACGATTTCTGCTCGAATCCACAGTCTTCATCATTAGGAGGCAGTAAATGGCTGCGTATTTAAGTATGTTGCAGAGTCGTGATCTCACCAGCCCTGGACAGGTACCAGCAGTTATCTTCAGTGTGTTCTCTGTTCCAGATGGCAGCACCGATTGAACTGACAAGAGCCATGACCAGCAGGATTCCAAACAGGACCAGGATCTGCATGTTTGTTACTCTCTCCACATTAGAGCGCTTCAGGGGAGCCTTAGTGGAATTCTGGGAAGGTAGTGAATTCAACAAATGAGAAACACACGTGTACATTTGGACTTTTGTTCCTGAACAGAAGAAAACACCGTGAAATGAACTCCTCAACATTAAATTTTCATTATAAAGAGTTGCCTTCTATAAAGTTTAACATGAAAAACATTCAGACAGTTTGTGGAGACTGAATTCACCTGCATGAGTTTAGAGTCATGGCCTGTGTACACTACAATTCCCACAACCCACTGGGTGTTCCTGATCTGAGCTCCACGTAGCAGCACCTGGTCTGGGCCGAGAGGGACAGCACTGAGGAATAAAAAAGAGACAAGCAGAAAAAAACATATGAATATGTGAATTCAGACAATAATCAAGTTCACTGTGTAAACAAAACAACAAAATAACAACATGACTATATGTGTGGTGCTCACTTGTGGTTCTCCAGCCTCAGTGTGCCGGTGAAGTCATACAGGTGTCTGTTGGGTTCTTCACACTCCAGTCGACCCGCCAGCGCCATCAACTCCTCCAGAGTCTGCATGCCAGCTGTGAGTGTGAGTCCCTGCAGCACAGAAACCACCAGACACAGAAGGGCAGAACAAGAATGATGAGAGAGACAGTCAGACAGATGGACAGAGAGAGAGAGACAGACAGATGGACAGAGAGAGAGACAGACAGACAGACAGATAGAGACAGGCAGACGGACAGAGAGACATACTTGTCTGATTTTTAGGTTGGTTTCTCCGTCCAGGTTCGAGGTCTCAGTGTAACACATGGCCTGTGGCTCACTGTGAATGGGAGTCAGATTAATAATCAACCTTATCTTACTTTCTCATTTTATTTTTTAAAAAATAACACATTTTTCTAAACATAAAACCAAAGGAAGCTAAGATAATCAAACACAGTAAGACAGTGATGTCTGACCTGGAGGACACTATAACCATATCAGCTGGAATGTGCTGGCCATTGGTCACCTTCACAATGTCTCCTACTGCCACCTTGTGGCCAGAATCCAACAACATCAGGCATCAAAGCAGGCGGACGGTGCAGGGGGCAAAACAAAATATGGTTAGTTTAGTTTATAGAACAAACACATTGGTGTATGAAGAAGAGGAGGAGTTAAAAAAAAACTAAGAGAGAGTTCAACACAGTTGAATTCCGGTCACAGATACAAAAAAACAAAAAGTAATGGTATACAAGGTCACAGGACACACACTCCAACCGACAGCAACTTTGTTTTTTAGAAAGTTGCAGACAGAAGGACAATGAGATAAAATCAGCGTGTGGGAGTTTTCATCATCAGGACAAACAGACACAAGCTCAGACACAGCCTGTGAGCTGCACCAGTCCACGTTTCTTCAGGCCGTTCGTTTTAGAGAGCGCTGCATGTACACACACACACACACACATACATGTTCAAAAAGATGAAGCTGATTGCAGTCTCTAACAGAGCACGAGTGCCGTTCACAGCAGACCTGTCTTTGCCTAAAACCTACTTTTAGATAGACACATTGCATGTTCCAGTTTTGAAAAAAAAGAAAGAAAAATTATACAAAAATCCTTACAAATCGGAGTGATAGAGACCAGGAATTATCAACTGTAACAAAAAAGTAATTTAAAAAACAGAGAAAAATGGTTCCACTACTGTACGGTAGCAGAGGGGCAAAGGAGCCGCTTTTAAAAAGAGTAAGTTGAAGACAAAATAAAAAGAAGCGGAATGAGTGTTTCAATAAAAAAAATTGAAATGTTATGACTGCTCGACATCTCTGCTCTGCGCAGACACATTCGCAGCCACCGTCAGGCTAACAGAGCAGAGCAGGGGAGTGAAAGTGAGACGGCACGGGCCTGATGAGTGACACGGCAGCAGAGATGATCTCTGTGTGTCATGTTAGTGATACCTGTTTCCAGATGACTGTCTGCCAGGCTCCGTTCCGCAGCACTGAGAGACAAGGACAACACAGACATCAGTCATCCTATAGAGCAGCTCTCATACAGTATTCATAGAAGCTAATTGAGCTGCACTTTTGTCATGGGCTGCTCTGCCTGCGCTGCAGTGAGTGACAGGAAAGAGCTATTCACTCGGCCGTGAATGGAAAACAAAACCCCGCAAATAGATACAAGCAGAGTCATGGAAAAGTGCAGACACTGGCTGAACACACACACACACACACACAATCAAATGTGCGCAATTAAACATATACACTGTACCTGTTGTCTTCTTCTTGTTGACCGTGTTGTCTGCCTTGTGTCTCTTCTGTGGAGACAGACGGAGACGAGTCAGTGTTTAAGTGTTCTGTCCCACTTCAAAGAAAACTGAAAGCCTGACTCAACTACAGATAATGTTGCTAACACTCTGTGTTGCACTCACATAGTCCTCTATGATCTCTTTAATCCCGGCCACAGTGAGGATGAAGATGAGAGGAACCAGTGTGGTGTAGCGACCGGTCGGTGATACATCAGGGATTTGCTGGGGACAGGAGAGAAATCATTGTTGATGGAAAGTGCTGAGCAGCTTAAGAAATCCATAAAGCAGTCATCACAGCAACTTGTAACTGCATTAAGGATCAGTAAGCAGGATTTTTGGCAACACTGATCAATTATTCTATAATAACCTTTCAGCATCCAGACGTAGTGACGGGACAGAGTCCAGCAGGTCTGCGTCTGATCTAAGCTTCTTCTACTACAACCTCAGAGCTGCGTTCAGTTTGTCAACTCTCCAAGTCATTTCGTCTCAACTCAAACCTCAGATAAAGCAACGTTAACACCATCTCAGCTCAGGATTTCTGCCTCATCAGTTTGTGTTAAACTCAGGAAACCCAAGCTCCAATTTCTGTTCTATATAGAAGCAGTTTTTGTGTATTTCTGAACAGGTCATATAGGGTGATACAACTGTCGTGTCCCTGTGACCTGTGACCTTATTCATGCAGTAATGTCATCAGATCCTAATTCAATCACTGGAATTAGTGATTGAACAATTAGCACCCACATTCACACCTACTGTCCGGTGCACTCAGATTCTTCATCGATTTTCATCCCAAATAACATGTTCTAGGACTAATGGAGGAAACCAGAGAATCTGAAGATAACCAAGAACACACCCATCCACAGGGAGAAACACACACGGTTTCCACACAGGAAAAAACATTGTCTAAGCCAGGAGGCAAAACACTGGTACACTGAATAATAATATGAAATATAATGTAGAACAGTGATTCCCAACCACTGTGCCGTGGCCCACTAGTGTGCCGTGAGAGATCATTTGATGTGCTGTGGAAAATTATATTATTAAAAATTTCACCTAAATTGGGCTGAAAACTATTATTGTTGAAGAGGATCTTTGTGAATTTCTTTCTTCAATTCCTGCCAGTATATCAGCGTTGTCTTCAACTAAATAGGCCATTTAGTCCATTATGAGGTCAATTAATTTAGAAGATTATTATTATTTCATTCCATATACTTTTAGTGAGATTTTTAGTTCGATGGCGTGCCGTGGGTTTTTCCTGAATATATATATGCTGTGGCTCAAAAACCGTTGGGAAACACTGAAAATCCACAAAACACGTATCACAAATTGATGGTGTACAAAGACCTGGATCTGAGTGTGTCAATGTTGTAGTGTACCAGTTTACCTGCATGAGTGCAATGAACAGGTAGTTCAGTGCTGTGGGGTTTACCTGCATGAGTGCAATGAACAGGAAGAAGGCGTTGGCAGCCCGCCTGATCTGCTCATACAGGAACCGGGGCAGAAAGGTGAGGATTCCATACTTGGTGGTGCTGCAGAAAGAACAAGAGCAAGGCCAAAGAGTGCATTAGTCAACCTTGGAAATCCTGAATAAACTGTGCATTAATGTTTTTCTAACCTTATTTGCCCCTTTAGTATCACATTAAAGGCTGAATCAAAAGGGACTGCCTTGGGGGTTTTTAGTCTTGCAGCTCTTGAAAAGCTATTTAAAACACGGTTGTGCCAAGAGAGCGCAAATAAAGCAATTAAGGGCTGCACACACATCACACCTATAAATAGGCCGACACGTTTAATCAAACTGGTTAAATTTAGGGCTAAAGTCCCAAAAAATAGCTGCAAAAAGTTGGCAGCCCGGAGCTGTATGTCAGTCAGCCTCATCGATTAGACAAGTGTATTGATTAGCCTTGATATAGCCAGGAGTGACTGTAAGACCTTTTAGAGGCCAAAAATAAAAAATGTCAACCTTGAAGTCAAGGCCTGCCAGTGTGGCCTGAGTGAAAAGTAAGAGTTGCTGTAATGGCTTTTGTTTAATGGACAGTGTGTGTGTGTGTGTGTTCAAAGTGCATTAAGTGCAGGCACTGAATAGCAAAACACACACTTTCATCACAGTTTAGAATCTCAGAGGAGATGAACCCCTGCCCTTTTTTTCCAACTGCTCGCTCAGAGAGTTACAGAAGTATCAGAATGCAGGACATCGCTCTCTCTCACACACACACACACACACACACACACTCTGCCCCACATCTGATATTCTGCATACAAAAGAGTCACCGATACTACACCGAGGGATAGAGCTACCTTAATCTATTACCTTAATCTAAGACGAGGGACAGGACTCCAAACACGGAGCAATGACACATTTATACTTAATAAAGTGCACAGCATCTGGTTCTTTTCACACTACAGATGTCCGAGCCTCCAAGTTGTGTCAGCAGCTGTAAGCTGCAGGGATGGAGCTCTCCTGCTGCTTCTACGTGACTCTGAAGTGTTATTCTTTCATTGCTTTTAAGGATGGCCCGTTAATCCGTTCAGGTTGTGGTCAGAAGAGACAGATTTGTTGGAACTGCAAGTGTTAAATGTCTGATTCAAACAGGTAACAGAGGAAGAAAGTGATGGATTCGTACACGGCAGAACTGCACCTGCGCTCATGTTGGTAACTGCACACACAGTCAAATAGGACGCGGAGAATGGACAGGAAACAGGTAAAAGCTACAAGGCTTTAATCTCAGGGAGAAAAAGAAAAAATCAATGAGGCTATTGAACCTTTACAACATGGGCTTAAGAGTTACAGGAACACAGGGACATCAGAGGGCACACCTCTGGAACACGCTGTGATGTGATCCAATCAGAGGAGGCGGAGAACGTCTACCTTAATTGTATTTGTCCAGCTTCTTCTATATGTGAAATTGAATCTCTTGACAGTAATAGCAAATTCACTAAATGCCAGTTGACTATAAACAGGCTTTGTGCTCTCTCTACGGCGCCAGCAACAGTTAGAGGATATAAAAAGTGGTGTAGAGATCAGGAGTAAAAAACACATGACAAGATCTGCAGAAACCACATCGCTCAACTCTGGCCTGTTTACTCCCCCCAAAAAAAAGCTTTTTGCTGCCTAATGTGAAACGACACACAAGCAGCTGTTGCACAATGTCGTGTGACAGCTGCACAACAGGAGGAAGTAGAGATGACCCTCTGTTGAAGTGCGCATACATGTCGTGTGTTTGATGCCACAGATGGCCATGACTGACAGAAACTCATTGTTAATGACTCTAATTTAATTTTCTTTTTTTTTAAACCCTTGGCCACTCAACTTCAGCACATTTACCACGTGGTTTCTGTCATTTAAACAAACAGATGTTTGTTGTGCCATTCTTAGTGCTGGCAACCGTGTTAAAATAAACACTGCATATGAAAATAGCTGTGATTATTTAAACAGCAGTCATATAACACAAGCACAATTCAACAGTAATAAGATGATGAATTAAAATGATTAACAAATCAATTAATCTGCAGCTTGAACTTATTTCCATATATATCTCCATTATTATCCCTCTGTTGCAGTTGTAGATCAGGAGAGTTTAGATTTTCAGATCTTTAGCACTTTAGCATGAAGCTGGTTGTCAGAAAGGAGATTAATCTTATGTTTGGATTCAGAGAAAAGATCGCTGCAGGACCAGGATACCCGGCGTGAGAGAGTTTAGATTTACACGTCTCTGATGAAGTCATTGGATAATGTTATAAAAAAAAAAAGAAAACACCTGAATCCAGGTCAAAGGTTATCTATTACCACTGTTGTTTGTCAGCCAATTTGCTATAAAACACACGGAATGAAACGGAAACGGAAAGACAGAGTAGATAAAAAAAACTAGGTCCAAAGTCTAGATTCTGCTCATGGCATGTCAGAAACGAATAGTGAAGTTGGAAACAAAGATTTCAAACAAATTCCACAGCGTCCAGCTGTGAACCGGTGAACTGGTCAAATTTTCTCTCCTGATCCTTCACCACAGCGTCCAGCTGTGAACCCTGGTCAAATTTTCTCTCCTGATCCTTCAGATAAAGCTGCAGGTGCAATGAACTCAAACTGAAACCCCACACCGATCAGTATGAATGAATCACAGGGGCGGACACAGGCGCTGCCGTGGCTGCGGTGATGAGCCAAAGTTAATGAGTTTTTCATTTTCACTTTACCTGACATGGTTGTCACAGAACTTGGTGTTCTGAGGTCGGTTGAGCAGCACCGTCCGCGCCGTGGCATCTATGGGATCCGCCTGGGAAGTGGTGCCGGACATCTCATCATCTGCCTTGCGGTAACCGGCGGACGAGCAAGCGGGTCCTGCACCGTTGGATTGATGGGAGAGAGGCGAGGCTGAGTGAGTGAGTGAGTGAATGGGTGAGAGACAGATAGAGAGACAGGGAGAGGCAGAGAATGACAGAGAGACATAGACCGGGTTTACAGTTCAAAAGGCGACCGACGAGTACCAAAGATCTGCTCCCGCTGTGAGTGCTCAGGTCGGTGGGGTTGACTCAGTGACGTCTCGCGTTATAAACACCCCCTCCTCCCTGTTCCTTCTCCTCCCTTCTGTCTGTCACTGTTATTATGCAGGTACCGTTAAATGCGCACAGCCGCGCTTTCGGTGACGCCCACGGGACCCCCAGCGTAATAAAGGATGTGCTGAGAGATGCACAATGGCGAACAAACGCAGCTTTATGATCGCGTAAACGAACTTCCTCCACGTGCGGAGCGCAGGGGAGATTCGAGAGTGTCTCCCACCACACCACGGATCCAAAACAAAGTAGCAAAGGATGCAACGCGCGTCTAATATCCCGCAGACTCCCCCCTTGCCTCACCTTCTGCTGCTGCTACTCCCGCCTGGCTGCCTGCCTTTGTCCTCTCCAAACA
>NC_024309.1:10153454-10199163 GCF_000523025.1 Cynoglossus semilaevis | reverse complement strand
CTGGTCAAATTTTCTCTCCTGATCCTTCAGATAAAGCTGCAGGTGCAATGAACTCAAACTGAAACCCCACACCGATCAGTATGAATGAATCACAGGGGCGGACACAGGCGCTGCCGTGGCTGCCGTGATGAGCCAAAGTTAATGAGTTTTTCATTTTCACTTTACCTGACATGGTTGTCACAGAACTTGGTGTTCTGAGGTCGGTTGAGCAGCACCGTCCGCGCCGTGGCATCTATGGGATCCGCCTGGGAAGTGGTGCCGGACATCTCATCATCTGCCTTGCGGTAACCGGCGGACGAGCAAGCGGGTCCTGCACCGTTGGATTGATGGGAGAGAGGCGAGGCTGAGTGAGTGAGTGAGTGAATGGGTGAGAGACAGATAGAGAGACAGGGAGAGGCAGAGAATGACAGAGAGACATAGACCGGGTTTACAGTTCAAAAGGCGACCGACGAGTACCAAAGATCTGCTCCCGCTGTGAGTGCTCAGGTCGGTGGGGTTGACTCAGTGACGTCTCGCGTTATAAACACCCCCTCCTCCCTGTTCCTTCTCCTCCCTTCTGTCTGTCACTGTTATTATGCAGGTACCGTTAAATGCGCACAGCCGCGCTTTCGGTGACGCCCACGGGACCCCCAGCGTAATAAAGGATGTGCTGAGAGATGCACAATGGCGAACAAACGCAGCTTTATGATCGCGTAAACGAACTTCCTCCACGTGCGGAGCGCAGGGGAGATTCGAGAGTGTCTCCCACCACACCACGGATCCAAAACAAAGTAGCAAAGGATGCAACGCGCGTCTAATATCCCGCAGACTCCCCCCTTGCCTCCCCTTCTGCTGCTGCTCCTCCCGCCTGGCTGCCTGCCTTTGTCGTCTCCAACCATTTCAACGCGTCGTGATCTCCGCACGTTCACCCACGCGAGTGCTCCATGAGCAGGGCGCAGCTTACGCCGGAGAAGAGTGAGCGTCTCGGCGCTGCGCACAGACGCACAGAGAAAAAAGTGTGAGAGAGAGTTTACTCAGCTGGTCCAACAACAGCAGACCTGGGCGAGGACAGATGCAGCAGCTCCGCCGCGCCTCCTCTGTTCTCCTCTATCGTCCTTGCAGCTGAGGTGGGATCTCCCGTTGACAGATTATACGAGCTCCTCCGCCGCCGTGTCATCTGTCAACCTGCCGCATACGGAAGCCTTAATTTGGCCCAGTTTAACCGCCACAAACCCCGCTTTCCTCCCGTGGGATGCTGGGATACTACAAACCGAGACAACGGGAGGGGGCCATATGGAGCTCCTCCAGTCTGTCACTCAGTGCGCCGCGGAGGGGGAACGCCGGCCGCTGCACTCCGCATTTAAAGGGCCAGAAGCCCGATGTCCCCACTCCGAGGTGTTGTGTTGCAGTCGCCGACGGGGTCAAATGACAGCTCAGAGCCAGAGGCCATCCATTCATGTCAGGAGATCACTACACGACCCTGTTGCGCACGTGCAACAGCCTCACAGTGGCACACAACAGGTCTCTGCTCTCTACTGATACTCTCAGGTGATGAGAAGTTGTTACACTACCAAGGTAAGATCCCAAAGTTCCAAATAACGGTTTTCCTTTTTGTTCCATAATGAAATGTTGTACAGCGTCTGTGCATTTGAAATAATTAAAGATTGAGTATCCAGGGATAAAAAAACAAACAAACATCTGCAGCTACACTGCCCTGAGCATGAGTGAAAAGGTTTACCAGTAATTTCCTCAAGGTGGTAGTAATGCAACTCAAAGGATATCTTTAAAACCCTAAAGAAAAGGCAACAGACCTTTAAACTGGTACATCCTTGACCTCAAAAGCAGAGTTTTAACTATAAACATCTAACAGGTATCAAACTATTATCACTAATTTCCTAATGTAGTTGAGGTTTAAAAAACTAAACATTGTTTAATGCATAAAAGTCATCTTTACATGCCGTGGTTCAGTACATACGGCCATTTAAAGGCCCAGGGTTTCAGCCAGCCGTCATGCTGATGTGTCCCCGAGCCATTACTTGACCACAACATAAAAGATGTGTGATCGAAGAAGCCTTGCAAATAGTATGTGCGAATTAGTGAGTGGGTAATATGGCGTGCAGAGGTCTAAGTGGTCATTAAGCCTACAAGAACAGGGTACGACTGCACACTGTAAAAGCTATGCGAGGTCACAACACGGAAATACATTTTCCATTTGTTGCGTTCTCCTGTGGGGACGCCTCACACAGCAATCGTACACACCATCTGTAAACAATTCACTGTGAACCACTCTGAAGATCTGATCTCAAACACAAGGAGAGTGGTTTTCATGTCGACATTCAGTCACTTTTTTTTTTTACTGTATTTATAAATTAAAAAAAGAAACCCAACCCCTCAGTCAGACAGCTATTGGATGAAAAACACATATTCAGACACTCTTCAAATCTTAAAGTCCTAGCAAGCAAGGAGCCACACACTCCAGAGAGAGAGAGAGAGAGAGACACTCTTCAAATCTTAAAGTCCTAGCTTTCAAGGAGCCACACACTCCAGAGAGAGAGAGAGAGAGAGAGAGAGCCTAAATCCAGAGTATTTCACTAAGTCGGTTTCCAAACCTTTCAGAGACTTCGTTCTAATTCTATAGTGCTCTCCAATAATAATATTTCTCCTAGCATTTTTATTGTAATGTCTTTGAAAATGATGGGATCGCTGAATCATCAGTGCTCTGTGTGTGTGTGTATGTATGTGTTTGTGTGTATGTGTGTGTGTGTGACTGTAAGTGAAAACAACAACAGACCAAATGCATCAATAATTTAGTAAAGAATAAGCACTGGCAGAGCGGTCGGGGCATTGGATTTCTCGCTGCCCTGAAACTTTCTGCGGCACTACAATCGCACGTCTACACACGTCAACCCCCCTCCAGCCCCCCCACGCCCCTCTGAGTGCCCCCTTCCCTACATCAATCAATTAGGGTAATATGGTTATATTCCACTTATGCAGGCTCTGCTGCAGGGGGCAGGGAATTGTAAAAGGGCCTGGACACGGGGCGGGCGGGGTTATCCAGGGGATAACCCCGACCGCTGTTCCATCTTCACTGATGACACATTAGACTTTCCAACAGGGGGGGATATGGAGAGGCTGTGCTTACAGGAAAGAAGAATTACTGAGTGCAGGTCAGAGGAGAAGTATGTTGGTTCAATTCCTTGATCATTCTGTATGCAGCTCTCTCACTTTCAAGTGCGGCGTCGGTGTGATGATTTTCCATGATCAGTCCCTGAGGCTGAACAGATCACTGCCTGCACTGTGTGCAAATGTCAACAGATGACATGAAATCCAAACAGTGCTGCAGTGAAAAACACAGTCACCGGGGCTGACGGGATTAATCAGGATTGTGGGATAGCACACACATTTGTCTCCATGTTTCAGTTACTTCAGTTACACTGCAGCTTCAAACTGGAACTCCAGGCTTCACATTCCACATTTGAACAGCACACAGAGCTTCTACCCATGCGGAGCACAGAGCAAAGGTCAAAGTCTACCCTGGCAAATTGATAATGAACACTTTATCTCTCCGTTTGGTATCTCTGACGAGGCTGTTACCTGCAGAGCTAAAAGAGCGAGACGGGAACTCCACTCTGCAAAGGGCAGTGAAGTCAATCAAGATAATAAAAGCCTGTGATTAAGGATGATACAAGGTTAAAGTGTCGAAGTGCAATACACCTGCAACTTAATGCCATCCCCTTTTTTTCCAGTCATTAAGGAACCCACCCTTAAATCATCATGTTCCACTACCTGCACCTGTGGCAGACCCCCCCCCCAAATACATCTTTCCATTTCTGTGCTTGCAGAGCTGTTTACAGTAGATCCCCAGGCCCCCGACTTCTACTTTTTAACCCCTCCACGTGATCAATAATGGCTTTCTCAGCATCGCACTTTGGCTCTGATTCATTTCTGGAGGAGATCAATGCCTCTGTTACTCATCTCTGATGGGGTCACCTCCTCACTCATTACTGATGTGCCACTGATGAGCCAGCAATAAACTCCAGCAGACCACGACCAGGCCGGCTTCGTTTGAAGCACCGAAGTCCGAGGGTCCGATAACCTTAACTTGTGTATTTATTAACCAAGCAGCTGTTAACACATAGACTAAAAGAATTTGAGGTGAGTTACAGGGTTTCCCCTATGGACATTCAACAGCACTGATCAGCAAATATTGCAGATGCCCAAGAATTACAGTTACGGTACTTTAATTTATAAACCTACTAAAGTGCGATCAGTTCACCAATAAACACCAAATGGTTGACTATTATGGACAAAGTTAAATCTCTCACGAAATAGTTTGAAAAAGACCTAGCACAGCATTAATTTTATTGTGTTGCACCAACATCCAGCGAGGCGACTGAATAATTTAGATGAACACTGGCTGAATTATTCATTTACATTTTCAAGTATAGCAGAGTATATTTCACCAAATGACCAGCGTCATGTTGAGAAACTACTCACTTTATCAGCCACTCACTGTGTCGCCCTCTCACACAAATATGCCATTAACTGCCACACACTTGTTTTCCATGGAACAAAGACAGGTTTGTAGTTGCTAACCCTTTTAATCCAAACAACTGCCATAAATAGTGCCACAGAGGAAATAGCTACTCCTTAAAAAAAACACAGCAGTAGTATAAAAGCTACAAATACTCACAGCTGATAGGCTGCTGTTCATCCCACATGTCCTGATGAAGACAGCTGATCGGCCACTTTTGGTTTCTCTACAGTGGGAGTTGCAGTTGATTTATTTCAGTAATGATGTGAATCACTACTGAGATAAATGAAACATTGTAAATCAGAGAATGTGCCAATTATTCAGAGCCTCTCAGTCCAGAGAGCTGTTGCTACAAAACCTGTCTAACAGTGGTTAGTGGTTAGATGTGCTTTTTACCTCCCACTATGTTTAAATCATCATTACAAGACCTTCGCAACATGAACCACTTCCTTGTCAGACATCACACTGCTTCTAAGTTCTGTCAGACAACAGTTGTTACGTACCAGTGCCCAATGATATTTTCAGTATATTAAGAGGTGATCACTGTAACCATAGTTTTCTTTTGCACATGCAGAGCTGTCCTTGATGGTCTTGTGCACTAATCATGTAACAAGTCAAATTTTGAATCTTGTTTTTCAGTCAACAGGTGGACTTGGTCTACATACGTTACACCATAAAGACAACAACAACACCATGTACCGATAACCCCAATTACCATGTACAACACCATGTACCGATAACCCCAATTTCCTCTTTTAATAATCACTAGTAAAAACAACATGAATAAATATTAAACATTATTTCTTCATATCATATAATCCAGCGGCCAATTAGCCTGCTGTGTGGTCAAAGAACTATTACCAACAGAGCCTCGTCTGCCCGGGCGACCACTTCCTGCCATGGCTGTCCTGCTCTCTGCTGCTCCTACTCTGCAGGTCCTGACACATCCAAGCCCAGCCATCGATCACTACGTGGTAGTGAGTACATTTCCCAGCATAACCGTAGTACAGACGAAGGGCCTGTGAGAAAGCCTCTTAGAGGACAAGTAAGTGAGCATCATAATCTCCTCTATATCTGCTCTGCAACTTCACCCAATTCTAATCCACAATCTAATCCTACAAGTGAGTCTGCAACACAGAACACATGTCTGCATGTGCTTCTACACACACACGCACAGACAGACGAAGTCACCAGCATCAATTCATAATGAGTTATGAAAACGTTTAACTCTCTCTCACACAGAGACACATGAGAACATATTGTAATGGCCAACATCATGCAAAGCTCCATCATGCAGCATGCAGCTCCTTCTCAGACCCAGCTGTCTAGACAACAAGCTTGCAGTTGTTTACGTACATGCAGTGTTGGTGTACGCGTGTATTCAGACATGCTGTGTCCATACGTCCAAGTGAGTAAAGCGTACTCTTCAAAAATGTTGTGTTTTTTTTTTGAGTAAAGACCCCCTGACACGAGTGCTCACCCAACTATTTTTACATGCAGTGAGAGGGTTAAGTCCTACAGCATTCATCACTCCAGGCCCAGAGGAGCTACAGGTTCTTCACAGTCCACAGCTGTTCCACTCAATCTAAACCCACAAGCAGAGACTTTCAGTGACTAGATAATGTAGCTCATGAGGGCCGGGGGTTGGGAAGCAGCTGCTCCTACCCGCCGCCTAGGGCATGGCCACATGCACCTCGGGACTCACAAACTGGGGCGTCATCCAGTCTAAATTTGAGCAAACTCACTTTTATCAAACCTGTCTCTGTGGCGGGCGTGCATGGTTGCACCATCGCCTTGGTCTGGTTCCTGAAGATCAGAAGTCTCCTGCCTAATGGTGGCCAACACTAACTGCTCTGTGGGCACCAAAGAGGCCGCGGCGGGAGAAAACAACACAAGACAACAAGTCATTTTACACATAGCACACACGGCTAAATGTCAAAAGATGCACTGAAAATGTATCTGTGGGACTCAAGCATTGACAACGTAATGACAGTCATGCCTGCAGAAATGAAGATCTGACTTCTACACGCAGACTGACCAAAAGGTTAGTGGCTTGCCCTGGAGTGCCCTCAAGTGTCAAACTTGGGTAACTGCAACACTGCTTCAATTCGGCGTCTCTCTATCTCAGTACATGCATCTACGGTAGTTTGGCAGCCATGACAACGTGTCATTATCTTCCCTAAACATATGCCAGTGACGACAGTTGGCAGTTGCTGCACGTACTGTTTTAAACTGAGATAATACCACAGTCATGAGACGTTGATTTCCATAGGGGATCCTTACAAAAACTATGTTGCAGCACGTTTCACCTTAAAATGTTCAATAGCCTTCGGGAAATCACCATTTTAGATACATTTACATTTACTAAGTGGCTTAATAACCACTTAAACCAATGCACCTTTACACACCACATCAAGGTGATAATAAATTATTTTTAAAATAGAGAACTTGGTTTCTCTGGTACTTTTTCAGGTTAATTATTGCCATTTATTGCTACAGCTAACATTAAGTACTGAAGGTTTCGTTCAACTGCACAATAAATAGATTTTTTTGACAGGCCTTCTTATAGCCCCCACGGTGCATCCTGAATGTGTTGGAGTAAATGTGACAGATTGGTGGAGACATACGTCATCATCCGGGATGTGAGGGCTTACTAATTGGAGCAAGGAATCAAGAGGTCAGGGTTTGGGAGATTACAGGCAAGTCCACATGGAGAATCCGCTTGGTATAGAATACGTACCGAAGGATGCTCAAACTGGAGGTGCATCCTTCTATTTTTATTCTGTGCTTTAAATATGACCACAAAAAAAGAAAGATATTTGATATTAAGAAGAGGGTGATGGTAAGTGATGTTCTGGCACATGACTGAGTCACGACCACAGAAATCCAGAACGACAAACTGCTGTCAACATCACATAAATGCTGAACGCTAACGTGCTCTTCATCACCATACTGTGAAAAAATCTATTTTGCTGCTGCTTTTTAACTTTTGACCTTTCATCTGACACAAACAGGACAGGACACACCTCTGCGTGAAAAGGTCAATCAGTTTAATCGAGTTAAAAATCAAACAACTATCTGGGAAAGCTCTAGTCCAAAGAGAGCATGACCAGTTGGCACTCACTTCTGCTTACAAGTTGTTTCTATTTCTGGAAGCTCTATGCAGCCAAACACACATACAAACACACACACTCACGTGCACACCCACAACAACAATGCAGGCATGCAATATGTGCCAGACCCATGAGGAGCCATTTGCCTCTTCTAGGACTGCCCAATCGGATTTGCTCTGTGTAGGATCCAGTTAATCTTGCAACTGTTTCTTGTTGTATTATGGATGAATCTGTCATTTATAATTAAATGACCCATCGATTAATGGGTCCAAAGGTGGTGTAAACTGTCAGTATCAATACAGTTTTGACAACAAATAAATGATGCTCAGATTTCTACTGGGGAAGCCATGAAAACATATTCAATATTAATTGTCAAAATAATTGTGAACTCTGAATATGAGACGAGTCGTGTTGTGCGTGTGATCAGTGATCAGTGATCATGTGATCATATCTTGGCTGGAGGAAGTTGTTCTCTCGTGTCTTGGCAGGTATTCTAATGTATTTTGACGTGAAAAAAAATCTCAGCTATAACTTCTATCAAAAGGTTTTGACCAGTATCCTGTGCTCTGGTTTTGCTCATTAAATAGATCATAATATTATAATTATAAATTCATTGTGAAAAAAATGGAAGCCCTCTGAATAAAGCTAGTAACTTCTGAAAGCACCGGAGCAGTACTTTAAGAAAGACTTGAGTTTTCACAGTGCGACCAATAAGAATGTACCCACACTGTCTGTATTGACATATGTACTACTACTGGGCCACGACCCGGTATTTGGGAAACACAGCATTAACAGTACAACTGTGGCGTCACAACAGCACGCTCCATGTGAACGAGTGTCTCAACCATGTTTTTTACAGGTCACCCATGGCCGTGGGCAGCCTATCAGGTGATGAGGTCAGAGCTCTTAAGAGGGTCACGTGGTCACTAAGTCAGTGAAGAAATAAATAGACTAGGATCTAAAAGAGCTTGACTTGACTTCGTTCGACAACAAAAGCTCCCATTACATAATAATAACCTAATGTGATCGATGATAATACACCGGAAAGTGGTGAAGTAACTGGGTATGAGACAGTGAGGAATGTAAAACCATTATATAACGGGATATAGATGGAACAAATTAGTGCTAAGCTCACACTTAATGTGTTTATAGCTTCAATATCCAAGTTACATTCATAATTCCACTGATGATATTTGATATATATGCGGTGTGTAGTCAACAGTAAAGGGCAGACGGACTGGAACAGACACCTGCAGTCTGCTTGTCCTTGCATCACAAGGCAGTGCCAAAACATGACTAAGACTGGAGGTTTAAAAAAAAAAAAAAAAAAAAAAACCTCGTAAAAATAATGAATCTCGGCCGGAAAGTGAGACGGCACTCATGCCGCAGTCCTAGACCATTACCGCGAGCCGTTATCATGCCAATCACGGTCAAACACAGGCCGCTGTTTACACTTATTTCGCCTAATTACAGCAATAATGATATGATCGCCATTTTATATTAACAAGTCGTGACTTGACTTAAATGACATCGGAGGTGTTTTCTGTGTTACCTCCCTCGCTGTGGATCTTCTTGGCTCTCCGGTTGAAATACATCTCGCTGCTGGTGAAGGAGTATCAGTGAGGCTGAGGACAGCAGGAGGAGGAGGAAGAGAAGGAGGCCGGAGCGGTGGCATGCTCACGGCTCATCGGCAGAGCAGAGGACCTTTACCGCTACGTGAGCGACCAGCTGCGGCCTCCACTGATGCTGCTTCTGTTCACCGAACATTATTTCAATACTAGACAGCGGCGGTGATGTTGACGAAGACGGTTACAGCCAGCGTCAGGTCGAAAGAACTGTGAGCATACTGCACTTCCTAAAGTTATTTTCAAAATAAAAGTAAAAAGTAGCTTTACGAAGTGAGATAGGGTACGCATTGACAGAAAACACAGAGCATTTCCACTTTTAATTTGCACTACAGTGTAATAACCTGAAATAATTATTTGTTTATTTTCTCTTTATCTCGTAATTACGTAAGGCGTTAGACTTCCATATGGAAATAAAATCTTGTTTGTCAATGTTCATGGGTTTTACATGTATACATATTTTATATTCGCATTAAAATTCACGTGAAAAGCAAATAAATAAACCATATATATTTATTGCTGTGTTGTTGTTAAAAGCAATCTATAACCGCTGTGTATATGTAAATGTTGTAATACATATTTTGCATGAATAACAATTACCAATTTGCTAACCGTGCGGAATATAACATTAATGAAGGAGTTTATAAGCCTTCATTTCGTAAAATTACGAATGATACGTTTTTAAATACAGTTATTTTGAAAAGCATTTTTTGCTCTTGTTCTTTTTCGCTTCATAGTTCCGGGTAAATCACGGCGGCGCGCATCGGAAGATGAGATGCGTATGCACGACTGAGCTGAAATAACCTACACTGGTAGCTGAAAGTGATCAAATTATACGTGCAAACATGCTAAAGGTTGATAAAATGGTGCAACAATGACAACATATCAGTGTGTACATACATTTGTTCTGTTTGCTGTTTGATAGGAAGTGACAAAATGGCTACATACCAAAGACTTAGGTCAGGAGAAAGGTCATTTGGTCATTTGAACTCAGATATACCTTATGTAAAAACAGTGTTGAAGTTTGGACCAAAGGCTGTGCTTAAAACATAATTTCAAATGCTGTGCAACATGAGCTATCTGTTTGAGACACCACTGTGTTTATAACCCAGGTAAAAATGTACAGTGGTGTTTATCTGGGAACCAAAACATGTTACATTGAATTTTTGATATTTGCAGTATTTGAGAGTGAACTACAATAAACAGTGATCTCATTGTGTTGAAAACAGACTGACTCCTGGTATGATATTCATTATAATTGTTTTATTTACTCTCACACATCTTAACAATACAGAGTATTTCAAAACTGGATTTCCATCTCATTAAATAGGAACAGAATAAATATTCACTTCTGCGCTCAGTGGCCAGAATCTGCCTTTTTGTCTCCGAGGTGAAAATCCACCTAACGGGGGGGCCACTGAGCCGTGGGCTTTGTTGGGAAACAAACCCATTCCTTCAATTCCCGCAAACACACACACACATGCATACACAATTGATCCTAACACACTTTGCTCACTTTTCATACATTCTGACACAACAGTGTGTTTTCGTGACAGCATCTCCTGTTTACTGGTACTGACGGTGTAGAAAGTGACCCTGGAGGATGAACAGAGAGCAGGTGGTCCAGTGAAATAATCCATCTGTGCTATATAAAAAAGAGCCATCGTATGTAGATGTCATGGAAAAACTGAAGCACAAAGAGCACACAGTGGTGTTCTATTAGTAACACCCCAGT
This sequence comes from Cynoglossus semilaevis, assembly GCF_000523025.1. NCBI lineage: Eukaryota > Metazoa > Chordata > Actinopteri > Pleuronectiformes > Cynoglossidae > Cynoglossus > Cynoglossus semilaevis. The sequence continues at coordinate 10,188,177 of NC_024309.1, read as the reverse complement.
GTTGGCGATGGAGCTGACACACACTGCCAACAATGCACTTTTTAAAGATAAACTAGGATTCACAGAAACATCTCAAAGATGGAATGCAGCACAATTTTTCTAAATGATGAGCAAAACTGTCTTAATAATACAATCAATTGTAAAAAAAAAAAAACCTGTGTGTCTGCGTGTGTGTAAGGGGTGTATCTGAATAGCAAGAACCAAGAGGTTTCCTAAGAAGCCCAGGAGGGACATGAAGGGAAAAACATCTTTGTTAGATATCACAAAAAATATTTCATTTGTACAAAGGTACAGCACGACAAAACCCTGTGTTATAAAATATAAAGCTATGACTTAATAATTTATAACTTAATTTAAATTTAAAAAATAATTTAAATTTTTAAGTTATGATAAGCATTTAAACTTTAGTCTAAAACTTTAGACTACATATAGAATCTAAAATAATACTCATTGATAGAGAGCAATTTGTTAATTTATGTTTTTTATTTATTAACAAGAAGGTCAAATTTTACAAATTTACCTTGAGAATTTCACATTTCTATATTTCCCTATAACTTCACATCGGACGTTTGACATCCCCTATAAACAACAGGAATCTGCTCCAATGTTTTTCTCTCCTATCGGTTTGATAGTATTTAAACTGTAAACTGATAAATTTCTGTAATCAAATTAGTTTGTTTTTTTGACATTGTAGCAACAATACAATGTAAAGCCATAAATACATCGTGTTTCAACAAACTTAATCTCGACCAAAAATACATGCATTTTTTATATTGCAATTACCCTGCGAGATTCCAAATTTACTTTGCAAAATCTCACAAAGATGTTAACATTTTTCCTCCATGTTCTCAACGGGGCTCTTAAATTTTCAGTCTTGACGAGACGTTTTTAAAGATGGTGAGATGATAAGCCGACATTAAGAATGTAAACAACAAACAAAATACTGTCTTCTCTCCGTATTGCACTGCTCATTCATAATTACAACTCCTCTGATTATCACATGCCATTAGTATTTCACTTGGATTGTGCTGCTCATGTGGATAATGTTTATGATTCTGTCCTGGTCGTTTCTGGTGAGTTCTTTCAGAGAATGTGTATTCTGTACTGCATTACTATTTAAACAGATGTGTGCAGCAGACCTAAACAATATTGGACAATATCAGACTGACTGACTAAAAGACATTTTTAAAATTAAATACATCAGTCATAAAAATGTTGCACTGGATCATTGGTTTCTCGACTGTAAGGAGACACCTTAAAAATGCACATTTAAGCACTAAAAGAACTAATGTTAAAAAAATCCTAACAGATGGCAGATGTGCAGATCTTTAGAAACCTTCAACAGAGGTGAGGGTCACTTATTTACACTTTATACTGAATCAATCAACTCTAGAATTGTTTTGTGGAGTCACGACAAATTTAAAGTGAGAGGAAACAGCAGCAGCCACAGGAGCTCTGAAAGCATTAGTTCCATTCACTGACAGGGGCGTGTGAAGCCTAAAGACCAGCCAAACGCTCAAAAACAAGGAGTCTAAAAAAATAAACTTTTGTTAATTTTCTGCATTTACAGTTCCCTTTCCCCCCTATCTCACACTTTTGGTTTAACCTTCTTTACACTTCAACAAAATGGATATTAAAAAGAAAACACAAAGGTGCTATGTACATGCAAATTGGGTCTGCTCAGTTAAGCCAGCCAGGTAAATGTGAGAACTCTGTGAGATGGTCGTTCAGTCATGATGCACTGAGAGTATGGGCTGCCTGCAGATGGGGCAGGTGTTGTTTTCAGAGAGCCAGCGGTCGATGCAGTGGATGTGGAATTCATGAGAGCACGGCAGACGTCGTAGCTTGTTTCCCTGGGCGTACTCATTAATGCAGACGCTGCAGGCTCGACCCATCTCCCCCTCCAGACTGGCCTGACCATAGGTGCGTGTGGATAGATTGTCAATCTGTTCTTTAGTCAAGCCTCGAGGATGGTCATCATCCTCTTCATCGTTGAGTAAGAAAAAATGCGCCAACCTCAGAATGGGTAGAGTACCGTTTTCTACAAGGTTGTTGGTGTCTCGGCTCGTGGTCCTCGCTTCTGTGGTGCTCACTAATCCTCCTCCTCCAAGTCTGGCCTGGCTGCTCTGGTCCTCCTCTCCTACCGATAGCCCCACCCCTTCCTGATCTTCTCCACCTGCGCCCATCTGAACTGTACTCTCCTTAGTATGTAGTCTGGCCTGGCTGCTCTGGTCCTCCTCTCCTACCGATAGCCCCACCCTTTCCTGATCTTCTCCACCTGCGCCAATCTGAACTGTACTCTCATTAGTATGTAGACGGCTGGCTGGACTAGTGTTACTTGTGCCAATAGCGTCCGTATGGCTTGGTGCAACAGTTCCAGAATCAGCCTCAGTTTCCATTAGGGAGCTCAGCTCTCCAAAACCTGTCATAATTTGCCGTAAAATGGAGCGCAGTGCAGTGGAGTTGGGCTCTCCCAGGCCTGTCTCACTGATGCGTCTCAAGGGAATCCTGATGGTGCTCACATAGGTGCGAATCCCAGCTCGCTCAGAGCGAGAGATGGTGCGTCTAAATCCACCACTGTCACTTTCGAACGTGACTGTGTTCTCAGCAACCCGTGCCCGTGATCGTGTTCTACTAGCGATGCTGTCACGATCACGGTTTTCACCAGGTCGAATCCTTCTCACTTGCAAGTCTAACATGATGGTTGGGTGCCGACGGGCTGCTGAACTTCCTGCTCCTATAACATTTGATTCGTTCTCTCGTTCAGTCTCTACCGTTGGCTCAGGCACCACAGCGGGTTCAGTCTCCACTCCGGTCACCACTGACAGAGAGCTAATGCCATGGCTCGGCTCAACGGTGTGGACAGTAGAGCCACTGACACTACTGCTTGAGGATGGAGGGGAAGTGACAGCAGGTACTCTGTGCAAAGGAGAGCGGCTTCGTCTTGACAAGCGGGATGAGACACCGCCCCCTACAGCAGACCTACGTGAACGACCACGCGAACGAGTCCGACTTCCACGTGATTCCTGGCCCACTGATGGGGACTGAGAACCAGAGTTGGGTGACACATTTGGACAGTCTGTAGGAGCAGTAACATTATCATGTCCCTGCTCTGCTTCTGGGTTAAGGGCTTGATGTTGGGAAGGATCCATTTGTTCAAGTGGCAGGTTTACAACAGCAACAGGAGGTACTAATGAGTGCAGAGTACCACCTCTCCTTGGTGGAGCTGCTGGTAATGGCTCAGATGCAGGAAGTGCAGGGTTACCCGCAGAAAGTGATGTACTACTGCTGCGCATACGTCGTGTCTGCATCCTTCTACTGAGCGCTGGACGTGGGGATGGGTACGGTGCTGGTCTAGAAATAACTGAGGAGCGAGGGGTCGTAGGAGACGGTGCACTGTGTACCAAGGGTGAAGTTGTAATGGGGGCGGTCACTGGAAGCTCTGCAGGGTCAGTATGTTCCCCCGGTTCTGGCTGATCATGGTTGATGTTGATTTCCAGGCTAAAACGGAACTCTCCACTGTTGGGGTTGGTCCGACTGACAGCACGCCACGTCTGGTTTCCACTCTGTCCACTGCGAGTAGCATTACCAGTGCGTCTGAAAGTGTTCAGCCACTCCAGTAAGGAGTCACCATTAGAGGCCTCTGCTCCATTCTCTGTGCCTCCTATAAGAACGTGAAAAATGTGTGTGAACAAATGGTGAGACTCAGTAACTTACTACTTACTAACTAACTACTTGTTAATAATATGCACATATATGTATATATATATGTAAAAGAAATGTTACTATGCCCACTGTATCTAGGTAGTTTAATGGAATTAAAATTTTGTGCTTATACGTGAAAAATTCAGTAAGAAATAGTTCAAATACCCGTGCCTGGTCTTCCTCCATCCACTCTCTCCTCTCCTTCAATGCTGCTGCTTTGCTGTTCTCCAGAATCAGCAGTCTGGAGGCGTTGTTCAGAATGTGGCTGAGAGGACAACCGCTTTTTCGCACCCTCCAGACTCAGCAGTCACCTCTCCTGCATGACACAAACGGACATATACTGGATATTTTTATAAGGTTGGGTATTTTTGGCCACATGTATATATAATCTTAATACCGTTAAGATTAAAGGAAGCATGTTTTCTCACCAGGCGTGCCCAGCAAATTGCTGTCCCTCATTAAGCGGTACTCCTCTTCACTTAATTCATTGATGAAGTGATAGTATGCTTCCTCCCGACGAAGACGCTCTGCCTGTCTCTGTCGTTCATCTCCCCCACCGGGAGGGTCCATCACCGTGAAAAGTGCTGGCACACAAATTATCGTATGTGTTAAACTCAGGCTTAACATCAATCATAACACTGATACAATGTACTTGGCTAAAAAGCTCATGTTAGCATTATTTTGTCATTATAATGTTAGACATTCAACACACTGTCTAGAGAAAGAACTGTATTCTTTACCTGCTTTTCACAGGTTTTTTTTAATCAGTTTTAAAGGATGTGACAAATAAAGCACAGTGAAGGTGGTCATTATTAGGTGGAAAATATATGGTGCATCAATGACACTTAACAGTATTAAAATTCTTCCAATATTGCTGAAAAGACAAGAGGACAACTAGGCACTAATTCTTTGATTGATGTGGAAAATCACATTTATTCTTCATATGTCTGGATTTTTAATTTGTTTTACTACATAGTATTTGTTTTGGAATTGTGTTTCTTTGGCTGGATCTGAAGATAATAATATGGTGAATGGAGTTGGAAACACTTGTGAGATAAATATCTGTCACTTTGGCATTAAAAGTGCTGTATAAACGCCTGTATTCATTGTTATTGACTTAATTTGACACTGGGACAAATATGTAGACTACCTCGGAAACGTACGATCACATTGGTATTATTTTTGCTTAAATATAACAATGGATGTCAGTAATATTGTCATCCATTTTCTAGCCACAGACTCCAGGAGGAGGAGACTGGCTGAAGACTTTAGTCATTATGCTAACCCAATTTATCAGCACGTCGCCGGTAGTTAAATAATTTCTAACATTTTGGAATTACTTCAAAGTCAATAAGGGCACATCAATTAACAATTAATCAACGCAGTCCCTCTGAGAATCACAACGAACCAGATTGCAACAGTAGCTACGGAAGGCCATGTTGGAATGTAAAGAAACTGGCGTTGTCATCCTGGTTAGCCGCCAATCAACGGCCTACAGACACCAACAGACGCGTCTGACATCCAATCCCCAACCAACAAAGGCGGGCCAGGGTAAGCCAAACGCAGGTCCCCTCCATGTAAACGCAGGGCAAACAAGTAAAGACAAAGCATTTTCACGGCAATATGAGAAAACTGAATACATAAGACATTAATACCAGCCATGGGTTACAAGTGACATCAGCCAAATACATTCGTCAGTTTTCTGGATGCTAAAACAAAGCTACGTGCCGCTTTTTGAATGCGCAACGCTGTGAATGCTAACTATGTGCTAACGATAGCGGGCAGCAGACCGTAGTTAGCCGTGAGAGCTCACTCGTCAGCGAGCAGCAAGACTGTAACTTTACAGATTTCTACATGACAGACGGATTTAACAAGCACCCACAATAAGCGAAACCTGACACGCAAATCGAACACGATTTCTTAAAAGCTGACAATGACATAAAAGGAAATGTAGTACCTGACAAAGCAGCGGTAATATGGACGGTTTGCCTTCCCCTGCCTTCTCTCCAACCAAGATGGGACCAGAGGTGCTGCGTCACAACGTCCGTTCAAAAACAAGCTTCCTACCGACCAAAGTTCCTAGGTGCTCAAAACAACTATCAGTGTTTGTTTAGGTTTTTAGTTTGTGCTTTCCCCCCCCATAAAAACGGTACATATTAATAGTACAGCAATAATATTTTAAGCAATTAAACCGTTATTTATATGGGAATTCTACTAAACAATTCGGGGATTGTTAATTGATTCCTAATTTAATCTTATCTCGGGGTTATTCTCAACAGAAGAAATACTGCGTGGAAAAAAGATTGTGGATTTTAAATAATTCTTGCATTGGAACTGTGCGCATCTCAGCTTTAAACGTCACATTTCTCTATCAGCGTTGGAATTGAATTCAATCAAACACTGTTTAATTATGTCAAAAGATAACATAATTGATTGTGAGCAGTCGCTAACATGTAAGAAAATATGAAAAACTAAATGAAACTGATTGTATGTTTAAGTCCATATTATTTCCAGTGTTCCAGTCACTGTGTGACGTGTTTACAATTATCTAAATAATTGTCTTGTTTTATTTATTGTACGTATATAATAGTAATTGTGATGTTTACACATGTTTTATTTAACATCGCAATCGGTTAGTCCAACTTTTTACTTAATTTAATTTACTAGGAAAGAAAGATATACGAAAGCAAGTTACTAAAAATCTAAGCGTGGAAAATTTAAAATTAAAATTTAAGAACTGAAATTTGGAGTGTTTGATAATAAAGTGCATTTCTTTCCATCACTAAATACATATAACTGACGTCTACGACACAACAGCACTGTTTTTGTTAGGAATAAACATCCACGTGGTGTATTCTATCTGACCATTCTCTGGATCTCTTTCTCTGCAGCAGGGAGGTCTTCACGACGTTTTGCGACAGTGCCGTACGCCAATACGTCTTCGTTACCGACTGAAGTGCGTCTCTTTGGAGCAAATACCGGCTGAGGGGAAACGCAGCAACAAGAGAACGGATTATAATTTTAGCACGTTTTCCACCCGGACTCCTTGCGTCTACCGCCGGCACCTCAACTATTAACTAAAAGGCTCGATGTGGAAGCTGGGTTAAAGATTAAAAACAGCCACGCTGGGGAAGGCAACTAGCTGAATTACCAAAGCGAGCTCGTTGGAGTAGCTTTAGTTGCCTCCCAAAGCGACGCTTTAAAAGGAAGGAGCAGATCTATTCAGGCCGAAGAGTTGTGAAAATGGACTATGATTTTAAAGTCAAGCTGACCGGCGAAAGAGAACGAGTCGAGGACCTGTTCGAGTATGAAGGATGCAAAGTGGGCAGAGGCACCTACGGTCATGTGTACAAAGCCAAGAGAAAAGATGGGTGAGTTGATGAACAGCAAGGCCTCCAGCCCGTGAACCCTGCGCACCCCCTCCCTTTACAAAATTATTTTAATTACTCCTACCATTTTCTCTTTTCAAGACCACTGGAGCGGGAGATCCTTGTTGTATATTTTATTAGAGAAATAGCAACGCAACCGAAAACGTTGCAGTGTCAGGAGCCTGGTGAATCCGATTTTCGGTTACTAAGGCTCTGACATAATGTTTGGATTTGCGATTTGGATGATAAAAGGTCCCCTGCCTCCCTGATCCTCATGTTGTTAAAATTGTGCTACTTAGATAAATTGACAGTTTTAGTAGGGGGTATGTTGAATATATGACACAGCAGGTGCATGTGACGAACTCGCAGAAAAAGTTTCATACCTAATGTACATTTCTCCAAAACAGTTTCTATGTTTCTAAAACTATTTTGTTGAATTTTAAAATGCAAACAAATGAACGATGTGTTTGGCATGTGCATGGACTTTTTTGTCAAAGAAAACAGACTTCCTTTGTGTCTGTGCATTTATTGTCCTATTTTTCTTTATTCTGACATACAAACCCAAATTTAAAGTAGGATAAGTAGGCTAACTCTGTCTTAAAGTACTGCAAAACAGATGTGTGTAATACAGTGATGGCCTCATTCTGTCTGTGCAAATTCAACACTTTTTGGTTGACATTGGTTCAACATTTCTCATGAGAATTTATAATGTTATTTATTGCAGTTTTTTTGATTGTGCCATTAAGCTCTATATTTGCTACAAAAGAACTTAAAACAGTAAATGTTATTTTTTTTAGCTGAAAACAGTCTGATGTGTTTTGTCATCTGTGACACATGAAAAGTTTTTCCATCAAAAAACAAATTTTTCTTCTGTTCCATCACAAATTAACTTGGCATCATTGAACTCAACAATGCTTTTATTTAATTTAATTCATGCATGGCGTCATCTTTGCACCACATACTCTTAAGAAGTCCTTTTATGATGCAGCGGCAGGTTAGTGTTAAAGGAAAATAATTTTCTAAAGTACATCTGGGACCTGTCTGCCCATAACCTTTTGAGTTTTTTTTCTGTTCTGTGTCTACAGACCAGAAATCAGATAAATGGTTTGATTGCATAAATGCAAAATTCTGACTTTTCTTTTCAAGATTTTAATGTTGTGGCCTCTCAGTGACATAAACAATGTAATGTATTACTTAATATATTTGATTTGTAGTGCCATATTAAATGCTGCCCACTCATAACATTTTGACTCTGTTAAGCCTTATAGTCAAGGAGTGGAATTCATGCTAGCAAGCCCAATATTTCAGCCAGAGTGTCACCTGGAACTAGTCAGCAGAACCTCAAAGTGATTAAAAGATGTTTGTGTCTTTCGTGGGGGGCTGCTGTTTCTCAGACTCTGGGCTCATTTGTCCTGCTGCAGTTGATCAGGACCCGAGGAGGCACAAAGCTTGGGTTTATGAGACGATTTAGGCCAAAGGGAGGGGTTGGAACCGATTCATTCAAGTGAGAGTCAGTCCCTCTGCTCTGTTTGTCTCTCGCCAGCTGCCAGAGCAGGTCTGTTTCTTCTCCCTCTCTATTATTTTGATTCTCAGAGGTGAGCTTGATTACACAAATCTGGAGGTAATACAAGTCCATCTCTCCTTAGTCCCTGTGCCAGCTGCCAAATACCCCACCACCACCACCACCCCTTTTTATGGTTCTATGCAGACCTCTCTCAGGAGGCCCCCAGTCTGGTTTGATGTTGATCATTCTCTGCCTCTGTGTTTGTAGGAAGGATGATAAGGACTACGCCCTTAAGCAGATTGAAGGCACTGGCATCTCCATGTCAGCCTGCAGAGAGATTGCAGTAAGAAATGTTTGGCTCTACTGTTTGAACACTGTTCATTCCATTCCTGGGTGCTTCATGCAATATGTGACCTCGCTGTCACTTAATAATTAGTTTTTGTTTAGTCCGTAACAGACATGACAAAGCATCAAGACACGAATGTCATAATGAAACAGGCAAAGCTTTTGACATTGTTGTAAAGGGCATTTTTACTTATTGCACTGAACTTGATCTTTGTGCAGTATGTGAAGTGGTTGATGCTCAGTATATGTTTATATATTTGCAGCTGCTGCGGGAGCTGAAGCATCCCAACGTCATCTCACTGCAGAAGGTTTTCTTGTCACACGCAGACCGTAAAGTATGGCTGCTCTTTGACTACGCAGAACACGATCTCTGGGTAAATTACACACACCGGACTCAACCAAAAAATCTTTGTAATTCGTGTATTTTCAATAAATGTTGAAATAAATGCCTCTGACACAATCCAAACAGTGTTTAGTAACACATGGATAAAAAGGAGCTTTTGATTGACGTATTACAATATGTATACACTCACATTTCCTATCTTCCATCTGCAAAGTAGCTAAATCCTAAAGGTGTAAATGACATGTTGCTAATTCCCCAGAGCTCATTTGTGTCACCAAGAAGTTGTTCTTCTCCCCAACATTTGTGTAGTTTTTCCACAGAGGTTCAACAGGCCACCAACACTGGCCTCATTGATGCTGCCTGCAGTGCCACATTACATTTGTTATTATACAAATCCAGAAGAAGGGCATGTCGCTTATTCTGTTTATTTATTTTGTCTCCCCCACAGCACATTATTAAATTTCACAGAGCATCCAAGGCTAACAAGAAGCCACTGCAGTTGCCTAGAGGAATGGTGAAGTCTCTGCTCTACCAGATCCTGGATGGCATCCATTACCTCCATGCCAACTGGGTTCTCCACAGAGACCTTGTAAGATGAGGGGTGGGGGCAGAGGGTGGGTGGGGGTTGCGGGAGGGGGCATGACAAGAGGAGGTGGAAATATTTTGGGAGAAGGAAAAGGAGGTTAAAAACAGTTGATAAAAGCCTGCAGTGGATCTTCAGCAGAGACTCTGAGAAGAACTGGTGAAACACTTCCAGTCTGTGTCTAGTCATGTTTCATAACAGGTTTGACAAACGTCAGCTACAGCTCTAGGTTCTATGTAATTATACAGCAGCTCTGCATTGACAGTTGTTATCATTCATTTCAATTTGCAGTGACTCATTTCTGCAGAACCAAAGTCTTTGTTTTATTTTACTTAAGACACTTCTGTAGATTTAGCCTTAAATAGCACATCATCAAAACAGCTGTGTCAGCGTGTTAAGACAATAATTCATCAACTTCATTGTGGCCAGGAAATCTGAGGAAACTTAAACTCCCTTTGTCTCCCTGAGTCATTGTGGTGGCATGGACACAGTCGACCCCCACTACGATAATGTACTGTAATACACCACTAGGGGGTAGCAGCATAACTTTGAATATACAGTACATGACTTGCATGACTTTATCCAGTGAATTGAACAAACAGATCTACTGACTTGAGTTGATTTTTTTTTTCTGTAGGAGCTTGTATGAAATAACAAATGTCTCTTTTCTTTTCCCCAACAGAAACCAGCCAACATTTTAGTGATGGGTGAAGGGCCAGAGAGGGGTAGAGTAAAAATTGGTGTGTATAATGTTTTATTTTAAATTCATAAAGTTGTTTATGTATTTGAATCAGTGAGTGAATTTACACTTCTTTCCTTTTCAGCTGACATGGGGTTTGCCCGTCTATTTAATTCACCACTGAAGCCTTTAGCCGATCTCGACCCTGTGGTGGTCACTTTCTGGTACAGAGCACCTGAACTGCTGCTGGGGGCTCGGCATTATACCAAAGCCATTGGTGAGATCTGTGTTTTTACTTTTATGCCCAGCCTCTTTGTCAAGTCAACTTCAGTAAACTTCAACTTTCACTTCTTGCTTGACTGACGGTTTGATGTTGTTTTGTGCCGCTGCAGACATCTGGGCGATAGGCTGCATCTTTGCAGAGCTGCTGACGTCGGAGCCCATATTCCATTGTCGCCAGGAAGATATCAAGACCAGTAATCCTTACCACCATGACCAACTGGACCGCATCTTTAATGTCATGGGCTTCCCTGCTGGTGAGACTGGGGGGTGGGAAAAAAAAATACAAAAGAATACAGCTTTTTTTTTAACTCGGGATGTTTTTTCCCCCAGTATATTTTCTAATAATTGTCACTTATATAAATATATCATGCTTCTATTTCCATTCCCTGTTAAAAGGAGTACTATAAACATGTATTTGTTACTAAAGGTTGCTTATCTGGGCCAGTGTGTCCTGTGGGCTCTGAACATCAATTCACCAACAGCCAAAGTCACAAACAGAAATGTTGACATTTGGGCCGATAATTTCCAGTTCATTTGAGCTGCTTCTGTTCCCTTTTCCTCCTTATGCTTCACTTCTGGTGCTCTGTTTAAAAATTCACCAGCATTTTTAATGTATGCAGGGAGGTTTAAAGACAAGGAAGTAATTCAGCAAATTTAGCATGAGATCAAAATTGTAATACCTAACAGCACCAAAGGGCTCGTGTGTTTAAAATGAACAAGAAGGAAAGAGAAGATGTGAAAGGATTAAATGGTAAGATGTTCCCATATTTATTTGACAGATAAAGACTGGGAGGATATCAAAAAGATGCCAGAACACTCAACGCTGATGAAAGATTTCAGGAGAAACACGTGAGCTTAACGCTACTATCCCAGTTTTCCTCTAAATGTAAATAGAAAACTATGAAATCTGACAACAAATCTGCTCTTCTGTTTTCAGGTACACAAACTGCAGCCTTATTAAGTACATGGAAAAACATAAAGTCAAACCTGACAGCAAAGCATTCCACTTGGTGAGTTTAAATGCCTCAGTAATGGAGCTGTAAAAAGTTCCTCGCATAGCATTTAAACAAAGCGTAATTCATTTTCTGTGCTAAATGAAGCTGGTCTTGACATTACACCACTCCCATAAAACATTTCCAGCTAAATGCTAACACTGTTATTGGAATTGATTGCAGCTGCAGAAGCTGTTGACAATGGACCCCATCCGTAGAATCACATCTGAGCAGGCCATGCAGGACCCTTACTTTCTGGAGGAGCCATTGCCTACGTCTGAGTGAGTCTCATCTGTATTCTGTTCACCAGTTTTGTATCTTTAAGCTGAGGCCAGAGTTTTCCCACGATTCCCAGTGGGGCAAAGTCTGCACTTTTTTTGTGGACACTCGGCATAAATAGTTTGTTTATAAATCTGTTCACGTGTGTGGGTTAAGACGCAAATCTGCAAGAGCTGGCCTGACCTGACCTCAGTCTTGGTCATTCAAACATGTTTGGATTTTCTTGCTCAAATCCGCATGGAATCAGGTGGTATGAACTGATTACTGACCGTGTTGCCGACATCTGATGAATGAGGGCGGGTAGGACACAGGAAACGGCAACAGAAGACGACGGGTAGTAGAGAGAATATAAATATAGTATTGACAGAAATATTGGGTAGAGTGGAAGAGTGTCAGAAAAGTAAAAAAAAGACCTCTGTTAGTGTGTGCTCCACAGTCTGTTCAGCTTCCAGTTATTGTTGAACGTTTGATGGTAACAGAGCTCTTTTGCTCTTGTTTTTCTCCAGTGTTTTTGCAGGCTGTCAGATCCCATACCCCAAAAGAGAGTTCCTGACAGAGGAGGAACCAGAGGACAAGGCCGACAAAGTAGGAAATCCATTTCCCAGATGTTGTTTCTATAAAAAGTCATGCAGTCAAACTGATACAGTGTTTTGTTTTGTTTTTTTCGCCCTGCAGAAGAACCAGCAGCAGCAACAGGGAAACAACCACACAAATGGAGCGGGGCACACAGGCAACCCTGACAACAGTCATGCCCAGGGTCCGCCTCTGAAAAAAGTACGAGTTGTTCCGCCCACCACTACCTCAGGTGGCCTCATCATGACCTCAGACTACCAGGTGGGTCACCCACTCAGAACCTCTACATGTGTGCGGTTAAGTCCAGTACAACTGGACTGTTTAACATATTTTGTTCAGTGGACACTACTGAGCGGTTTCCTGTTGGTTTTCCAGCTGTTGACATGTTGGTGAAGAAATATTATTAAATCCGAGTAGCTACACACTAATCATATTAAATAACATTGGTTGCAGTACCACTTGCTGACCAGGAAGGGCTCCATAAATCATCAAATATGTGATGTTCTGTAATGAGATTAGACACTTTTTTTTCATTTCAAAGTTAGTGTGTCTCAGTTGTACTTGTTCTTATTTGTTGTGATGGTTCATTGGAAATAAATGTCATCATTTTGGCATTTAGCCTTAGGAGACATGTTCAGTTCAGTTCAATTGGTACCTGACAATCAAATGATTGATTGAGTGAGTAATTCCATGGAGAACAGGACAAATGAGCTCCACCTTTGTTTCTTCAGTAACAGGGTGTGGAGAAGAGTCTTGGCTTCAACATGACAACATGTGAGCGTTGTAGTCCAGAACATTTGGCCTCAAAAGCAGCAGCAGGTGCCCAGTGGGCGTATTTGTTGTATCTTAATGTAGCTATGTCAATTAATTAAACAAGTAGCAACGCAGGTCTTCAACTTCAGGTTCTGCAAGCCTGGAATTTTTTTATCTAAATTAATAAACAAGATTAATCTCAAATAGTTAGGATCAAATTAATCATGATACATCCAGGGCTGCCCTGATAATAATCAGATTAAACATTTCTAATCTTCACAGCGCTCCAATCCACATGCTGCCTACCAGAACCCTGGACCAAGCACATCACTGCCCCAAAGCAGCATGGGATATTCCTCTACCTCCCAGCAACCGCCCCAGTACTCCCATCAGACCCATCGCTACTGAAACATACCACCAACACTTACACAACGCACACTTACGACCCCCATACTCAGTCCTCACCACGCCCACCTGAACGAATGTACTGAGGGAATATGGGGGAGAAAACAAATCCCACCCACACCCCTTCTCAGAGGGCACTTTGTCTGCAGCAGTCTGTCAGAGCAGAAGGACAATAATCTTCAATCCTCACCACGACCCCCAGTATTAGAAACATCACTAAAAGCCAACAGGTGACACATGAGGCGGGAGGGAGGCTGAGGGGGAGAAGAAAGCTGCGACTTCGACTGTTCACGTGTGATCGGACCAGCCCGGAGAAGATGGGCTGGATTTGAGGAGCACGTGGTGATCACACGGTGTCATCTCCTCACCTTTTCACGTCTTCTTCATCTGTCCCACGCATTCACCAACATCCTGTCCCAACTACTTACCCTCTTCCTGTCAAAGCTTGGATGAGACTGAAAGCTGCTATTTGACTGCCAGCGTTGACAGATTCCTTGTCCTCCTGTTTGTCTGTCTATTTTGTGTGTGTGTGTGTGTGTGTGTGTGTGTGAAGGATGGAGGGAATGAGAGCGTGTGTGTGTGGCCCCATGAGGGCCTCAGCTGAGGACTGACCTGAGCTGCTGTGAAGCATGCTGGGAGGAAATGGAGACCTTACAGCTGTGGCATTGAGGGTTTTCTTTGTTGTTCGTTTCGTTCCGACTTTAAAAAGATGACAAAAAAGATTTTAGTAGTTTTTAATTTAATCGGTTTTCATGGTTTTGTTTTCATGGAACGAATGGCACAGCAGCTCGCTGCCCCAACACTCAGCTGCTCAACGCTTTTGGGCGAGCCTTACATCCTGACGACACAAACCAACCACTGGCATGGAGGATGGCAGATGGATCATGCATTGTACTGTATTGTATTGAAATATTTTACATGAATCAAATATCCTGACAATAAAATGGAAACCTTGACATTGTTGATACACTGGGATTTTCCAACGTTCTTCACAAATTTGCAAAGCCAGTTGACACTGCAATTTACTCACATTATTCTATTGTCACACATGCTCTAGTATTTACTATTCATGTTCAATCAATAATATATGACAAACAGAAAGCTTTATAATGTATGCAGGCTTTCAACATTGCCCTTGTCCAGGGATGAAAATGCATTTCAATTAGAAAACTGCAATTCACTAAAGCTTGTCAACAGTCCATTCACTGTTTAATTTTTAATTTTTTTTTTGAAGGCAGGTTCATTGGCTGAATGCCAAGGATTTCCTGGCTGTATTTTTACACCCAACCAGTAGCAATATAAAACGTATATGTGTGTATGTATATATTGTGTAAAAAAAAGAAGCCTATATTGGTGTACAAAATACATTTAAACACATAAATATCAATAAAACAAATCCACGTTAAGAAAATTGAAGTAAAAATGAAGGATAATTTACATGAGACGCCAATAACAAAAGAAGAATCTCACATTGACTTCATTAAAGGTACTCTCCTGTAACACTTCTCCTGAAATATTGAAAGTGCATCGCAATAAGCTTGAAAAAGTACTTAATTTAGTTCAGTACGTCTATATTTTTTTATTTAGCCCAAACAGCTGCTGATATTGTCCTGACATACATAACCACCGCTTGTGATTCTTCTACTACAAAGAAGAAGTAGCATTTTTATATTCTTAAAGCAGCTCTCGGAGAACAAAAGGTTGAACGGGGAACTAAAGGTTCTAAACTATGATCATAGATCATTTTAAATGACTTTTCATCTACAAAGGCACCTGAAAGATAAACATGCATCTATATAAAGCAAATCCTCTCAGGGAGCCTCTTCCTACAGGAAGGATGCTGGCCCAGCTATTTCAGTCTGTTATACAATACCATCCACCAATGCTCTTTCTCAGCATCAGCCTCAAACGCTGTTTCAACTCCCAAGCTCCCAATTTGCAGCTATTATCCGCTTTTCAAATGTATCTCTTTGCAAAAAACAAAACAAAAACCATACCCCCACGAGCCACAAAATTAATTTATAACCTCTATTATTTTTGACAAGTTGTGTTTGAGACTTAGCTGTGGGAAATAATCATCCCGTTAATCTTCATCTTCAGCAACGCCCAGTTGTAGCCGCGCCCACTCGGTTTACTACAGATATTATGGGTCCCTGTCAGTCTTCTTCCTGAGGAATGCTATTAGCTCATGCAAACGTCGGTCAAACAAGCGATCCCCTAATCTGCGTTCTGATTGGTCAATGCGCCGTATGGGCGTGTTCCTTTTCTCAAAGGGTTTTATTCCTCCCTGGAGTGTCCAGACGGGCTGGGGGCACACACAGGATGACAGAGCTAATAGGAGTATGCAACGGGACATGCGGACGCACTGATATCTGCTAATATTTCCAACACTGGTGAGAATTTTAATGGCACTTTTTATTACGACGATTTCGCACAGCACTGTGTCATGTGAGTAGAGTGTGCGTTTATTCTCCAGTCCCGAGTCTTATTTGTCCGAACTAAGAAGTCGAACTGACTGGACATTAGCTGCGGCTAACGGAGTGGTCATTTAGAGAAGAGGAGGACAATAATGAAGCAGGAACCTGTTTGCTGTTTAAATCTCTGCATCAGGCACTTTTGGTGTTTTCTATTTTTATGAATGGTTTTAATTGGTTTCTGGTTGTTTTAATCAGCTGTGAGACACTGGGACTGGACACATTTGACGTTGGTTTAAAGAGAGATTGAAAGTGAAGTCAATGTGATGTAGATGAACAGATGTGGGTCAGTCCATCAGTAACGGGAAGCGACGGTGCGGAACACTGATTGATCTTTGTGTGTGTGTGCGCGTGCGCGTGTGTCAGTGGTTTAGGTAGAAATGTTTAGATAGAAGACGCTACAAAGTATCTCAATTTAAATGTAAGTACAAGAATAAATTTCATATGTTAAGCCGTTCCGTTAATAGAAGAGAAAATTTAAGTATTTAAGTAATTTTCATTTATGTTCAGTTATTAATTTCATTTGACGGTTATTTTGCTAATTTTCTAAGCTAATTGTTAAGCTAACTGCAGTTTAGTTTGTTTCATAAAAATAATAGGAATAATAAGAATAATAATTCTTATTCTTATTATTCTTATTATTTTCAAAGTTGTTTGTTTTTATATTCTAGTATTATTTGTTTAACTTTTCGTTATCTACTGTTAGTATTTTTTCTAGCCTCCTCTTGGCTTCAGTCTTCAACCAGACTTTCAGCTCTAGAAGCTAAAGTTTATCATTTCATGATTTATTTTAATATATATTTTAAACTATCTTTTGTTTTGTTTTTCACCTGTCACTTCAGTTGTTTTGCACATTTTTTTAATGTACATGTCACACATGGGAAAAATAAGGACATTGTATTAAGTACAATGCTTTAGCAATAAGTGTATAATTACTTATTTCTCAGCCGCATTAAAAAACACATGATCAGAATGTTAAGACATCATGATTAGCTGTGACTCTGTTGTGTAATGTACTGATGGAGGTGGACCAAATTATAAGAATAAAATAGTCTTAATTAATTACCATTAAGAGATTCATTTAAATACATTAACATTACATCTTTACCTATCATTCATTTAAGTTAAAAAAGAAACAGTCCTTTTAATTTTTTTCAGCTCTATAAGCTTAAATTTATAATGCTGTCCTCAGGCAAGGTAAATCCACTCAGTTCTCAGGAAATCACGTTTCACATCAGATAGATTAGAGGTGCGGTGCTGAGACATTTAAAAAGCCGTCTAGACAGAGTGGAAAGAAATCAATAGAAAACTAGCGGTGCAAAGGAACGAGAAGAAAATAAAACAAGACATCTATCATATAATACATAGCCATAAAACTAGAGTGACATAATCCAGAATTAAAATGTCAAAAATCCAGTCAATAGAGTCTTGCACATAATTGGCTGTAAGACTGCAGATAAAGAAAAAAACCTTCACATCAGCTAAAGAGAGAGTCTGGAGAAAATAAATCTTAGAGAAAGATGACAAAATTTAAGTATGTCATTTGCAGAGATTAGACAAAACTGCAAGTATTTGAAAAAAGAGTTGCTGCCAATGTATGGAGGAAAAAGTGAGAGATGGAACCCAAATGACACCATCCTCACAGTAAAACACTGAGCTGGTTAAAAATGCTCTGGGGATTTTTATTTAGAACTAGAGTAGAAAGAAATTGTTGTTTTTCGACATGACAACAACTTGAAGCCCATTTCTAAGCTGGTAAAGAGCCCTCATCAAAAGACCGGAGTTGAAATTATTGGCTGGGTTGCACAAAGCACTGACCTAAATCTTATAGAAATTTTGTGGAGTGAAAGAGGACCAAGCTCCGTGCCAGAAGGCCACCAAATGTAGGGGGGAGAATGTGCTGGAATACCTCTGCAGAGTTCTCCGAAAACAATCAAAAATGACCCCAGTCTGAGTGCAATGCAAGCTGTCCAGAACAAGGTTGTGTTCCTGGACAGGAGCGCTATTACAGCAGAAATTTTTTAAGATGATATTTAGGCCAGTGTGACCTGACGTAATCCAAGCTGCATTATTCAGATCACTGGAACAAGCAAAACACAGGCTGCAACACAAGGAGCTGCTGGACCGAGCTCATAAATTGTTAATGACTCCCCTCTCAGGTCTTAATGGAGTTCTCAGGTCTGTAGTAAAGGCCTCGGCTGCCTCTGAGGATCACAGACATGGGCATCTCACGGAGGAGGATGGAGTTACAGGAGGAAGTGAACGCAGCCCTGAGTGTCAGTGCACTGTGAGGATCAAAGGCATTTTTGCTGCTGAATTGACAGTTAAAACGCTGCTAATGGGAAACCTGAGACGCCTCCCAGAGTTTCTGCGCATGTTTGTTTGTGTGAGTGCTTACATGTTCCATGTGCATGCTGGGCCTGCAGTAATTCATCGTAACGCAGGACAACTGTGAAGCATAAGAAATGAACATGTGAGGTGTTGCTCTCTGCCCCCGCTGCAGCTGCTGTGGTTACGGTGGTGGTTTTCTTCTCTTTTTTCCCCCCTGGGTGTCTAGAGGATGGAGAAACAGTTCCTACTTTTTATGTTTTCAAAAAGTTTAGGGGGCCTTAAAGAAGGTTTTGAAGCAGAAAAAGGGAGGAGGAGGAGGAGCAGGAGGAGAGGATGCATGGTTCTCTCTGTGCTGTTGCCTTGTGAACGCAGCTCTATTGTCCCGGGAACCTTTTCAGTGGCTTCCCCGAGGTCCCTGCTCTCCTACCCTTCCCCCCTTCCTATATGCAAACACATACACATAGAGAGAGACACACACACACACAGGCTTTGTCCACCTCCACGTTTTCTCTGTCTCTTCATTCACTCTTTTCTGTCACACGCTCTTATCACACTTATGTCTCAATTGGTTCTCTCTCACCCTCTGTCTTACCACTCTCTCTTTCTCTCTCTCTCCCTCTTTTTCTCCCTCAGACACTTTCTCTACTTCCTCTCTCACCGTTTTCTCTCCCTCTTTCACTCTTGTTTCTCCCTCTCTCCCTCTCTTCCATTCACTCTCCTTTGCCTCTGCTTTCCCCTTCTTTTCTCCCATCCACCCTCTCCCCTGCAGCCCCTCATTATTCCGCCTCATTGATGTGATTGTCATCCCTGCCAGACAGTAAAAGCAAAAACATGCAATCTCCTCATTTGCATCATTCCCACTTCCTTTGCGCTCTGTTTATGCAGCCGTCCAAATTCCGACTGCTCCAAACCAGACCTTGTTGACTGTATTCATTGCATTCATTTTAATTTCACTCGTGTGTTTTTGCTCTCGGTGACGACAGGCTGTTGAGGTTGACGGGGGGTGGGGGGGTTGCTGAAGCTGAGGAAACAGGGCCTGATGGGAAGTGGGATTATGGTGATTGGCCTCAGTGCTCAGACGTGTCTTTTGTCCATGTCATGGACGGCTGTAATTAAAGTGGTTTCCTGCAAAGACAAAACACTGATTCACTTTAACTTGTATATATCTGTGGATTAATTGTGATAAATCATGATTACTCTAGATTAAATAAATATGACAATATGACACATTTTTTTTCTGTATAGTGCCTGAATGTAAAGAAGGAAATGTTGGAAATATCCATATAGGAAAAAGTGAAGAAAAATATGTCAAAAAGCTGATTGCTTTTAGTTGATACTCATAGTATTATGAGTGGCTTGAACTGATTTCTTCAACATTATTAGTCAGTCCACAGTCTCTGTCAGTCAACTGTCAGTCGCAGACTTTACTGCAGTTGAAACTTTCCTTTTTCCAACTTTGCAGAGCTTATGTTACATCACTTCTTGTTTTTGGGTAGTTTGTATCATTAGTTGGTCTTTTTTTTTTCTCTCACCTTTGACCTGACAAATAAAAATAAAAAATAAAATAATAATAAAAATAAAAAACTAAAAGTAATGAGTCAAATTACATGTTTAGGTTTGTAGTCTGCACCGTTATTTTTCTTTTGGGAATATTAAGACATAATGATGGATATTGAAGTTGACAGAAATGTTAATATTTTATTTTTTTAGGACAGATTAAAAATAGCCTAGAGTTTCAATTGCTCATTAAAAGTATGTGCAAATCCCAGACAATGAGAGCAGTGTTTCTTGTACCTGTCAACTATTATTAGCTCTCTGTTGGACTGCCAGAGCTCACGCGTCCTCCCAAGCTGCTCTACTCTGAAGTGATGGGGATTTTGTCAGAGTAGCTGCACCGGCAAAACTCTGGAACTGTTTTTTTTTTTTTTTTTTAAAGATGAATAAATTTGCCATAGAATAATATGAATGCATTTATTGGAACGAGTGTGTGTGTGTATTTGCCTCTGTCTCTGTACTGTACGTCCTACCGGCTGCTTCTTAAGTCCCAGCTACATTGTTTTGGCCAAGTGTTCGGACAGGATGGAAAGATGTGACACAGGGAGGACCAGGAAACAGGAGCAGGACTGAGAGCATAAAAACAGGAAGCAGGAAGAAGAGCTGATAAGCCGGCTGCTCCACTGAACCCACTGAATGGATTTTTGTCTTAATTGAAATGATCTGTGAAACTACAAAAGCTTTGGCTATCAAAGTCTCCGTTTGTACAACAGAATCATCCGGAAGAAGTGATGAAGGATTAATTTATTGGTGTGGATTCTTCACGTCCTTGTTTCCCAACAACTGTTGCCCATATGTGTTTGGTGGCGATCATATCCACAAATCTCTGTTTGTGTCGGGGTTCCAGCTGGTGCAGTGACAAGCTGCTCTGGGATTAGCTGGCATGCTGTATCTTCCTAATCCTTAATGCCCTAATTTGTGCTGGCCACAAATGTTCTGGCTTTTGGACACTGTTGGTCTTCATTGTTGGTTCTGAGCTGTGCCTTTTAGTTTTTTGTTATCTAAAGTAATACAAAAGATTAAAGCAGAGCAAGAGTACATTTTACAGTATCATTTTAACAGCAGTGACACAAACTAAACTACTGTTTTCCTCACATCTTATACAGGGACATGACTGAAAAAATCAGTTATGGCACTTTTACAATAATATATATTACATTTAATATATATATACTGTATATATGCATACATATATATATTTTTTAATTTTTTAATTTTTTTAAGCCAACAAATTCACCTTGCTCATGTGACTTAGGATGGTGTTGGTGGACCACAATCTGGACACCAGGTGTGGGCCACTAGAGGCTTATAATGTAATTAGTAAAGTTAATTTTCCTCATTCACTTTCTGTTGTTGTGTAGTACTGTATTATGTAATTATACTGTATCTAGATTATTATATGTGTGTCCTAGTTGTACAGAGACATTTCAGGTGGTTGGGGTTCAACCTCTGGCTCAATGCTTGCAACACCTGGTTTCTTCATCACTTACTGTCTAAAACTGTTGTTTTTTTTCTCCCCTCCCCCGTCTTTCCCTCTAGTTTGTGTCGGTGTGAAGCCTCACCATGCCGCTGGTAAAGAGGAACATCGAGCCTCGTCACCTCTGCCGAGGGCAGCTGCCAGAAGGCATCGGCAGTGAGCTGGAGTGTGTGATGAACAACACGCTCTCTGCCATCATTCGTCAGCTGAGCAGTCTGAGTAAGACACACACACACACACATACAGACACAACAGAAAAGTTACTAATCTATTATTACTACTCTTACTATTACTATTAAACTATCTACTTCATGTATATTATGTTTTTTAAATTATTTTTGTGATATTAAACTGAGTAGACCAGGGCATTCAAATAGCAATTCACACTTATATTATACCTTTAAGTAGAAATTAAAAAGTTAAGGCCGCTCTATGTTTTGCATAACTTATAGTAATACTTATATCTGTGTAATATCTGCTATAACTTCTTCTAACTGCTTCTGTTACTGAGGTCCATAGAAATGACTTGCACACAGAAGGAAGCACACATTGTCGGCCAATTGATACAACTCTTTAACTTCTGATTGAAAAACTCAGCCTTACGTGAAGAAACGTGTCTCTGTGTGAAGACTCTTTGTAACAGCACAGATCACATGCTTTCACGATTAATCCTAAAGCTGCAATTGATTTGGAACGTTGTCGTGGTTACAGGGGTTGGGGGGTGATGATGGCTTAGGGTGAGGTGGGGGTGGGGGGTAGGTACTGGGTGAGCAGCTTGCTTGCAACAGTGTCACAGTGAAACATGTAATCCTTTTAGAAGGCTCTGCACAAATGAAATTATCTGGACAGCTGTGAGCATGTGACAGAGCAGACGCTGTCGGCTGTGGCTGTGGCTGTTTGTGCGACGGCCCATGACTGTACATGTACATGTGCACGTTCACGTAGAGTGTTGAAAGCCGCATTAGACTGAGTTATTGCTCCGTGATGGACGCACGTCCTCACATCACGGCCGTACCCTCCTTTCATAACTCATCACAGGAGACAGTTAGCCTTCGCTCATCTGTCCTCACATGCACCCGGTTCCTCGTCTGAGTACAGTCTGTGTCACAGCAATGGTGTAAAATTCACTGCAGGCCTCGACGCCGTTCACTCTCTGCTCTTTCACGTTCACTCGCGCTCTGTCGTGTCAAGTTCCTGTGCTGGGAGTGGACCTTTCAGCAGCAGCTGTGTGGGTAAATATAAACGTTGGTACGGCCGTGGCCCTCATTGACAGACACCACAACACACGCCGTGTGCATGACAGTGTGCACATGTATGTGTATGAGAAAAACCATGAGAGTCCTCAAAGGAGGTCAGGGTTGATGGGGAACAGCGTGCCGGATCTGTGATTCTTCCTTCCTCTAAATATTTTTCCTGCTGCCCATCCTGTCTGCACACAGGACAGAAATAATTCTTAACATGTGTTTTTGTGAACGTGTGTGTGTGTGTTAGCCATAAAACCAGATATAGATTTTCTTTTCATGTTTAGTATGACCCACATGTTATAATTTAAAAGCTATAAGAAAAACCACTGTCTTGAGCTTTTATTAAACTTAGGTCATAAACCCTGGAGTCTCCAGCTCCGTGTAGCCTATGCTAACATTTGTGTCCAAAAAACACAAATATTATTGTGGGTTATGCCATAAAACCCAAGTCATACTTACAAGTTAACTTTAACCAACGTTAACGCTGCCATGATTCTGATGAGATGCACCGGATTAGCTTTCTGACAAAACATGCTCTACGTGAAAAAATTGAATTTTCTGTGACGCAGAATCGTAGCTGGACATTTTCCAGCGACTCACAGAAGCATCAAAAGACACAAAATTGAATTGAATTTCCAGAGTTCTGCCCCAAGCCCTGGCTAATCAGCAGCTCTGTTTTATTGCTGTTTGCTGGTCGGACTTTCATGTGACATGTCGGACGTGATGTGTAAACACATGGAGAGAAATTCTGTCCTAATGAATGAGGATCATTGTTAGGCTCCCACTGTTCTTCATGTGAACCAGACTCTTTTAGTCAGTAAACAGCTGTAGAACCGAGTCAACACAGTGAGTCTTTTATCAATGAAGTATTGATGGCAGCTGTGGTGGTAGAGAAGGATGTGGCCACGTTGCTTATTTACATGTGAAGAGCTTCAAAGAAGCACGCGCTCACACGAATAGAATAATCAGAATAATCTGTAATCCGTTCAGATTCATGTGAATGATGACTTATCCACAGGGGAAACATCTCTGTGATTCACTGTTTCCTGCCTTGTCCCAGCCTCGGCGGGGGTCTACTTTCTGTTTGTCCCAGCCTCGGCGGGGGTCTACTTGGCTCCAGATAATGATTGTAAGTCTCCGTCTTTTTTCATGTCTCCTTCTTCCCAGGTAAACATGCTGAGGACATTTTTGGAGAGCTGTTCAACGAAGCCAACACCTTCTACTTGCGCGCCAACTCTCTGCAGGACCGCATCGACCGGCTGGCCGTGAAGGTCACCCAGCTGGACTCCACGGTGGAGGAAGGTGAGTGAGAGGTTGGCCATTAGAGGTCAGAGGTTAAGTAGCACCATTCATCAGTCTGATTTGTTCTGGCACACAGTGAGCCTCTGTGTTTCACAGCTGCACGGTTTATAAATAGGTTCGATGCTGACGGGGTATTTCTGTTATGTTACTTCTCATTTTTCCTTTTGTTTCCTACCCATCGTTCATTCGATTCTCTTCCTCTTTTTGTGCTGCCAGTTTCCCTGCAGGATATTAACATGAGGAAAGCCTTCAAGAGCTCTACCGTCCAGGACCAGCAGGTGGTATCGAAGAGCAGCGTTCCAAATCCTGTCAAAGAAATATACAACGTGAGCGACAAGCCGCCCCCGCTCCACATTCTCTCAGTCTACAGGTCAGTACTGGGGGGGCAGCAACTCTGTCCCACAGATGTCTGGTATTAATCACTGCAACATGTTGAGACAGGAGTCTCCAACAGCGTTGACAAAAGCTTTGAAATTATTATTTATAAATTATTTTCTGTGTTATTGAGCTCTAGAATTCTACAAAGACAGAAATTTTAGTTATATTTTTGGTCAGATTTTAGTATTTCACCAAATACAAATATTTTAAAAAGTTAATAAAAAATCCCTGAATTTTCTGATATTTTAATATTGTGATTATTACACAAACTGTGATTTTAATTACCTGCTCTGAGCTGTATTTTCTATTCCTACGTTGACAGTCAGTGGTTTGACTGTGTTTCTATTTCTTCAGGTGCATTGAGTATTTTGATAAAAGTGTGTGACGTCCCATTGTAACAGCTCAGGATTTCCATCTTTGTTTTGTTTTTTTCGCTATTCGCTTTTATATGGTTGTAGCTCCTACTGTGTAGAACTGTGTGACTATTCAAACACATGTCAACATTCTGCACCTGTTGGCTTCCTGTTCCTGTAGAGACGACCACAAGGAAGCGCTTAAATTCTACACCGATCCGTCGTACTTCTTTGACCTGTGGAAGGAGAAGATGCTGCAGGACACAGAGGACAAGAGGAAAGAGAAGAGGAAGCAGAAGGTGAACACCACCTGCGCTCATGATACAACCTTTTGCGCTTCAAATTTGAGCGAATCACTGAACTCATATTTAATGTTTCTAGAAGAACAAGACATTATTATCTTTAACAACTTTAAATTCAAACTTAAGACGTTCTGTTTTTGTCTTTGTCTTTTGTTCTGTTTTTGTCTTTCCAGGAGCAGCGTCGCTGTGTGGATGGGACGTTACAGAGGGAGGTGAAGAAGGTTCGTAAGGCGAGGAACCGTCGACAGGAGTGGAACATGATGGCTCTGGACAAGGAACTGAGGCCTGACCACCGACATACCATACACCGTGACAGAGGAGCTTCATCCGAAGGCTCCATGTCCCCAGAGAACAGGTGGGTGGACAGTGACAAACTGACCGTCTTCTCTTATTGAACACTGGGGAGATGAAACTGAATCCAAATCTTCTTCGATCAGGGGTCACCGAGCCGATGAGCATCACTACCCCAACGCCATGAACCATGCCGGTCACGCACACACTTACTCCGGGCCTCCGCCCAGTGCGCTGGCCGCACAGATGTCTGCGGGACACGCTGCTGCTCGTGGAGGTGGAGAACTGGAGGGCAGAGGCAGAGCCATGATGGCCTATCAGGGCGGGACACTGGGACGTTCTCACCACCATCAGCAGGTCCCACTGCCTCCCCCACCCACTGAGGCTATGAACGGTGGATCTATGGCTCTACCACCTGTGGACTACAGGTAAAGACCACAGTCACACTGTTATCACAGATGGTTGTGTGTTCTCAGTGAGGAGGCAGTGGGCTGTCCTCTAACCAGATGGTTGGGAGTTAGATTTCCACTTCATATATATCTTTTTGTATACTCATTTATTAAAAGTTGATTTTTTACAGTAATGATCGTGTACTTTTAGCTAATTTTATGTAGTTGTTCTTGTGTCAAGATTATGACGTAAACACATTTTAATTTAAAAATACTTCGTCGATGGGTAGAATTGTATTTTCATTTGAAATGTATTATATTTTACTTTACTTAAATGAGCCGCTTCTCATGTGACGCACGAACTTTTAGACAACGCTGCCATCTAGTGGATAAACGTCGTCCAGTCCAATGTCTGGTCACTTCTGTTATTTACTTTGTTTTTCTGTCTCTCTCCTCACAGTATGGATGGGTACATCAACTCTGGCTCTCCCCCTCCTCCTCCTGCTCCTCACATCCCCTCTGCCCAGACGGCCTTTGCCTTATCTCCTGGAGGTCCCATGTCTCCTGGACCAATGGCTGGCTACGCTCCACCTCCGCCACCTGTGTCGGGAGCTCAGATGGCTCCACCTCCTCCACCTCCTCCTGGTCCTCCCCTGTCAGCGGGTGCCTTCCACTCCGCAACTCGCAAGATGTCCTCCTCTGCTGCCCCTGAGACTGCAGTGGTCAGTGACGCCCGCAGTGATCTGCTCGCTGCTATACGCATGGGTAAGAGGCACACTGTGTGTGTGTGTGTGTTTGAACATATAAAAGTTTCTTTGAAGAATATTAATATTTGAATTGAATTTCTGACAATAAAAGCTGAGGAAGCTTCTTAAAAAGTGACCCTGCTAGTCCAAAACCTTTTTGTTATTGAGAAGTAACCAACCTGGATTCACGCTCCTTGCTCTCCCACAGGCATCCAGCTGAAGAAGGTGCAGGAGCAGCAGGAGCAGCAGGCCAAGAGGGAGCCCGTGGGAAACGACGTGGCCACCATCCTGTCGAGACGCATCGCTGTTGAATACTCCGACTCGGAGGACGACTCCGAGCTGGAGGAGAACGACTGGTCTGATTAACACACAAACACACACACATACACAAACACACAGAAGACCCAATCACTAATAATCTTAGGCACATACACACATGAAGAAGATGAAGATGAAGACCAAGAAGACACAATCGGTCGTTCCTACGCTCACGTGAAGGAATGCCCACTGCTGTGAACACACCTACACACGATCACATGCTGAGGAGGGAGTATTCAGGCTGCATAAATACTGTAGAGAGAGCAGTAGTGGAAGTAAACGCTGACCAGACTGTGAACCATTAACTCTCAGTTTAATTTGAGAGGCTGTTGTGAATACACCCCAGTGAATCTGTCTCTACCTGATGTAACACGATAGACACCGTATGAAGGTGCTGTAGTCAGAGCCCGAGAGACTTCTAGAAGTATTAGAGATGTTCCTCTTCAGATAACCTATGTACTTGGTTTTTGTTTTTTTAAGAAAATAATCTTTTTACTGATAAAATCGCTTATTGCCATAGATCAGGAGGCGAGTTTTTAACACGTAGATGAAAATAACTGGAAGTGAAGAAACAAAGTCAGAAAGCTGCTGCTGCTGCTGCTGCTGCTGCTGAGGAGAACGTCCAGAATGCTGTAAGGATGAGTGAGAAGGAAAAATGTGTCACTGCACTGAGCAAACCTTGGTCTTGTTCTACACGTGTGACCATGTGGTTACTTCCTGTGTGTACAGTCACCATACTTGAACGTCTACATTTACCTCTTCCCTAAAGAAAACAGTAGCAAGATGAGCAGAATCATAGACAGGTAAAGAACTTTTCACTCAGTCTTTCTGTTGCGTGCTCTACATCATGTTAACCCAAACTTTTTTAGGCTAAAATGCTAAAATGCTTTTATCATTTTCTACACCATCTATTGAGGAAACATTGGTATTGCAGAAGTATAATGATTATATAAATAATATATTATATTATATAATTTTGAAAAGTTGGCGGGTGGATTAAAAAAGCTGAACGGGCCGTATCCGGCCCCCGGGCCTTAGTTTGCCTATGCCTGTGTTAACCACTGTCTGGTCCAACTTTGTTACTTCCTAATATTTACCATCAATAACAGGAAGTATCCATACGGTCACATGGTCCCGACCAAGAAAGGTTTCCATTTTAGGCGGAGTAGTGAACATGGACTGTATATTAAACATGTCTTTCAGAGACAACTATGAAACTTGTTCAGTCTTTTCCAGGCTTCAAAGATCCTGATATACAGTCTGTGATGGTCGGATCATGTAAAAAAATAAAGTCTTAACATTTGATGATAAATATGAGTCTTCTGACTCACAGCTGTTTAGATTTAGGGACTAGCCGGGTGGGGAGGGTTAGGGGCGGGGCCTTGTACTGTATATGCTTGTGTAAACTGTGTAACCTTTGACCCAGAGAGGAAAAAAACGAAATAAATAAACTGATGAATGAAAGCATCACAACTGAGCTTCCGTCCACTTCCCCTGGCTGCTCCAGCGTCGGCATGGAGACGACACATACCTGGCTCCCACACTTCAGTTCCCATGGCAACGGTACAACTAAGAGGGGAGTTGCCACAGAAACAGAAGAGTGGGGGGAAAAAAAAGTAAAGACGGCTGGGCGGAGGTGAAGAAAAAAACAAAAACAAAAAAACAGTCCAGACAGGAGTTCTTATGCACTGCACATGTTTGTTTTTAATAGAAAAATTAACAAGATCTGTCCAGAGTTAAAGTGAACTAACCAAAGCAATAAAAAGGTACAACTAACACTTTGGAAAAATAGACAGCACGTTCACACAAACGTTTGTACAATATCTCACTTTAAGTTAGTGCATGTTGATTATCATTAATACGTTTCATTTTGCAGATACTCTTAATTGGTTTGTGCCATTTTCATCCCCAAAAAGTAAAGTGCATTTCACATTGAAAACTACGCATACGTGTACACAAGATGCTCTGCCCGCGGCGTCCTCCCCGCCCTCTCTGCGACCTCCGACCCAAAGCACACACACTCACACATTCACAGGCCCTTGAGTGGTTTGATATTTAGCTCTATATTGGTATCGGTCAAAAAGAGAGGAAGGAGAGGGAGGGGAGAGGGAGGGGAGAGACGCCGCCTCCCAGATACAGGCTACACATTTTCTGGTGTTTGTGGTAACATTTTAAAAACCATTGGGTGAAAGGAAACAGGTGTGTGTGTGCGTGTGTGTGTGTGTGTGTACACAGAGAAGTATTACATCCAACATCACAGTCTGTCACTATTCTTGGATACAAAGCCCTTGTTCACACCTGTTTCACTATTTAAATCTCAACACTACCGTCCCTTCATCCCTTCATCAAAAAACCTTCTCATCGTCCATGTACCGGTGCACACGGAAGCTAGAGAGTCAAAAAGCCACCAGATCAGACTGATGTGGACAAATGTCAATCGAAGTAACGGTGCGACCAAATCATCTCCCGGTGTGGCGTCTCCCCTTTTTTATACGCATGCCTTATTTACAGGAAACAGAAGAGTCAAGAGGATTATCACTACATTCAGAAATAAAAGGCTTTACAGCGCCGTTATTATTGTCGTTATTATTACTGTTATTATCACACAACATCAGAATCCAGGAGGAGAACAGGCCAGACCCACGTGGGAAAAAAATACACGTTTTTCAATGAATATAACAAAATAGACTTTTTCTCCAAAGGTAAAGGAATTAGTGTTCGTGACAGTGTGTGGCGTGCCAGCCCTGACCGCGTTGGTGCTCATTGAATAAATAAATAACTGCAGCGTTCAGTCTGACACTGTGCACAAGTTTCACATACACCGGCTACGGTCCAACACTTAGAAATGCTTTTTTTTTTTTTTCAACTTTCCTTCTTCACTCTCACACTTAGAACTAAGAACTTTACCACTGGTGAAAGAACGAGAGCTTCTCACAGGGTGTTCACACTGGTAGCTCGATCCAGACCGGAGCAGAAAATAACACATTAAGTTTGCTGGTACAAATCCTGGCTTCTTTTTATTTTTAAATCACTCAGACAGAAGTCTGTGAAGGATTTGAATTTTAGTCAAATCTAAAACAATAATGGCTGCTCTGGTGACCGTGCTCTAATGACCCAACTCCTCAGTGCTCCTTGGAAATGGTCGACAAACTTCCATAAAAACATTTTTTGATTTGTCAAAAATCTATGAAAACTTTAAATGCCCGAAAACACCTAAAAATCCCCTAAAGTTTTTTCTAAATCCATTTCAACTTCTTTCTCCGACAGCTGGTTCTGGACACAGCAAACGTCAGATTTGTTTTTCTGTCACTGCCCAGGTGTTTGTTTCACCTGTGCTCTGACTGAACTGCTGCTCATGAGCCATTGGTTCCAGCTGTGTTGGAGTGGATCAGGTTATAAAAGGAGGAGCTGCAGCAGCTTTGTTCAGTTTGGATCACAGAGTTGATGCTATCAGTCGGCTCTCTGGGTCAGGGTTGGGGTTCTGTAGCTGTTCAAACCACGTCAGGGTTTGATTTAATTATAGAAATCCAACAAGTGTGAACACAGCTCTGAACAACACTCAGGGCTTTGTTTTTTTTTTTTTTAGGAGAGCGAGGGAGGAAAGAAGAAGCATGGACTTTGTCATTGGACGTGGCCGTTTTTAGCTCATAGTATCATTCAGAGGTCACTTAATGGTCACCTGCCTCAACCAGAACATTATTATAAACACAGAGGAGAAACAAATCAGCCCGCTTTCCACTTTGGCTTGAAGTGCTGGAGCGTCCATGACCGAGTCTGGTCTCCTTTCAAGAAAGAAAGAAGGAAAGAAAGAAAACCCTCAACAAACACAACCAGGCCACTTCACTCAGAACCGACAGGAAGACTGGAAGCATTCCCCTCCGATGTCAGAGGGAACAGCGGGAATTTCTGTTCTTCAGACCCCCCTTCAACTACACAAGACGTGAGGAGACAACTTTAGTATCTGCTGGAGACACACACGGAAACACACATGCACACAACCGGAGGCCATGCAACTCGTACCGTGTGCACAAAAAACACGGTCCCAGATCACGCACTGAGGCTTGAGGTCATGACCCTCAACAACAACAACAACAACAAACAAAACACAAACAGACAGATGATCAGGGTCTGGGTGGAGGAATGAAGCAGACGCAGTCGTTTTCCGGTCCAGGAGTGATTACTTCCCAACCACATATCTGATGGTGTATCTGTGAGGAGTCACCACAGCCTGTTTACCCCCCCCCCCCCCACACCCCCCGGGGACCCTCCCGGTTCTCTTTGCAGAAATAAGTCATGGAGGATGTTATTGCTGAGTGAATATTGCTTCACATCGAGGGAAAAAACCAAAACCCAAAACAATAACAACCGTTCGGTGGCTGGTTATTGCTGATACGGTCTGTGTGCACGAACGAAGACCCAGCAAACATGGCTGTTTGAACAATGGAGAGCTAACGCGGAGCAGCTGGTGATGAGTGGGAGGGAAAGTGTTGATTTCAGCTTCTCCCAAATTGTAGCTAACTGATCACAACGTGTGATCAGAGCTGGAGTTAAAGGAACGACTCGTAACTGCCGGGGAACGACCCGAGAGGAACATCTACGGTCTGCTCATTGTTATTAACAACGTGAAGTTAAACTACGGCAACGAACAGCAGAGATCTAGGATCAGTGATAGTCTGACCAGACTTTTTCTGCATCCATGTTTTTTTTTTCCTTTTTGCTTCATGACCTACTGTTTAAAAAAACACAGCCCGGTGGTCTGATGTGGTTCAACCAAATCACCGGGTCACGATGACGTCCAGGTACGGTGACGCATCGCCTCCGGTGGCTTTTGTTATTATCCAAACTGAACCCAACAGGAAGAAGTGAAGGTCTGTGCTGCCTACATGCAAAATACAGCGAGGTGAATCATGCAGTGGCTGCTGTGACTCTCTCTGAGAGGATAGTTGTTTTTGGAAATGTTACATCGTGAGCACTGACTTCACTGTGCGGAGAACTGGTGTAAGACAAAATCTACTGACTAAACTGGCTGAAACCCTGGTGGACAGTTGGGACATGACAGGGAATAAAAGGATATTAGCCTCAGTATTGGAAGCTGGGCTAAGTAGCTAACATCAAGCAGCAGTTTGTGCTATTCCCTCACTGCAGGAACTTCATTGTTCTGTGTCGGTTCTGCTGTGCTTGAGTTCACCAAGGTTACAGGAGAGTCTACACTGACCACAGGTGTGAATGTTGGGGTCAGTTGTTCTTCATATGTGCTGTAATGGACTGACCAGTGCTCTCCTCTGACTGAAAAGATACTGACATTTCACCCCACGTATGGCACAGAATGATGGCACTCTGACGGTACGGTTCGGTTCAGTACGATCTGGTTTGCCACAGATTACCAGCCAAAAGTGGTCACAGCTGACAGAACTGGACCAAACGTGGACCATTTGGTATTTGGCATCGGGGTTTACACATGGACAAGTCACCACGAAACTCCCGAAAAAGGACAACGTTTGAGGGCCGTATTTGGGCTCACGTCTAAAGTTGTCTGGCAGTGATGCAGTATGGGTAAAGAGTACCTGACCTTTGACCTGATGTCACCAGGAATACTGCATTTTTTTGTGAGATTCTAAGAAAAAAATCAAAAGCACAAAAGATGAGGTGAAAAATGAACCTCCTAACAATGATGATTAAAGAAGCAGCTCAGTGAAGTCAGTGCTGAGGAGATTCTGGAGCTGAAAAGAACAAATTGTGAATCCAAAATGATCAAATCCCTCATTATATTTGGTCTACTGTCATTTCCTCTGGTGAAAAAGATGCACTTTCATATTGGAGTTAATGTTATTATTCTCATTTAAATACCAGAGGAAACAATTCCAATCCTAAAGGTCATTCCAAGTGTATGGACTGAATGCCGTTACATAATCTGAGAGGCCTGCACTCAGTCCGATGCCTCCATGCCAATTAAAGATGGAGGAGAGGGGGTTAATGGTGTTGGTGGAGGGGGGGTCTCCTGGGGCTCTG
Organism: Cynoglossus semilaevis; assembly: GCF_000523025.1. Classification (NCBI taxonomy): domain Eukaryota; kingdom Metazoa; phylum Chordata; class Actinopteri; order Pleuronectiformes; family Cynoglossidae; genus Cynoglossus; species Cynoglossus semilaevis. The sequence goes on along the minus strand of NC_024309.1, from coordinate 10,155,198 downwards.
TTCTGACGTCGAGTACAGCCAAGAATAAAACACACATTCCAGAGGGAAAAGGGAGAAAACAGGACAGACGATGATGATGATGATGATGATGATGATGATGAGGAGGAGGAGGAGGAGGAGAAGGAGAAAGGGCTTGGTTTCTCTCTCAGCGTCTGTGGAGGACGCAGGGCCGTGGATCACAGAGCGCCCGCGTCTATTTATAGCTCACCGCGGCTCTTTAGCTCTCAACGCACGTTCAGAGTGCAGCAGCACAGAGCTGGGACGCCGCTCCGGCTCCAGACGCGGGCTTCACTCTGGAAATACCTGCGCATTCGACCATAGCTGCTCCCCTCGCCCACCCACCTTCCCTCTGTCTCCCCCCCTCCCTCGCTCTCACACTCTCTCCATTACTGCTCTGTTAATCTTCTGTGCATTTTTACACACAAGAGCAAAGAGGAGCACAAAGGAATAATAAACCCTCTCCCCTCCCCCGTTGGAAAAAAACAACAAAAAAACCAAGCACGTGTCATCAGGGGTCTGCTGCTGCTGCTGCTAACTGTATGCACATTACACATATATACACACATATACAGCCGCTCCTGTAACATGTGATGCACTCTCTGCAGAACAGAGGAAGGGCGTGGCGCCGGCTGAGAGGGAGGGAGGGAGGGCGTGATGCAGCGCAGCCCACGCAGTGGCTGCCTTTACAGGGGAAGACTGTGAGTGAGATCCACACGCCCCGTGGTGACTGTAGGAAACAACAAGAACAACAACAACCTCTGTGTAGTCGCACTGTGACAGTCTGTTTAACCAAACTGCCCCCCAGGGACAAATCTGCAGCCTGAGCTGATGCCACTGCCCCCGGGCCACGCCCCCCCGACACTGCTGCTGCTGCTGCTGCTGCCGCCACTGCTGCTGCTGCTGCTGCTCCCTGTGACACTGGACAGACCCAGTGAGGAGCAGAGCTGACCCAGGCCACCTCTCTCTGTCCACCTGGGTCTGCTCTGTCAGACGTCACTAGGAGTCCTCGCCCTGTGGGCCACACTGGCGGGCACGCAGCCACAGCAGACCAGCCACAGAGCCTTCTGGATCTCCTGGTTCCTGAAGGCGTAGATGAGAGGGTTGATGACAGAGTTGTAGGTGGCAGGTACCAGTGTGGCGTAGGTGTAGAGTGGAGGGTAGGTGTAGTCAGCAATGAGGGAGTAGACGGTGAACGGCATCCAGCAGGCGGCGAAGGTGCCCAGGATGATGGCCAGCGTGGACACGCCCTTCCTCGTTGTGACGTAGTGAGGCGTGGCGGCCAGGAAGTGATGCTGGAGTGCGATCTGATGAGCGTGGCGCATCACGATTTTGCAGATCTGGACGTAGAGTTGCAGCATGAGGCCAAAGAGCAGCAGGAAGGAGACGGACAGCACGGCGATGTTGTTCTTGGTCAGCGGCCTCACCACGCTGCACGTGGCCTCCTCCGCCAGGCAGTTGACCCCCGTGACGGGGAGCAGACCCAGACACAGAGAGAGACCCCACAGGAGGACCAACATGGTGTAGGTGAAGGCCGCCGTCCGCTCCGAGTTGTAGGTGAGGGCGTAGTACAGCGACAGGTAGCGGTCAATGGTGATGGCCAGCAGGCTGAAGACGGAGGCAGAGAAGGAGGCCACCACCAGGCCCACGGTCAGCAGCTGGGCCGAGTCCGAGCGGAGCAAGTAGGCACAGGTGAAGTGGAGCACCAAGCCCAGGCCGGCCAGGAGGTCGGCCAGCGCCAGGCTTC
>NC_024309.1:10142183-10152897 GCF_000523025.1 Cynoglossus semilaevis | reverse complement strand
GGGCGGGCCGGCACCGGGCTCCCGGGCAGGGGGAACAGGGGGGCCCGGGGGGGCGGGTTCTGCCAGATGACCAGAACCACCAGGGCGTTCTCACAGGCTATCAGAGTCCCTGAGGAGCACAGCACTATGTCCCAGGGGTTGACCAGCAGAGGGAGCTGGCTGGGTGGCAGGGAGACGTCAGGTGGAAACGACCCCAGGCTGCTGCTGCTGTTGTCCATGGGTCCCCCACCTCCGCTAGCCCATGCGGTGGGATCAGGGGTCAGCCAGCCGGGGTTGACCCGAAGCTCTTCACTCATTGTGCCCCCCGTCTGAAAGGTAAGAACAGACACACAGACCGTGAACCTCCACCAGTCATCACTTACACAGTACAAACAGTGGAACAGAAATACTCTGTTGGTCAAATCTGATATGATACTATTATCTGTATTTTTAGCCTTTACAATTTAAAGGGATAGTCCACATATTTAAACAAGAGGAAGGGCAGCCGGACATGAAACGTCTCACTCTCACCGGCTGTTTCTGTAAAATGTGAGAAACTGATAAGAACAATTCAAAAACAATTCACATGCATTTCCTAAATATTATAAACACCCTTCGTCTGAGCTCATTTGAACAGTGGGAGAATATTGTTCTGTATTTTGATACATTTATCAGCTTAGATCATGTGACTGTTCTGTATCCAGTAGGAGAACGCTGGGCCGAACATTTACGCCTGCTTCTACGTAACAACACAGCCATAAAGCTAAGTCGATCAACTCTGTGCACATACTTGCGATGTAGTATTTGTGCAAAGTACTACTCAAATCTAAAACAAGGGATTAAATGAGCCTGATGAGACCAGGAAGAGACTGGAATTTTACTCGAAACTTAGGAGATAAGTTTGTGGCGACGTTCACTTGACATAGATGTCGTGCGTCACTTTTTTCATTTTTTTTCAGGTGGGTTGAAATGGAATACCACGCCACTTGACAAACTTTTCTGCGTGATTTGTTCATGTAATTTATAGAAAAATAAGTGAAGCTACTGATGCCCTCCTGACCTTTTTACACACCACTCATTTTTTTATGTCTCTTTTAATCGACCTGTGTATTAGTCATTCTCCAGACACAAAAACAGACTCTGTCAAGGTTATTATTACTACTGTGTGCCTGCACACACACACACACACACACACACACTGCTGTGGTACCAGTCAGAGCCGATATCCGCTGCTTTAACATGATCAACCTGTGCACAGCAATCAAATTTAAATCTGAGCAGCTGCAGGCAGCCACCATGATGGATCCTCCCTCTGGAGGATTAAATCCTGTGGCCTGGTAAATTACATTATCACACAATGGGCCTGCACAGCCTGCAGTGCACGTTGTAGGTATAGGTTGGAGCACATGTAGGGAGCAGCATCTGCTAATGTATGGACTAGAAAGAAGAGGAGGAAGAAGAGGAGGAGGAGGAGGAGATCAGAGAAGGAAGGAATTCTGTGCAGCTCATTCCATTTATCACGTTTTTAGGAGAACACCGGCAACAATTCACGCAGCTGTCACACACACACACACACACGCATACACACACATGCCGCACCCGAGTCTTTGCATGCACCTTCACACAAATGCACCATATGGCGCTGCCTCCCCCGGTGCTGTGCACCTTCATCACCAGGGAAAAAAGCCCACAGGAGCTGATCCACGTCATCGAAAGGCTGCTATGAATGGATGGAAGAGAGAGAGGAAGAAACGTGTCTGCATCCTCGGTCTTTAAGGATGCCGCTCCTACCTTGACTCTGTGAGGAGAGACTCCCGGTCTAAATGGTGGAAGAACCGCCGCCTTGTGTTTCCATGTTATTGATGAGGGAGAGAGACGGCAGCCCGGTGGAGGCAAGGACGCTGTGGAGTGGAGGTGATGCTGGTGCTGGTGCTGGTGCTGCTCCTGCCTGCGAGCCAGAGGCGGACGAATAGATGGTTGGATGGATAGATGGTGGAAGAAGAAGAGGAGGAGGAGGAAGAAGAAGAAGAAAGAAGCGACAGGAGGCTCTGCCGTTAACGGTGCAGCGCCATGCGTGTGGACTGCGGCTGTGCACGAGCAGCGGCGGAAGACAGGGAGAGGTGGAGGAAGAGGAGGAGGAGGAGGAGCAGGGTCGGCGGTGATGGAGTGGTCCTGAATGAGCCACACTCACTCAAACTGGACGGACTATTAAGAGGAGGAAAATATCACGCACGCACGTGCGCGCACTCTGTGTACCACTTGATGACAGTATTCACTTCCAAGTTTGATCCTAATATTTATTCAAAACAATGCGATCCTAAATACTTTGCCCTAAACCTGAACTAAATCTAATTCTAATCCCGATCTAAAAAACCCTTAAAACTAAAGGTGACAATAATCAATAAATATCAGGTAATAACGAGTCTATCAACAATGATAACAGACATGTTTTTTTTTAAAGTATATATTTTTAAATTGACTAAACTTTTTAAAAACTGGACCAGGGTGTTTGACACCTGTATCCTCTTAATATCATAGTAAATGTTAAAGAAAAAATGGACAATAAACGAAGATCCAGCAGCACCAGCAGAGAACTATATTTAAAATACAAAGACTGTTGTGGTTCAAACTGAGGAGTCAAATATTCCATGCACATCTTTGTCCTGGGCTGCGGACAGGCCAACGTTCTCTGTATTCTTAAACTATCATCTTTGGTTCTGACAGACAGCTGGTGTCTGACCTGTTGTGCAGTGGCTAAATTCAGGCTCCTGTTTGATACTGATCTGCTGGAGTGTGTTCGTTCTCCTGCCTCAGCTCCTGAAACATGAACATGTTCTGGTTTCTTGGCTCCTCTCGTCAGTAACTGAACACCCAGAGCCTCCAGACCAAAACCTTTGTCATTTTCGGGTTTTGGGAAACAGACATTTAACACCGTTCTTTACATTTTAGGGATGAACAAAAACCTGACTTCATTACGGGAGAAGAACCAGACAGATTCATTGATCATGAAAACCAATCCTCAGGTTCAGTCGTGAACATAAACCAATGCTGGTCTTTTTTTTTTTTTCTAGCCCGGTTCTGGTTTCAGATGTGATGCTGCCTCTGGATGCAGGGAGTTGCTTTCCTCCTGCGACGCCCTGCTATTCCTGTCCCGTCTGTGCTATTAACGGCAACCTCGATGTGTGTCACCTGCCTCCCACCTCCTCCCCCTCCGCTGTCCTCCATCTTCTCTGCCTCATCTCTCCGTCCCCGCAGCTGTGCCTCTGTCAGACTGAGTGACTGATGTGCACATACACTATCTGATCACACCGAACCGTGGTGACTGTTTTTTTTCCGCCTCTGCGAATCTAAATGGATTCAAAATAAACTCCTGTTGCAGTGAGGAAAAGCTCAGCGGACTCACTCACGCCACCGGGGGGCGGCGGTGAGCTGGTATGAGTCATCAGTCAGCAGCACCTGCAGGACAGAAAGCAGATCACACCACGGGCCTCGGTCTTTACAGGCTTTATTACTTTTTCTTTAAAACAGAAAATGATCGCTTCACAACAGGCCTTTTTCAAGCAAACCCTCACAGGAAACTCGCCAACACCTACAAAACGGTATCAAAAGTGCACCATAGTGTTAATACATCTTCTCAAGGATCTAGCATTTTGTTTCCAATGATAATATTATCTTCTTGTTATATTTATACAAATACCATTCTATACACTGTAGAAACACACACACCAGTGTAACCCTCTGGAGTGTGTGACACTCCCCCACCTGTCCTCCTTTACCATCTAGGATCACAAAACATGATCTGCTCTCAGCCAATCCCAGTGCAGATTTAGGGTGAGTGGGGGTGGGTGGGGTGGGGGGGTAAAGACACCGGGCCAATGTTACATCATATGAATTATTAAATAGCCAGTCAAGCCCACACCCCAGGCAAAGAAAAAAAAAACTAATACGCCAATCATACCAAGCAACATCTGTACAGGCCTCATTCAAAGTCTTCAGACAATCGTGATGCAGTTTTTTGTTTTTTTTTTTTTTTCATTCATCATCATCTCGTTGTCCCTGCAGCGGCAGCAGCAGAGGCAGCAGCGTCCAGCCGATCTGTAGGGGGTGATGGGAGAGGGAGGACACGGGGGTCATGGGGAGGGGGAAGGGGAGGGCAGATGGGAGGGGGGCAGCTGGTACATAGGCAGAGCTGCAGCGCAGAGTGAGTAAAAAGCACAGGTATTGATTACAGCTGTGCGAGCAGGTAGGACACCGTACGAGCTGCTGCGGCGCGTTCAAGGTCCACTGTTTCGCCCACGGCCAGGGAACAGATTATTTAATAATTTTTCCTGCTCTCTTTCTGTGGGATTAAAAAAAAATTCCTCATTTAGTCTCTGGACTGGTAGAAGAGGATGTAGCCTGACTCGGAGTTCTTGGAGATTTCAGATGTGAGGCCGTAGAACTCTTCTATGGCCTGAGCATCAATTTTCTGCAAGGAAATGTCACATAAAGAACAACAATGTTAGAGACATAAAAACCCATCAAAACTGAGTGTGATTAAGGCAAAGCAGTACAGTAAAAGTCAACTCACCTCTACAATATCATCATCAAACAGCAACCAGAAGTCATGACTTTTTACAATGGCAATATAGTGACCTCTGTTTGGACCACTGAAACGAAACAAAAATATGTCTTTAAACACTTGTTTCTGAACACTTCAGTCCTCTTATATAACATATTAAAATTAGATGAGCGGTTTTCAAAGTGTGACGAGTGCATTCCCTAGGGGGCGCCAAGAAGAAGTGGTGCTTTGTGGAGGAAGGCCGAAGACGGAAATGAAAATCAGATATGGTTAATTTGCCACGTGTCAGCACAGGAAACTGCATCGGTGATGATTTTGTGAAGTTCATGTAAAGTCAGGAAACGCTTCACAATTTTTGACAGAAACATCACCGATCAGTTGTGGTCTCAGCTCCAAACCTGTGAGACAGTCCTATGACCTGCAGCTGCTTTGACTTTAGCACTAATCTGAGTTCTAGGTGATGATGCAGGTCATGACCTACAACATGGTCAACAATTTAGTAAATGTCTATTATTCAACTGTCTTCATTAAATCAAATGTCTTCATTAAAATGCTGTCTGGTCACAGTGTGATTCCTAGCGTTTAGCCCAGTGTGACAGTGAAGTCAGTACCGGCTGAAGTGTCTTCACATCAGTTAGACGTATACTGCATAACGTCCCAATGTGATGTAAAGTTAGATCATCTGAATTGATGGTTCATTTATGTGTGTAACAACATAGTGGTGAACAAACACACACACACTGTAGCTCTATGACCAACACCCGCTCACTCTGTGTTGACAGAGATGCTGTGTATATTCAGACAGAGCTCCATTATGACGGATGAGTCATTCAGACCCTGACATTATTATGACTTTTAACTACGTGTTATTATTTCAACAATGTTTCCCAGAATGCCGCTGTGAGGGACAGTGACGTGGCCGTGTTGCCCCCGCCTCTGTCCGGTGTGGCGTACGCACCTCCCACAGTGCACCACCACTGCGACCAGATCATACAGCCTCTCAGGATTGGTGGCGTCCCCGGAGGTGTTGAAGAGGCGGAGCTCCAGGGGGAAGACGACGCGATAGGACAGTTTGGTGTAGCGCTGCAGCTGCTCCATGTACTTAAAGCGCTTCAGGTGCAGAGCCAGGATCATCGGCAGCTTCTTTACACGCATCCTGTTACCACGGAGAGACAACAGTGTCAGAGACACGGCAGGTCAGCGGTGAACACAGACACAAAAGAAGAGAATTTAAATTAGGATTTACTGTTGTCCCTCACCTCTTATGCGCCTCCTGCTTACTCCTACATTCTTCACAGTAGTATTTGTATTCACTGCACAGTGTCTCCGTGTTACTGAAACCTCTGTGAAGACAAGGAGAGGATGGTCAGTCTGGATAAATGCTGAATTGTAATGCAGCGTTAAAAAAAAAACTTTCATAGTGAGGACAGTGTTCTTTGGGTTCCTTGTCTCTCCCTTCATGTTCATAATCAACCTTGCTCTAAACCCCAAAAAACTAAATGTGCTCCAAAGATCACAAATGTTTGATTAGCCAGGACCTAAGGCTAAGAGTTTCAGTTCTGTCTCATTGGTTCGTCATCTTTTCCCAGGACTTCACTCCTGTTCTCTCTAAAGCAGAAGTGGAATATTCTCGTTCTTGTGAACTCACAGTCTGTTCCTTTTTTTTTCATACTCCAGCTATAAATAAGTCACTGACAGGTATAGCTTAGCAATAACTTTCAGAAAAAAAAAATCTGTTCAATGTTTTCTTTGAGGTGCACTGAATTTTAGCCACAGCTTGAAAAAAGGTCCATTTTACAGATGCTAACAATCTGGACCTTTGTTCACTCTGACATCCGACCTCACAAACTGTGACTCTTCCTCTCTGTCCTGACTAATAATTAAGGAAATGTAGGATTATAAAAACCAAATCCAGACTAATTTATTTCATCGGCCTTTGGCTGCATGTGCCCCTTTTACCTGAGGCAGTGTGTGATGGAGGTATTCTGTTCTACATCCACAGACAGGTCCAGAAAGTCCTCATCTTTGCTGCTTATCTGAAAGAAAAGGCAACATACATTTTTCCATAAACACACACATTCGTGCACACCCACACACACTATTGCTTTACAAAACCCACACAACCCTGTGCCAACAGGCGCTCTCTCCTTACACCGTGTGACACTTGCAGCAGATTTGTTTAACTTGAAAACAAACTTGTTCAAACAGGACGGCGGAGACGCGTTCGCGAATGCATTGAAAAGCCATCGAGTCATGTTTCACGCTCAGACGGAGCGTGTTACCGTTTCGCAGGTGAGGCAGCGGGTCTCGTTGGTCAGAGTGCCTTGGAAGATCTCGTGGACCCAGGTGGGCGCGGGCGTGGCATTGCTGTTGTTGTTCTGGGAGTCCAGTGTCCCGTTGGCGAGGCGGCCATTTGTCTTCTCCTGCTTGCGCTCCTCTTGCAGCAGATCGGCGATGGTGTTCAGAAGGTAGTTCAGGAATTCGTGGGCATCCTGCTGCATGTAGTTGTCAAACAACTCTGGAGGGGAGGGGGGTGGACAGAAAGAGATGTTAGCCCTGTGTTTCAGCTGTTCAACAGGTCTTGCAGGATCCTTTTGTTAGATTAGTCAGTGGTGAAGGAGAAGGAAGAAGGAAGGGAATAAAAAACAAATTCAGATCAGTTCTACTCTGATAGGATTTTCTGGTTTTGGGATGAATTTCCTTATGGCATTTGAGATCTTTCCCTCGAACCATCTATTTGCTGCACTTGAAACAACTTCTGAACGATCTTAATTTAATGTCCACCTTTCAGTGTCTTTTTATTCCAGATATTTTAGTAATAATTATTAAAATAATGAATATTTTTCAGTAATAATTACATCAAGTCGTGTTTACCATGTCAAACCTCTGCTATTTTCCAGGCAACTTCTTAGCCTCACAGTAATCTGATAGCTCTGCTGGTGCATGGCATTTAGTTAATGAAGCTCTTTAAAAGAACAGAAGTCAATAAGTATACAATGATGCTATCATGTTAGCAGTCCAATAACATGACTTTTTGTTTTTGGCAAACAGGCTAGGCAGTTCCACTGGGAATAAAAATAGACTGTGTGACTCCTCTCACCATTTTCTTTGCGTAGTCTAGTGATAAACTTCTTGGGCGGTATGACGCCCACTTTCCTCTTTTGGTTGGCAATGCTGTGGAAAAGGTCAGCCAGGCAGGTGAGGAGGTTCTCCTTCCGACGGGGCTGACTACGATACGCCAAGATCTTTTCTCGGAACGGCCGGCAGAAGTACAGAGCCTGCAGCACCGAGTTGCAGTAGCAGGTGTTTCCAAACTATAGCAACATTATGAGAATACAGCAATAAGTCAACGCGTGTGTCACTGGGAGCAATAAATGAACACAACTCAAGGAACGTCATTTACTCACATTGACCAAGCCGAAGTAGTGCTCATTGACCGGAAACTGCTCAGATCCAATCTCTTTCTCCAGAGCAGAGGCATTGGCGCCCTGCATAAACACAGTATAAAAAATATAATGAGAACATAACTAGTTCCTGTGTTATTCTGAACAGAACAATGGCAAATGATGCATAAATACCAACTCGACGCTGTAAGCAAGTGCCAAAATAAATGGCAGCAGCTTGGTATTTCTAAGGTCATTTGTTGCTCAGAAATGAATTAATTACCAACAGGCCTTAAGGCGTGAAAGCCGAGACTTTCTTTTCCTAACACCAGAACCACAGGTTCAGGAAAATTAAGAACATTTCGTTAAACAGGAGATAAATCAGAAGACTCTTCCATTCAAATGTGCAGTGTTTCTGCACTGCTTTATTTTACTCCTTTGTTGTGGTCATTTGAATTACCATTACCTCACTGGAAATAAATATTAAGCTATAATATCCATCCACATTCTCTTTGTAAACTATACAGATACATAGGAATCAGGCAATCGGTACAATTTATGTTGTGTTGAAGCAGGGAAAAGTGTAACCTTTTCAAAAGAACTGGGTGCTGTATAAAATCAGACATTTTTCAACTTCACTGCTTTTCTAATACACTTACATGATTTTAACACCAACAAGATTTTATGCTGGTTATTATACACTTAGATTTTACTAGAATTATGTTTTTATTTTGGATACAGAAGCAGCACTATTTTAATGTTTGCATCCTTAAGACAAATGCATTCAAACACAACTCGAAACAACAAAACATATCATCCAAGACAACAAAAACGCTTATATCACAAGATGGTATAAATATCAGCCCAAAATATCACAATCAGCGCATCCTCATTTACCTAATCTGGATATCACTAAACATAATGTAAACACAACTGCTCCAATCAGAGGGCAATGAATCCCCGAGGTTATTAGAGGCAGCAGAGAACTGGATGTGTTTGACTATGCCAACGTTGACAGGCCTCATCAGGATGTTCACACAACAACAACCCGTGGGTGGACATAATAGGCTTGGATCTGATCCACAACTGCGCCGCTAAACTAAAACCCCGTTGCCAGACAGTGTAAATAATATCTGCCACTTCTGTCAAAGGTCGGGGACAGTGCATTAACGTTTGACGGTTTTATTTTCCTAATTAATAAGTGACGATGAATCGTCCTCAAGTGAGGATCCATCCTTCATCCAGCTGTGTTCCAGTTGTAGCCAAGCTGCTGTTAAGCTGTTTTAGCTTTTTTAAAGCTAGTTAGCCGTGAACATCTTACAGCAGCAGGTGCTGAATTTTGTTTGAAAATCTCTGGTAAATAACAATAACAAACAATAACAAACATTGTGAAAGTGTGAAGTATGAGTGAAAACAGTCAACAGATAAGTGTCAGTCTGCTGCCGATAGCGGAAAAACTGCGCAGAGGAGGCGGTGGGAGGCTGCTGCCTTTGCCCTGGACGGAAAACTGCTTGGCTAGCACATACAACCAGAAATAACTGCTTTAATCCGTGATGTCGCGGTTTAAAAACAACGATCGCCGCACAGGCGCGGCTGTCGTGTATCATTACAATAAGACGACTGTCATCATGACATGGGTGCGCACTCACCATGGTACAAAAAGACGCAAATTTGGAGACTGTCATTAGGATTTCCATTCGGCTAGCGCCATCTTCCACCACACTGCTGCGCGTTGAAAAGGCTGGGTCTGCAGAGACTCTGCTTACACTGCTTCTCTGATCTGATGTTCAATGGCGGCTGACGTATCTACTGCCATCTAGAGCGTTGGAGTGAGAACACGTGATGGAAAGGCTGCAAAACAAACTGGAAAATAAAAGTGTGATTTAAAAACAAAACAATTATCTGGTAAAGATTAGTAAAGAATCACCTCTCATTCTCGCTTCAGTATAATGCGCAATGGAAACAATGACATTTTAAAGAGTGAAATGAAATTCCAAGAGTGATCACGTCTGGGAGCACTGCAACTCATTTAAACTAACAAGCCCATGAATCTAGTTGTAATATTCACATATACAGGGTTTTCTGATGCCTTTTATGATTCTGTTACATCAGAATTTGCAGTTACGCGCATCTTTGGGCCATGACTTAAATCCAACAGATTTAAGTCATGGCCCATATTTGTTGAATGATACATTTTTCATTCCTTACTTATCACAATCAATCACTGGTGTTCAGCGACATCATCTTTTGTTCAGACTAATTACAACACATCTGTTGCTAAAAACGTTGGCACCAGACCAAGATGTTTATTATGCCTACGTTTTTCCAATTGGTTTAATCACAACAAAACATAAAAGGAGGGTCCTTTTTATTAAAATGCCACAGCGCCACGTAGTGGCCACAGTCTGAGCTACAATATTTAATATATTTGCTTTGACAATATACAGGTGGTTTCATTTAATGTGCGCTATGCAATAAGAAGATACGTTTATTATTTTACCCCGAACTCCGCTTATTTACATTTCAATGCGTGTTTTAGTTCAGGCATTATTGCGGACTACTTGAATTGTACTTTACTAGGCGGAGTTTAGGGTCCTTTGATCTCTCTTTCCGCCGCACCCGCCATCTTGTAGTGACCCGGGGTAAGAGCCTCTCTGCTTTAATTTGTATTTTTTGTACTTTTATGGTACATTTCCCACAGTTTAACATGTATAAATATGTAACAGATATAAACTAACACACAGTATAGCGAATTAGACAGTGAAAGCAAATTTGAAAGGGAATGAATTCG
>NC_024309.1:10141657-10142138 GCF_000523025.1 Cynoglossus semilaevis | reverse complement strand
GCCAGCAGTAAAAAGCACTTTCAGCTAAATTTAAGTTGCTGTTGAAATTAAGTCTAGCCGTTTTCTCTAAAAGCGAGGTCATCATGGTACGCTTTTGTGAAATTTGATGGACGTATTTCGACATCTGTAGATGTAAAAATGCATATTAGCAATATGCTAGCTACCTGAGTCTATGCTGTCACGTACATTTGGTTAAAAACTAGTTTACTGATATTTGCGTTTTGCAGTATAACACATTTTACTTGTGCCATTGTTTTCATCGCGTTTTGGCGTAAAGGAACCAACGTTCGTCGTTAGTCAACTGCTATTTTCTGGACAGGATTTTGCTACCATTGCTCTCACATTATATATTGTATGTTTACCATATTTGATCTTGGTGAGACATCGATTAGAGACAGGTAATAACACGTTTTGTAATAAGTTATATTTTCTTTCAGTAATCAGGCATCATGACGAACACCAGAGGCAAGAGGAGGGGGAC
>NC_024309.1:10131342-10141620 GCF_000523025.1 Cynoglossus semilaevis | reverse complement strand
CAAATTGAAAACGCACCTTTGTAACTTTAATATTAGAGCATTATCTGTGTACATTTTGTGAAGATACTTGGTCTCACCATCTACTGTTATAACTGTCATTTTGTTCATTTAAAATGTGGGTACATTCTGCTTGTGTATTTTGTTTTTTTAATGTTGTTACATGAGTCTTTACATTTTTCTTATTTGTGTATTTTGATATTCTGTTGTTTTTCTTGGATTTGTCCTGACTCTAACCGTACCATGTTACTCTGATGCCAAATACATTTGACACAAGTAAATTGCATCTATCTGTGAAAGCTTTTAATGTATACATTTCCCCCCAGGCCCAATCCCCCTGTCCACATACATGCGTATTTACAAGAAGGGTGACATTGTTGACATCAAGGTAAGATGCTGTTTACAAACACATCTCTATGTTAAATAAAGAAACAAAAATCACATTTTCACACATTTGTTCGCACACTAAAGTATGATGAACAGCACAAGGTTTACATAAGTTTCACCTCAAACTTTCCTCATCTTTATCATAAAATGCAGGTGCATGAAGTATATATTTTGTAGAAATGTTTTTAGGTATTAGACATGGTAGTCTAATGTTTAATGAGACCTTGTGATTTCTCTCCAGGGCACAGGTACCATTCAGAAGGGTATGCCCCATAAGTGCTACCATGGCAAAACGGGACGAGTTTACAACGTAACCCAACATGCTGTCGGTATCATTGTTAACAAGCAGGTCAAGTAAGTACAAGATTATATTTTAATTAATAAAGTCAGGCTTTAATAATAAAACCTGACTAAAGAGCACTTTTTAGTCTCTTTAGTCTCTGTTAAGTTTTTTGATGTTCTCACTGTTTTGTTTTTTTTTTTTTTTTTGTTTTTTGTTTTGGTCATTTGTAAAGTGCTTTTATTTATCCATATCTGCCTGCATTTAAATCTTCATTTTCTAAAGTCAAATGACATTTGTTTTAGTGGAACAACAGTTGTAATGTTTTATTTTATGTCAATATGTGAATATTATGGATTTTATTTGCTTAATTAGTGTCAAGTTTCCAACATGTCTTCAAACACTAGACTTAGAGATTTCATTAATTCCTGTTATAATTGAACAGATTGTTCAGTGCATAAGAAGAAAAAAAACAACTTGTGACCTCACTCATATGGTTGGTTCATTAAAAAGGGAATTTTATTTATCTGCTTGTTTTTGCACCCCATCTTCACTTTGCCATAAGGATACCTGTGTCCTCTGTGGTCATTCCTGTGGGGTAGAGTATCACCTCCTTAAACACTCCAGTCTGACTATTGTTGGACCTGGGGTTGTGTTGAGGAGACAGCACAGAAGTTCTGATACGTCAACATTGTTGCCTTAAATGTTGTGCTAACGGCAGGTTGACATGCACCATCTGTTTAAAGGTTATGAGCATTTTTATTGTTTGGGATTTAAACAGGGGCAAGATCCTGGCCAAGAGGATCAATGTGCGCATTGAGCACGTGAAGCACTCAAAGAGCAGGGACAGCTTCCTGCAGCGTGTCAAAGCAAACGAGAGCAAGAAGCTGGAGGCTAAGGAGAAGGGCACCTGGTTTGAACTGAAACGTCAGGTATGATGTGGAAAATGATAAAGAAGTTAATTTTTGTTCAAAGTTTTACTTCTTTGTTATGCTTTTCTTATTTGATCACTTTTTTTTTCAACTTTATAAATGGTTTATCTCCACAGCCCGCTCCTCCACGTGATGCTCACTTTGTCAGCACCAAGAAAAACGAGCCACAGCTCCTGGAGCCCATCCCCTATGAGTTCATGGCATAAAGTGCTCACGGAATAAAAATGTTTGTATACCCAACACGCCACTGACCTTGTCCTCATTTCAATAAATATTGTTTACATTTCTTCATTTTCTTCTGTACACTGCAAAACCTCTATGTATTAGCGGTGACTGCTGTAAGTCAAGAAGTCATTGATTTATGGCAGAAATGGAAAAAAGTAAAGATAGTTGTACAGCATACATAGTTGTACATACTGAAGCCGGTATGTGCAATGTGCTTAAAGATAGTAATGTTGAAGAGGTTTCCTTGGATGAAATAAAAGTGAGTATGATTAGATATCTAAATATCATAGAGACATCTGGGGGTGAAATGTTTGGACATCAGTAGTAGAGACATGATTGAGATGGACCAAATGTCATAACACAATTAATGATTTGAGTTGGTGCTGCCAAAAAGTAAGAGGATGATCACAATGGAACCTGGAAAAAACACTTGACAGTTAACAGACTGGTATATTATGATATGATCTGTTGGGGTCAAACATTTCTTTTATATGATAGCCCTATTTTGCTGCTTCATATTTTTCTTCTGTTTCTTTGTTCTGTTTATCTTTTACCTCTTGTCGTTTTTCTGATTCTCTCTACCAATTATATTTCTTTTCACAGGTTAAATATGACAACCAACGTCTAATTTAACCAATTAAAACGAAAGATAGTTTTCAGTTATTTATTCCTGTGATTTGCCAGAAAAATGGTCGATAAAACGGCTAATGGCTAACGTAAATAGCGGCTGTCAAGAAAACGCTTGAATTCCATTGGCAGCAGTTGTTACACTATTTGGCCACAAGGTGGCACTGTACTACGTTCATTTAAAGTTTAACCCCAAACCGCGGACATTGTCATTTTCCAGTGCCCAGAGACGTTACAGATGTCGGTGTATTGATTAAAATAGAGTTTATAAACGTCATTGTTTGATACGGAGTGGAGCCACAGAAACCACACAGTATAACACGACGTTTAACAAACGACCCAGCCTCGGGACACACTTCACCTGAATCTCTCAGTCATGACCCAATTCTTTGACGCTCTCGTTTTAACTGTACAAAAATAGTAATGTAATACATCGCCTTGATTGAAAGGTTGAGTGATATGACCTAAAATTGACATATTTTTATGATATAACATCATATCATTTTATTAGATATAACATACAATATATAGGCTACTTATAATAATATAATAAAATGTGTTAAACGTCCGTTATCCAACATGGCTGCCCCACAGAGAATTTGTTTTCTCACAACATTTAAAAAAAATAAAACAAGTGTTAATTTTGGACGATTTATTTTTGGACGAATATTTTTTATTATAAAGTGTTGAAGAACTTAGAAGAAGTTAAAGGACTATCCAGTCCTACGTTTCTCAAAGTTTAGTTCAGAATTACCGTTGTTGTGTAACATTATCAATACTTTCTACTGAATTCATTGTTTAACTGCTCCAGTACAACATTGATTTGTTACAATAATATACTGTGTCATGTATCAGCTGTTGAATAACACACCCCTCAAGAGTAGCAATTATTTATTTATGTTACCATAAATAAAACATATACATCATTTATAGGCAGACATGAACAGCTTCTTGTGGTGTGAGTGTGTGTGTTTGTGGAGCACTTGGTGTGTGTGTGTGTGTTTAATCAGTGGAGGCTGAATGGCTGGCTGGTTATGTGACTAATAGGTTATCTCATCCCACCTCAGTACTTTACCCAATATTTACACGAATTAGGACCAGTTTGCAGAGATACGGTCTGCAGCTGACAAGATGGAGTGTCTGCAAGTGCGTGTGTGTGTGTTTGAGAGAGAGAGACAGGGAAACAGAGCAAGGAAAGGAGACAATCATTTTTATATACCAAGAATCTTGTTAAAGAATAATTCACCTTGAGTTAATGTTGAGAGAAAAAATGTTGAATATTAGGAATAAGGGAAGGAGTGATTGTCCATAATCCCAAACTGGCTGCTGCTGCTGCTGATGGCACCTTCTGGAGCATCAAACCAAGAGTCATCTTTTTAACCCTGCTGGCCTAAGGTCAGGGAATCCAGACCAGGGTTTTATCAGGGCAGAGTAATAAGTATCCAACAACCTGAGGAGATAAAACCAGGAAAACAGATGGAAAAATAAAACCCAATCAATCAGTGTGTGGACGGACAGCTAAAGCCCTTGGTATTGATCCCTACTGGCTGGATTTAGCTTCAAGTATTTTAGATAAGAAAAAAAAAGTCATGTATATGAATGAAATTATATTCCCACAGATCCAACACATTTCATATCAAAACATTTCCATTTCTATAGTGTTGTTGTTTTTTAAAATCAAATTTTTAGTTACTAAAATCTGACATCTGATCAGTTTCAGTTTAAAGCCGACCTCTTCATCTACAGTAGGTCCATTGTGAATGTGTTTGTGTGTGTGGGTGAGTGTATGTGTGTGTTCTCACAGATACACCAGGGTGTCATGTGTGGCACTGACTCATGGAAGTTACTGATTGAAAGATGAATAGTAAACAGAGAGAGAGAGAGAGAGAGAGAGAGAGGAGGATTGTGGATAAAAGCGTCGGAGCACTATGAACTCCTTAATCACACACGTTTGACAGACACAGATTGAGTCTGTCAGCTCAGAGCAGCAGCTCAGAGCAGCTGTATCGACTCAGGGTGTTACATATTAACCACACACAACATGCACACACAAACACACTGACTTGCAGTACAAATGTGGAAAATCTACCAAACCATACCTTAGAAACAATATGCTAAATGTTGGCTTGGTAGATGACAAACAGCACAGATATACAGTGGAGAAAACAGGTGGAAGAGCTCAAAGTTAGCTAAATACAGATCTGAACATTAGCTTTTTGATATGACAGACAAAATTTGGCTGTGAAATTTAAGAGCACATAAAAGGGTAAAACTGTTATCTGAGTTTATGTTAAACGTACCTTAAAGGTGTAAATAATATTTCCACTATAATAATTGTTTTAAAAGTTAGGAACTCAGTTTTCTTTATTATTGTACACAAGAGGATTTAATTCCTAAAAATAAAACCTCAGAAAAAAACCAGTGAAAAAAGCTGCGATCATGACAGTAATATTTTTGATTGTCGTGTGAGAGTGTGACCCTGTGTGTGAGTGTGTGTTCCCACGTGATCTGTGTGTTTGGGATCGGCCCGAGGGTTTGACAAAGGCCGCAGGAAATCCCGGCTCAGTCCAAACAGAGTGCATGCTGTATCTCTGTGTGTGATAGGTGTGGTGATAGGGTCGGTGGTTATCAGAGGTGGGGGCAGGCGTGCTCATATATGTGCATATTGGGCCAGCTGTATTGATCCGCGGGGCCTGACAGCAGAAGAAGAGGAGGCGCTGGTGGTGGGACGGACCGGATGAGGAGAAGGAGGCTGATAAGAGTGTGGACTGACAGAGGCCTGTTCACCTGCAGCACGGCAGGGCAGTGAGTGAACGCCCAACAGGCTCTCAATAGGCCTTATTCACAAAAGTCAGTCAAAGGTTTCCTGTGAGAGCATGGCTGTGGGCCGACGGGGTCATCTGACATGTTTGGACAAGCAGATAATGTCAGTGGATTGTTAGTCACTCTGACTGGTTTTTAACCTTTAACTATTTTGCCCTCAGAAAATGTAAGGCGTATTTATACACCTTCAAAATCAAACTATAATGAACTAGTGTTCATTATATGTGGGAAAGTTCTAATCAGCCAGGATTGTTAAAAAATGTTAAGGAACGACACTATAAAATATGTGTCTTTTTTTTTCTTTTAAAAAAGTCGTTTTATTGTTGCTATGCAAGGAGACTTGACATTTAATTTTATAATAAATGTTGTTACTGTGTTTGGGCAAATTTTAAATTATGTTTAAAATCAACCATAGTTTTTTATATCAACTTGTTGCCATTCTTTTTTGCTACTTAGTTTATCCTGTTAGCTTTAGCAGAAGCTGGCTTTTCCTAACCTTTTTCTATTCTAACTTTATTTTAGCTAGAATTTAGCATTGCATGTTTATTATTTTTACTTTTTTCCTCTGTGAGTTTTTTGTCTTTATAAAACTATGTTCTATTGTTTTTCTTTAGCTTAACCTCAGGCCCCACCCTCGATGATGTTTGGCTGTTTGATAAACGTAACGTAAATATCAAAAGGATTGTGCAGCGATAGCTGACGTTCACTTCCTGTGTTCTTAAAAGGTACCTTAATTATGTGTCGTATTTAACACTGATAATTAAAAAATATATAGCAAAATTCTATATCTTAGATAATATTTTGATTCAAATGTGACAATTTATTTGGTTTAGACAATATTAAAATATTGTCAGTGAAATAAATCCTACTGAGGCCAACCCGTGGGACCAGACACATTGTTTGGGAACGACTGTGTCAAAGGCCCTGAGAATGACGATTTTAATTCTTGACATAACAATAAATCACAGCTATCAGAAAACAATATTGTAGGGTTGATAAGATTAAGATTAGAACACTGAGTACCGAGTGTGTGTGTGTGTGATTACTGCAGACAGACAGTCGCCTCTCTCCTTGCTTGTTCACCTCAGACAGAACAGAAATAGCAAGGAGCCTGGGTGACACTTTTAAAGCCTGGATCAATAAATACGAGAGTCTGAGTCATGAAAGTTAATAATGTCTGGGCGTCAGAGGCGTCAGTGCTAAACCTTGGTTATTCTTCAGGTCACACATTTCCCACTTGAAATACACTCCCACACCAGACTACTGAAGCCTGGTGTCACATGTTTGAATCTCACTGGAATACAACTTCACCCCTATGACCACAGGTGGTACAGTCCAATAAGATAAATGCAGCACAGGTGAGCAGCAGGCTGTAGGTCAGTGCATGTCCTGCTCCTTAACCAGACTAGTTTGTCTGTGACCACAACACCACATCTGACATTCCTTATTAAAGATGGGGGAGAGGTTACAAAGTCAGAAGAGCTACATTTGCTCATTTTTCGATTGCAAAGCTAAATTTACTAAGTCGTGGAAGCTAGAGGCTCATCTGTGCAAACACACGGGGTTGGTAAGTGGCTCGGGGTTGGTTGGAAGGAGCCCAAACATCGTGACATAACTTGTGAACGTGACGACTAGTAAATCGAGCTGATTACAATTGGTATAAATGATGTTTCACAACAGAAACCCTTCTCCTGTGAAAGCTGTGACAAGAGCTTTTGTACTCGGTACCAACTGACCAGACATGAGCTCACCCACAGTGGTGAGAAACCACACAAGTAAGTCTCTGATTGGGGTAAAAAATAAAGTCACTTTCTGCTCTGTAAGTCGACGTTTCGTCACGTTTAAATCTGTTCCTACCGGCACGTGGTCTCCAGGTGTTCGGCCGACGGCTGCTCTGAAGCCTTTATCACTAATGCCAGCATGAAGAACCACATGGCTCGAGTTCACCAGCACTGGGAGAAGCCATATAAAGTACCCCATGGTTTTTAAATGTTTTTGTTTTGAGTGTGGTTGGATTTCTCTGGGTCACTTTTGCCTCTCACCAGTGCAACTATCAAGGCTGTGGAAAAGACTTCAACAAGAGGAACCAACTCAGGAGTCACCAGGCCGGGCACGGGCAGCCTGGTGCTTTCAAGTAAGTGACTTGTATAAAGCTGATGCAAAGAATTATTGACTTATTGAGTTAAATGGGTTTTTTTTCTTAATGTAGATGCAATGTCCAAGGATGTGCTAAGGAATTTCCTTCTCAGGGGAAACTGAAGAATCATGAAAAAGTCCACAAAGGTTGGTCAGTTACCAGGAAAATGGCCAGTTGATTTATGCTTTTGTTTTTGAATTCATGTGTTGAAGCAGGCTGGGATCACTAAAAGGTGCTCTTAAAAAAATAAATCCGCAGGTTACCCTTGCGAGACGGAGTCGTGTCCTTTCCTGGGACAGACGTGGACGGAATATCTTAAGCACAGAAAAGGACACAAAGGTATGACGGTGATACTGAGCCGGAGACTTATTGATGCACATCTTATTGTTCTTCAGACATTATTAAATTGACCTCTGCTGTTCCTCAGTTAAGGTGCCGTGTGCAGAGTGCAAGAAGCAATTCAACAACTCCTGGTTCCTGCACCTGCACAGGCTGCAGGTCCACTGTGGCCAGAGGAAGACGTGGTCCTGCACTAAAGACGGCTGTGAGAAGGAATTCACCCGAAGCTTCCACTTGGAGAGTCACGTTCTGAGTGAGCACGATGGGAAGAAGACCTTCAGCTGTGCCCACCCTGGCTGTGAGAAGAGCTTTGCCATGAAGGTAAACAAACCTAAGGCAGATTAAACTGGTTTCTACTGATGTACACGTTGCTGTTTAATTGTCTTTAATCTTTCTCCTAAAAAGGTTAAAATAAGTAACTGTGCTGTGAAACTATAATTTCTGTTTATTTATGAACTTGCTAAAAATTACTTTCGGTGAGTGGTTGAAATTTTAAATGACTTTGTTTGTTGACTGAATGATTAGGAAAGCCTGTGGCGCCATGGAGTGGTGCATGATCCAGAAAAGAAAAAACTGAAGGTAACGTCCCTTTTTTTTTTTTGGTAATTTTTTTTTTGGATATTGTGTAAATAATCCTCATTTCTTCACCAATATAACAGAAAATCAAAGCCAAAAAGAATCGACCCCAGCATAAGGCACCTGTGGTCAGACCGGCAGCTACAGCCAACGTCACCAAGCTAGCTGCGAAGCTGAGAAAAACTACTTTAGTGGATAAGAAATCCTGAGGCTCGTTCATGAAAATATTTTTGGTTTGATGTTGAAAGAATTTATTTGACATTTGTGTTATCTTCTGAACACGGATTTGGTTTTGTTTTCTGTTGATGAATAACCGTTTCCAATTTTGGTCATGTTTTTGACTTTAAGCCAATTTGATTTGCTGTATTAGTATTTGAGCTAATGCTGACTTGTTCTTGTTTCTGCCACATTTTGATTTTGAGGTTCTTTTGGTTGAAACACTTGTTTCTTGTTTGACTTGGAGTCTTTTCAAAGTGCTTAAGATTTGTGCCAGAAAGTGGCAAAGTTTTCCTGCTATTTTTTGGCTAAATAAGAGCTGTTGCAGGTTATTTTTGTTCAACATTTATAATTTGTCTTCAAATTAACTTACAGTAAGGTTTCAGTTTATCTCTAATACAGTGGTTTCCATGGACTGGCATGTAATCCACTAAAATAAAACTTGCTGTATATGATTAAAAAGTAATGCATGTTTTGTTCTACAGCAGCCCTGCTTTTCTTTTTGCAAAAGTAATGCATGTTTTGTGCTACAGCAGCCCTGCTTTTCTTTTTGCATTTAGGTTTTGTAGAAATAAACAGGGATATTAAAGCCACCTTTTGTCTGTTTCAAGGCATTTTTTTCCCCCCAAACCTCCCGATTTTGACTATAGTAAAATGTTTTTTCTCGTGTAAAGATGCTAAACTTCCATGATCTGATCACTTGTGAAAGAAACATGCTAAAGAAGGATGATTCCTTCGAAGGACACGTTTATTAAACAAACACACATTCACACATGTATAAAAGTCCAGCTGATGGACAGCTGGTTGTGAAGGTGATGAGGCCTAAGTGTGAGGCAGGTTTTTCTAATAAGGCCTGAGGCTTATTCAGATGGATGCAGCGCTGGAGTTGCAGAACATCTTGATTTAACATGATCACATCCCAGGTGATGCAGGACAATGGGCTACGTTATTTTAAATTCTACGTCTACCTGCAATGATGCATCCACCTGAATACAGCCCTGCAATCTACAACTGCCCGGTGAGATGAATACAGCACAGACCGCCTGTTAACAGTTACAGTACCATTCTCCCTGTGGGAGCGAAGACAACATGAACATATGAACACAGCAGTGTGTGTGTGAGAGCAGTCTGTCGAGTGACGTGGCACGATCTGGATCAGGTCCCACCCGGTCAGGACAGGCTTGGTCCTGCTGGGTCTATTACAGTTCTGAATGCATTTGGTCCTGGATTAAGCCCGGTATGGAGCGATGTACAGTAGCGCGTACCAGTTCACTTTGGCCAAGGTCGTTCCCAATATAGAACATTCTGGTGGGAGTTAGCGTGGAGCCCAGCACTGCCCCTGATCAGGCCCAGCTATACCAGACTGCCCGGCCAGGAGACCACAGTGAGGGCCACCCGGCTGCGCTGCTCCTTCAACATGGGCACCAGCGCAGAGTGGCTCATTCCTGTGGTGGAAAGGCCGTTGACTGCCACAATCATGTCACCACACCTAGAGTGACACCAAGAGACAACTGAGTATGTCATAAAAATAGACCTGGACAGCTGCTCTAATGTGGGTTTAACCAGCCCTAAATTAAAAGGCATCACATAAAAATATTGATTTGACAAGACTTCATATTAAAGTGCCTCATAGACAGAGTATATTAAGGACCCAAAAAAACCTCTTTTATTATTAGAGTATTTTGAACTTGTAGTTCAAAATACAGTATCTGATTGTTCCTGTTTTACATTCACCAGTC
>NC_024309.1:10117282-10131300 GCF_000523025.1 Cynoglossus semilaevis | reverse complement strand
CGTCGTAGTAGGCAGGTGTTCCAAGGACGATGGTCTTGATGAAGAAGGCCTGGTTGCCGTGATTCTCCTCGTAACCGCCGACGATGCTGAAACCCCAGCTGCCAGGGTGACTCCTCCGTAACACGATCTCGTGGCTACTGTGCAGATAGCTGCAATTTAAACAAACAATTGTACAACTGTGTTAGAATTTCTACTAATATAAGAAAAACATGTTTTCAACAACTATGCAAACAACAATCACAAAAATTGCTTTTAGTTATATAACTAATATTTAGTTATCAAGACTAATTTTTGTCCTAACTGCAACTTTCTTTGCTGTATTTTTTGTACCTTTTTATTATTTTTGGCTATTTGTTTTTATTGGTTCTCAGCTTAAAGCAGATTTAAATCTAAACCAATTAATATTTTTTCTACCTAGGCAGGCCCAACCACATGACCCACGATGGAGACCAGTTGGCGTCAAAGTCGCTGTCATGACTGTGGGGCAGCAGCTCGTCGTGGTCGTGTTCTTCCACCATGGTGACCTCCAGCACCCGAAGCTGGACTGAGGGTGAGGCAGCGCTGGCCTTCAATGTGCCTACTGCCTCACTGTGGCTCAGGTAGGTTAGATCCTGGCCGTTGATGCTCAGCAGAATGTCGCCTGAGGGAGCAAAAAAAAGACTCTCAGAAACAGTGACAAAAAAAAGAAAATCTAGGGAATTTTATCTGCTTTAAAATCCTGACCTCGTTTGATTCGTCCGTCCCTCGACAGACAGCCGTGTGGTTGGACACTGGTGACAAAAATGGGTAGCTCCCCACTTTTGCTGCCCCTTCCACCAGCGACAGTCATGCCCAGAGACTCATGTGGCTCCTTCTTTACATTAATGTGTTTCTCCTTACAGGTCAAACACTGGGAAAGGTCCTGACAACGTAACCATACACATGAAAACAGGCTGAGCGTTATGTGTTTACATTCACAGACAAAAGTCACTGAATCCATCCCTAAAAAAACTACAAAAACAGCTTTAGGCTCGTCCTCACTCTGTGTGTGCTGGTGCGAGACAGATGCATTGGCACAGGACTCGGGGTGCAGCTGTGGTTAGGCAGGAAGTGATCAAGGCAGTAAAGGTCTCTGGTGGAACTTGATTTTGGTGGTGGTGGAGTTGGTTTGCTGGGCCGGGATATAAGGAGGTGGACTCGGTCTCCACTGGCCTGAGGAATCAGATTGATCAATATCAGAGCTGTCAGAGCTTCAGATGGGAAAATGTTTTCTTTTCAATTCCAGTATTTTCAGAGGAAGAAATGTAGCTTATTAGAACCTGTATGATCTGAGCCGCCTGCTCTGGGGTGCCGTGGCACAGATCTTGGTCGTTGACAGCCAAAACACGGTCATTACTCCGCAGCCTGCCATCCTTGGCTGCCAGGCCTCCTTCCAGGAGGTCCAGCACAAACACTCCTGACTCATCTGTTCGTCGCACCAGCTTGATGCCGAGCTGCTCTGTGGAGTCCCGCTTATGCAGGGTGATTCTCAGCGTGGTGGGGCTCGAAGGAGAGGATCCCTCTGGAGTGGAGCAGGGAGCGGTCGGTACAGCAGGAGTGGAAGAGGAAGAGGAGGAGGAAGGAGGAGCCCGGGAGGCACAGCGGCGTTCCCTGAGCACGGTCAGCTGCAGGGTGGTGCAGGGGCGCGACAGGGTTGAACGAGCAAAACTGTGGGGGACGTTACTGATGTCGACATTGTTCACCTGAGAGGAGATAAAAAAGAAAGAAAGAATGTTTTAATAATGTATGTTGCACTCTTCTGAACCATACAAACTGACACAGTTATGTAAGGCACAGTGGTGTTGTGGGTTTACAGTTGAGATAAATGATCTTAAAAATGTATTGAATAATAACTGAAGATAGCTCAGATAATTTAGATAATTCAAATCAAACATTCAACCCAGACATTTCTAAATTTTAGCAGAATAATTGACTGAAAAAGGGAGGCTTAAAAAAAAATCTAAATTAGATCAAAATTTGTTAAAGATACCAAAAATTACAACTCACTACATATTAGCATTAATGCCCAAAAGCTGAGAATTAACAAAAGAAACATCCATGTTAAAAAAGGTATTCTCCCACTTTTCCATCTACACAAGCCTGACCTGCTTCCACCTAACACTTCTGCTGACGTTGCCAGTTTAGAAAGTCAGAGACACAGTGAGCATCAACGGCATGAATTAAAAAACTCTGTCTGGGCATCTTAAGAGAGGATGTCCTAGATTTACTCACTTTTTAGCTGCTCTTGCATTTTAAGGTGGCAAAATGGTTCCCCAGTCGCTCAAAGCTCCACTTTTAACTTGTTTTATTTTACACAGGAACCACACTGTTGCATCAGTCAAACCTTACACTTTTACAGTGCTAACATGTCTTTTTTTTAAAATCTTGCAGCCGTGTTTTGGTCGGGCTAACTTTTCTAGCCTGTATACCTGTAGGATCTGATCTCCAGCCAGCAGCCTCCCATCTCGTGCAATGACCCCGTCTCTGTACACCTCCTGAATCACGACGTTGATGAGCGGCGTCTCGTTCCCCCCAACGATACTGATGCCCAGCTCCACATAAGGGTTTGAGCGGTGAACTTCGATGGCAGTTATCTCTCCTTCAGGAAGTGAGGGCAACTTGACGCAGCCTGATGGATAAGGATGTTAAATCACGGAGCTGCGTGGCAGATCACCATGTATTTCTGTGATCAAACTGCTATTTGGAAAGATGCTCAGCAGAACTGAGGGACTGACGTCGTACCTTCTTCAGCAGACAGAGGCGGAGACTCAGGACAGTCCCATCCAGAGGAGGTGGAACTGACCGAGCGCAGCAGGTGGATGCAAGGATTACTGAGGGGACGCTTCACTCTGGGGACCACACACTCCAACCCAACCACACCTGACGACGTGGAAACTACGTCTCATTAATGTGAGCCAGTTCACTTCATGAACATTTAAATAAGTAAATAAAACAAGGGACAGACTCACTGTCTTCCTCTGTGCTCCCCTCAAAGGCAGGGTTGTCCAGGCCGGCGTTCTCCGTCCACACTGGTCCGTCGCTGCAGGCGTTATTAGGTCCAGATGGTGGAGAAGGCGTGCGGTCCCTCAGGTCTGTCTGCGGGGACCGTGGTGACCTGGGGGGGCTGGTCACCGTCCCTCGTTCATCACCACTCTCACATCTCAGGCCATCCACGCCGGTCTGCTGACATCGGGTCCCAGGGCACCTTTAACCCGACAGGAGGTGTCCATTGGTTACAGGTAGAATCCAGTGTGTAAAAAAAGGCATTTGGGAACTGTGTGAAATTACCATCAGTGTTATTAACATCATCTGACGTAATGTTTAGTCACCTTTGCACATTCTGTTGCTACCTTTTAACTTTTAAGTTTTAGTTATCTCATGGCTAACTTTAAGGCCTCTTCATTGGCTAATTTGACAGAATGTTTTTTCTCTTCCCAAATTACAGGGCATTTTATCATTTTTACCACTGAATAATTCAGATATATTTGTGGGTAATTTTCTTTTCTTCTTTTATTGTTATTTTTTTAAGTTGAAAAAATAGTTGACTAGTAAAAATCTGTATTTTTTTATCTAATGTCAAAGATGAGACAAGTTTACTGTCAAATGCCTGCATTACTAGTCTGACTAACTGAGGGAGGATCCTGTCCCACCAATACATGCTCTTAAGTGAACAATGATTAAAAATACACACACACACACACTCAGAGGATCAATGAGGTCTTTGGTCTAATTGACTCTGAAATGTTTAGTGTCTGTGGCACACAGGCTGGTTGAACTATTGAAAGATTTCCTTTAACTTCCCACTGGGTTTCTTCTCCTAATCAATCCTCAGTGGTGTCGATCTTTGACTTTTGTGCTTTTCTAAAACGAGGGAGAAATACAATGAGGGGAAAAAATAGTCGGCTTTACACAAATACAAAACCCTTAAGTGGCTCAGGATCATATGGAGGCTTAAAATAAACATGATTGGCTGAGAAAAAAAAAAGGGAAAGAACCACAGCTCTCACACCGTCAGTAATGACATTAACCAGCCCACCTTGACCACAGCGGCTTGGCACACTCAACTTTTAATCTAATGTCCGGTGTCCCATCGTTTATCTTAAACAATAAACAACGTCGACTCGGACAAAGTCACGTCGTGACAGCGGACTCCCGGCTCCTGTTGCTATGCTGGAGCGATAAGTCTGCAGGGCGGAGGAGCAGGGAGTTAACGGAGGTTTAATCTCTTCCGAGGAATCTCACGTTAGTCCTCACGCTCTGAGCTGCCTTAGACCATCTTTTCTGGTCTCCTCAGCCAGAACAGAGTGTGCAGACTCCACAGAGATGGACTTATCTGTAGACATAATGGATTTAAAGGATGACTATCTATAAACCGTTCATCATTTACCTGTCACTTTAGAAAGTCTTTTAATTTTCCATAAAAACGAACAAATAAACCCGGACCTTTTAAAGTTAGCTCTCTATGTTACACAATTTTGAGAATTAAGGGGTAAAATTAAGGTAAAATTCAAACATTTCAACGCGCCTTGGTCATATCAAACCCTGCCATTTTTGCTCCATCTTAACTCGTATCTCTAGTGAAAGAGAGAAAATCGTTGTTGTGTTGGGGGATCTCCTGTGAAAAACAGCTGATTCAGTGGAGCTTTTATCAGCTTGTTAGCATTAGCTCATTGGTGTGAGCTTGTTAGGGAAAATCTATCTGACTTAATGACTTCGCTGGAGTGTTTAGTGCGGCTGCAGTCAATAAGATCATGTCACAACAACGGCCCATGGTTTCGTAGCAACAGAACTGCTGCGTGATTTTTTATTCACAAATCAATAAAGGATTGTGATCTGATGGCCAACAGTTTAACATGGTTTATACATATGAAATGTACTTCCAACCAAAAACAGTTCAACTAAAAAATGTATTTTTTAGTGACTGCCTGAAGCAGAACAGATGCTGAGACCAAACACAGAATCAGGGAGTAGCAGAAGCAGTTATGAGAGATGCCAGATGTGAAACATCATTTTGCCCAGATATAGTAAACCCATCCCTCCATGGGTGACTCACCACAAGCCTGGGTTGCCCTTGGCTGTCTCACAGAAGAAATGGTTGAAAAGGTCTCTGCTGTTGAAGTTGCTCAGCATGGCTGTAGACTGACAGCACAGAGCGCCTGCTCTGCCAACCCATGACTGGTTGGGTAGTAGGAAACCACTAATCCCCCGTCACATGACTAACAGCTCAATAATCCCCCCCAGGGTCTCACAGCACCTGGTCCGAGCGGACCAGAAGCCAAAGTGTGTGGGCGGTGAGAAAACCTCTACGGTCGGTGGGAAAGTTAAACCGATCTGAACTGGGACTAACGACATCGGCCGGTCAGGCCACGCTGTGGAACGGAGGTTGATGCTCCTGCCTGTCAGCGAGCAGGTCATCAGTTCAAACCCCAGTGGTAACTGCTGAGCTTTGTCTGGAGTTCTAATGTTCTCCCTGTGTGTAGATTAGGTTAGGTGTTCACTCTGAAGTGACCGTAGGAATGAACGGTGATGGACTAGAAATGTCCAGGTGGAGATGAAGTGACCCTTCAGGTCAAAGGGAAATGACCTGGATGACCTTCATGTAACATGTTACACTCATACCAGTTACATATAAGCCTTAACTTTTCTTAAAGAAAACACTGAATTCATCATCATGTCCTATATACGTACAGTATCAGTGTTTATGAAAGTGGGTCACATGGATACATTTGGAAAGTCTTGGTGCTGGATGACAAAGACAACAAAAGAAAACCTGTCTTTTATGCTGTGCTTTAATTGAGGGGCCTGATGGATGATTGGCAGTGTTGGAGGAAATATCTGTTTTTTTTCTATATGTGTTTACCTGTGTTTAAGGTGTGCCTCCAGGTCACAGCGAGGCATACTGAGGGAGCAGACTGGAGACAGAGGACAGGTCACGGACAGCTTGTCCAGCAGCTTGTGAACCAGTATGCTGGACCTGCGGCAGGCCTGCAGCTGCAGTCGCGTCCTGTCCAGTGGACAGAAGTCCCTCTCCTGCAGGAAGCTACGCAGACAGCGGGCACAGAAAGTGTGTCCACAGGGTGTATCCAGTGGCTGCACCAGTGGCTGCAGGCAAATGTGGCACACCAGGTCGTCATCCACCTCCAGCCTGTAGTTGTAGAGGTGGTTCTCTCTGCTGCGGTGGATCTGACCACACTCGGGACACAGCGGTTCCAGGGTTGGCTCCACCGGCCCGGTGAGAGCCACCTCACAGCCTGGGCTGCCCATCTCTACTCCTTCGACGCAGCTCAGCTTTGGCACTAAAGACTCCAGTGGGACTGCAGTGGTGGGAAGGGGCACACACACTCCTATCCCATAAGCTTCAGGGGTTGAACAGGTTGCAGAGAGGACAGATGCCCCCCAGTGGTTGTTGGCACATCACCCTGCAGGTCAAAGGGCAAAGCCCAAGGGTTAAAAGCTGTTGGAGAAAAAAAGGTGTCTAACAACATGATCCTGCTGTTATTTATCTGCATGTAGGTCTGTGTTTCTGCAGAAGATCAGGAGTAGAACTGTCACTGTGTGTGTGTGTGTGTGTGTGTGTGTGGAGATTATTTATTGCTCCTCCTGTCCACTAATCTACGACTATAATCTCTCTTTTGCTCTCGCTGGCAGCAATCTTCCAATTCCACTGAGAGGGAATTATCTGGGATTGAGGCAGAGATGCAGACATAGATCAGAGATGGAGTGGAAAAACGAGGGATGAGGAAGGAGCAGAAACGGAGCGGAGGGGGAAGAGAAAGTGACAGGAAGAGGGGGAGTGATTAATGAGATGTAAAAATGTGAACCAGGTATACAACACCAGAGGAAAACTAGGGCAGAACTGAACCAGGTACCTCTTTACACATGTCCAGGCTGGATACAACCGTACCCAATCACAAGTGTCGTCTTAAGGCTGCACCTACCGCAGCGGACAAGTAACAGGAAAAGGAAACGTAAATCCCGGACACAGAGCGGTTTTATCCTCCTGACCCGTTCTCTGACGTGATCTACCGCCAAACCTTCTCCTCTCTTCTGGCAGATGCAGAAACAACAACACATTGGCATATTTTACTGACTATGACAAACATGAAAATAAATGAGTGACACGTGCTGATTAATTGAGATAACGTATATTTATTGCATCTCTATTAAGTAAAGACATTGTGGGGAAATGACTCGACAGATTGATGACATTGGTGATTACACCGCATCAGGGACCAACCTCATTTTTTACGGTGATGATGCTGCTGGTTAAATAGCCCTCATTTCAGTCACATGATTTGGATCAGACCAGATCAGATCCAGTGACTTCTCAATAGTCATTAGCACTGCTCACCTACTGTATATGAACAAGTGACTTCACTCATGAAAAAACCTGCGTTGAAATGCAACCACAGAAATCAGAAAGTGTGAACATGCTCCGAGGACCAGATTAAACAGAATGCTCAGTGAGACTGTTATTTATATTTGGGGCCATGTGCTATAGATGCACTCTTTCTCCTCTGCAGCAGAACGAGGACATGCCTGAAGCAAAGTCTTGGTATTATAGTATTCAGCTGGGCAGCTCCAATCGCTGGATCACTCTCTGTGTACACTGATCTGTTTTACCAAAAAAATGTTTTGTTTTTTTTAACATCTAAAGTCAAATTGTTTCTCCTCTCATCTTTGAGCTGAACCCCCAGTGCTCGGGCTGAGGCTTTAAGTGGCCAGTAGAGGGCGCACCACAGCACCCTGCAGCTCAGCCAAGCCACAGTGACTACCTGCCTCTGTTTCCACTGAGGCTCTGCTTCTGTCTCCATGACGACCTGGAGCCTGTTCTGTTCAGTGGGGCTTGACATTCAGAGTGTCGCCGGAGAAGGATGCAGAGGAGACACAAAACAGATGCACTTCTCTCAGCAGGATGCTCTGCTCCTCCCCGGTGCTGCCTCAATACTTGTCAGACAGTACACACCATGATGACAGTCCCCTTCTCTCTCCCTCTCTGCTGCTGTTATTACCTCATCTCGGTCGCGTACACCATTTCTTAGGCGACCTGTCTCTCCTCACTGAAGAACCTGCACTTAGTGGTTTCAGCCTCCTTTAAGTACGACATTCTCCTGTCTGTTTGTGACTGGATGCTTCTGTCTCTATCCCGCAGCTGGACATGAATTAATCATGAGGACACAAGGCTCCTCTGTTCCTATAACAAAGCTGTGACATCACCACATCACACACACTCACTCACACACACTGGTAGACATGCAAGTCAGTGGAAATCAAACACACACACACCAAATCCATCATGCACGAGGGCTTTTTTAGGTGCTAACAGTCTTTTATCAATAAGTAAAGTCTTCAGGTTTTCACTGTGGCTGCAGATAAGACCCTCAGAAAAGCACTTAATGCTATTTTTACCACAGTCTAGCAACAGAAAAGCTCACATGGCGAAAATGCCTGTGGAATATTTCTCATTTAATCGCAGTGTGTAGGTTGAAGTGTGTGTGAGAGTCCAAGGCCAACCTGTTATTGTCATTGCACTGTTCCCTACATTATTAAATAACAGTGAGGACCTGTACCTGCACCTGTCCCTGCTCATTTCCATTGTCATTTTTCATACATGACAGTCAAATCTCACAGCGAAGAACAAGCTTTAAACAGAATTAGACAAAAGAATGGTGGTGTTTATTTGAATTTATTTGAATTGAGATTATGTTTTAGGCCTAAGATTTAAAATCTATTGTTCAGGCAAATAATCTTACAAAAATAAAACCCCATCATGTCAATTCTTAATATAAAAATCTAAAAAGGAGCCCTGCAGCTTCTGCAGCTCTGTTCCAATTGGCTGCCTTTCCAGCACTCCAGACAGACATGCAACAACAACAAACACTGACACTGGATTCAGTGATGTATCCATCAGCTTCACCAAAGACCTGAATTATATTGTCAACACATCAACTGCACAGTCATTACCTGCTACTGGATAATCAGCACAGACATACGTTCAACACATTGGATTAGACTAGAGCTTTTTTCTTATCACTGTCCCCCATCTGTCTGCCTCCATCCCAGTCTCCACAGGCGGAGAAGAAGCGAGGACACATCCAGCGACAATGGCAACATCACTTCACAGCAGCTGCACAATGACACCTTTCATACACAAATGGTGTGACCTTACCTTTTCTCTTTTTGATGGTCCACCGCTCCGGCTCCGGAGAGCGGGACGACTGTGGTTCTGCGGGACGTCAACCACTCATCCACCGCAACCGACCGTCCGCAAAACCCGCACGAAAACGCCCCCGTGCCTTTGGCGGCATTGGTCCCGCCCACTGATGTCTGTCAAAGTAGAAGGCGGGGTCTTCGATTGTCCACCCAAAGCAAAAATTATAGGTGGCTTCAAGACTGCCTTTTCAAAAATACCAGTTCAGCGTATGTGAAATGTAAAATTACTTTGTATTGTATCTCTGTTTGCAGAATTTTATATATATTATATAAAATATTTACTTATATTTATTTACCTCCTTAAAATTGAGCGAAGGACGAGAAAGAGATGTCACAAATGGCCTTTATCGGGGTCCCATTATATTCAGGCATTGCCTAGGTCTACCAAAGACACGGGGCCCTTAACCGAAGGACCTAGCACTGTATCACAGAAACAGATGCTGTGATGATAAGCACGTAATCTTGGATTTTTATATATAATCGTTTCGTTGCAACTTGTTATTGGTTTTAACGATGGCGAACGAAAATGAGCTGGAAAAGTAAGCCTTTCTTTGACTTTTTCTGCGTTACTTTGTCATAATTCTGTTTGTTGACGTTTCTGACAGTATTACTCCAACTGTGAGCCGCGGCGGCTAACACGGTATACCATGTTACGACAAATGTTTATTTTTTGTGTTGATGTTATGTCGGCTCGTAGTGCTTGTAAAGGCACATCATACAGTCATCCGCGTGTTTGGTTAAAGGTCAGTTATATTAACTTCTCTGCTTTGCGTAGACTGCTGATTTAGCAGCTCGGGTCAAACCAGGACACTGACGCTACATTTGGCTTCACTTTATTTTTCTTCTTCACATCAATTCACCTCGGCTTCCATTAACATGGTCTGACCTGTTCTTTTAATTTATCAATCTGATAGGAAAGCAATTGAAGAGCTCCTCAAAGAGACTGACAGAGCTCGAGTAAGAGCTGAGACCATGGGCCCAGCAGGATGGTGAGCAGAACATTCTTTTTTGAAGTTGAAGTTAAACGTGTTATATTTGGACAATCGCTACTTAATAGTTTAGCCATAAAGCTGGTTAATCTTTGCACCAAATGGGACACAAGAATATTGGTGTTATCACTGACAATATAACATGAACATATAAAAAAGACCAATGCCAAGAAGACTTCATACTAATGGATCATACACACTCTTGAGAAATTCAGTTCTCTTATACAACTAGTTCAGACAAAAACGTCTGCATATAACATGGCGTATCCTTTGTTCCCAAATAATCGAAATGGTTATAAAAAAGGATATTACCTTGTATTAATAATTGCAATTTCTTACGCTTGGTATACATTTTTTTGCATGAAGTTGGTCTTTGCCGTTTTTGTTGTCAGGTTGAAGTGTCCACTGCAGAGCACCAACAAGCGTTTCCTTCTCAACACTTTGCGGTCCACTGGCCTTCATGATCGCAGCAGTAAATCCAGAGAAAGACACTCTTCCAGAAACTCAGATTTAAGGAGCAAGAGCTACGACAGGAGTCCTGGTCGCAGCAGATCACCTCACCGAGAGGATCGGAGACATGAAGGCCACAGGGAAAGCAAAAAATATCAGCGGGACAGTCATCGCAATAAAGACAAGAAAGAAGACAAAGAGAGGAGTCACAAACACAGAGACAACAAAGACAAAAGACATGGAAAAGACCGACACAGCAGACGTGGACCTCGAGAATGAAGCAGCTTTGTTTGTGGAAGGAACACAGTTTTAACAAGACCAAGTTCTTCACAGAGCACAAGAGAGGACACGACTGAAAGTGTCCAATGACTGACCAGGACAACCCACAACACGGATGGATTCCTGTTCACTTGAGAAGGGAAAATGGCCCTGATTTTTTTTTTTTTAACTTTTTTCTTCTAGGAAAAATGGCCTAGATTCTCCCTACAAAAGGAAAAGGTAGTCTTACTCACTGTATTTAATGATTAACATATGAATTTATAATTTACAACAAACCCTGTAGCTGAGGCATATTTATTTTTTAATGTGTTTCTTCACTCTGTTCTTCAATATGACTAATGGTTGATAAAAAAGTCTGTTTCAGTAAAGGCGTTTGGTTTTCAGTGGTAATGCCATTACTTTTCTCCTGTCGTTATTCTCTGTTTACACAAGCCCTGCTGCTGTCGCCAGTAGGTAAGCACTTCTTATCATGTTTCTGTCTTGGTGACATACATACTGGCAATCAGAAACAACTTTGTTCGTCAAAATGGAATAAGGATGTAGATTTTCCCGACACTCCTGTGGGGGTCAATACTGTACTGTTCATTCATCATTAGTGGATTACTAGTCATTTAATTATCTCATGACTGTCTGAACGTGTTTCTAAGAAATTCATCCACAGTGATACTTATGTTATATGCTTTCATATTTTTTAGTTTTATTTAAAAAAACCAAACATATCAACTGCCTAGAGATTAGTAGTCAGCCTAAAATATTTAAAAACTATTAATTACTTAAAATGGAAATATCTAATTGATAGGTTTATATTATCCCAAAGAAAACTAAAAGTTAGCCTAGCTGCTATCCTTAGGCAGAAAGCTGAGCAGATGGCTAACCATAGGCTGGTTACGAAACTGGAGATAAAAATGTTTTTTGGCACATTTTCATTCAAATTTTTTCAGCTTAAAAAAAGTTACTAAAACTTTACAGCATAAATATTAAAAATATTTGTTTAGCTCCTATGTTTCGAACAGCATTTTCTACTAATCTTATTTTGTCTTTTAAGGGCCTCTGGGAAAACAGATGGACATGTGCTCAAGCGTTGAAAATGTAATGCTGTTTATATATTTCCTGCCCATTTGGCTTTTGTCCATGTGCTCAAGGTAGGCTACAGGTTTATTGTTCCACAACCAGAGCCTTTTATAAACGTGGCAGCGGCCATCTGTGGTCGCTCTGACCCGTGTGTGTGTGTTATAGCTAAGTTAGAAGCCTGTATTACACTTTGTGTAAACCCATTACATGTAACCTTAATCTGTAAAATGGAGCTAAAATCCGTTAAGGTTCCTTATGCTTCATAAATTACATTGTGGTCCTCCTCTGCTAAAGTGGGGAATAGCGTTGGTTAACCGTTTCCTTCCTTTTTAGAAACAGTGTTCAAATAAAAACCCCATTAGGCCATAGGGCGGGGGCAGATTCATATCGAATTGGTTTACCTGAACTTTATTGCGTCGCTAAGTGCCCCATTAAGATATTCTAGTAACGGCTGCACTTGCATTTTGAAGAACTCAGTACAAATACTGTAGGGATAAAAGCTTTAAGGGTGGAAGTCGTTTCATCCGGGTCAGTTGGGCTTAATTGAAGTTAGATTCCACCTGTTGTATGTGATACAGGAGAGCATGCGTGGATCTGGGAAGTAAATTCAGGATGTAATCATGGACATAGACAATAGTAGCGTTAATGCTAAAGGGTGTTTGCAATAAAATGTTTGTTTTAGTCCTGCTCCTGTAGATCCTATTTACAGGACATCTTCAAGCTGCCTCCACCTGCTCAGCCTCCACCCTTGGTACAGCTCTGTTGACTTTGAATGGTAATGGTTAAATACCCATTGCAAAATAGCTTGTCAAAAATGTATTCAAAGTATTGTAATATCAGTTTGGTAAAGATGACAGCGGCAAATACGTGTAAATGGTAGTCGAGAAACAGTCAAGTGCAAACGTGCGCTCGTGCAAAAAGAATTCAGGGTAAAACAAGGGTCGCGTCAACGGGCACCGTGCGCGTGCACGCTTCCTAATTGAGTCTTGTGTGTCTCTCTCAAACCTAATTGGTTTAAGCAGGAGTGGTGACGTTTAATGAGGCGAACGTAGACTAATGGACAGCAAACACAGTGAGAGGGAAAGAGTTCAGCGCCGCACTTGTTATCGTGAAGGGCTCAGGGCGCACAGGACAGACGCTACATGGTGTTAATGGTGCATTTGCACAAGTGTAATGCGTGCGTTTGAAAAGTGGCAGAGGTGCAGGGAGGTAAACAGAGGGAGAGACAGGGGGAGGAGGAGGAGGAGAGTGAAGAAGGAGAAGAAAAGGTGGGTGTGAGCTCCTCTGTCCTCCACGAATCTCCAAGACAACTGTCACCAACTGTCTCTTATCTCACAGGTCACACAGTGTTGGAGCCCATCCGCATCGATTTATCCATTTATGCAGACAAGAGACACGTCCAAGTTATAAAAAAGTGTCAATAAGAACTTTATGGGAGGACCATCGCACAGGACTCCTCCTGTGAGTGAGGTCTTTGTGTCTACAAAGTAAAAGGCTCCTTTGGTCCATTTCTTGTAGGATGCGTTCTGCTGCATTAGAGCCAAACGCGAGTGGATTCCGTGTAAACGCTGTGGTATTTACAGAAGGACATTGATTTACGCTCTGGTGGGCGTTCTGGGACAATTTACTGAAACTGAAGCATATCCTGGAAACTGAGGGTCTTACTTTTCTGACCAAACAGTGAAACCAATGACTTGTGCGCCGCGCAGTCACATGGTGACAGAGTGACACACCTGTGTCTGTGAGGAAACCTCAGGGCAGTTGCGCCACCAGGCCGGCGAGAGCAGGAGGTCCACACCGAGGCAGGGCGCAGCGTCTTTACGCAGCTGCTGCAGCCATGAATCGGGAAACTCATTTCTACCCCTCGCAGGTTTTTAAGGAGTCCTGCGCCTACCAGAGGTCCCAGGGCGAGGACTACAGCCACAGTCCGCCTCCTTGCCTCTACATGAGCAGGCAGGTCCACTCCGTCTACACACCTCCGGCCATGGGAGTCCTGGA